>NW_028270174.1:12891543-13198329 GCF_037043375.1 Chiloscyllium plagiosum
TATTTTATTACATTTTGCAAATACTGTACTTGAAGTCAAAAGGAAGTAACTTTTTTTTTAACTTAAAACTCAATTCTGAAACAGTTGAATATAACAGCCATGAAACTGAGTGTGTCTTGGGGGTAACATTCTCAGAGATTAATGGAAATGGATTTCATCGCAACTCCCCTTTGGATGAAATACTGAAAGTATACAACTTCATATCAACATAAATCAACAAATAGTTTCTGAGAGGTAAGCCTGTCATTTGTGCACCTATATATATTTTTATGGACAAGGTTGCAAGTTTGAAACAAACCTCCTTGTTCTCATCTCCTGTTTGTGAGCAGATTATGATATAAATTTTTTTGTTTTTTTAAACCAGTAAGTCATATTTTCCTATTCCCTCTTTGTGTGAAGTTTGTCTCATTAAGTCCATAGCAACATTGCTGTAAAGTTTAACTAGAAGTAGGGTATGTTTCACACATTAATTGTGGAAAGGTGGTGTTAGGATAGGGATACCTCACAACATAAGTTGCTTAGAAAACACAGGAGCAGAGAGAACAAAAGGAAAAGAGAACAGACATTACTCAATTAGCAACAACTTAAGTGCAGGTTTATTGGTACCCTTGGTTTGATGTGGAGTCCAGAAGTCCAAAACTCAAATCAGCAGTTTGGAATTCCTTGTTGGGGATGGTTGATTGGCTAGCCAGAAGTTTAGGAGCCATTGCCTGTTCCTTCTCTGCAACAAAATACACTTCAAAGGTCTTCTGAGGAATATTACTGAACTGTAGCTTTTTTTTCACTGTTTTGACATAAGAAAGACTCTTCTGTTTTCCTGAGTTAGAGGGTTTGATATTGTCAGTGGATGTTGCAGAAGGAGCATTGTTCCATTGACTGACTGCTGCTTCCACATTATACAGTTGACAGATAGGTAGAGTTAGAAATGTGGAAGTCATGTGATAAAGTCTGATGAAGGTTTTATGCCCGAACGTCGATTCTCTGTTCCTTGAATGCTGCCTGACCTACTGTGCTTTTCCAGCACCACACTCTCGACTGGGAAGAGGAACAGTTAACATCGAGTCAAAGGCTTAAATTGCAGATAGTCAGCTGCCTATGGCCCATCTCAGAGGTTAAGTAGATAACTGATAGAATTCATGCATCTTCTTACAGGATAGGTGTAACTCACAATTCTACTGTATAAGCTTTTTTTTATTGAACTCAACTGTGGCAGGATCTAATAGTTATTATTTCAGATCCATCGGGAGATACATTATGTATTGATTGACTGGCAGATTTTGACTTCTACAAAATGTTTGGAAGTTTACCGCTAAGTACTGCCATGTGATTATATTTATTTTCGACTATTTAATATGCTTTTAATATATATAGATACATATTAAAGTACATCTTTAAGTGTTTGTGTCAGTATTAATAATGCTATAAAAACTTAACTTAAACAAAAGCAAGTACATGTAACCCGTAGGATTAAATGGATTGAAACATCATATCATTGACATGATTTAGTACTTATGTTTTTGTTACACCCATCATTTACAATCTCGATGCAACATCAATAATGACAAGACTTTCTCATAATCTTTTCATGGCCAACCAAATACAGTGAAGATAAAAATTTTCTTTAGAAACTTTTTGACCAGCTTATACTATGGGTCTTTAGCCCTTGTGATGTGACTACAAGTCAGTATTCTGATTGCCTCCCCATCTTCACACGTAGAAGCATTTTAATCAGTTTGTATGAAAAAAAAACTTTAACCTATAGTTTTCAACTTAAGCATGGCT
This sequence comes from Chiloscyllium plagiosum, assembly GCF_037043375.1. NCBI lineage: Eukaryota > Metazoa > Chordata > Chondrichthyes > Orectolobiformes > Hemiscylliidae > Chiloscyllium > Chiloscyllium plagiosum. Next base: position 12,893,326 of record NW_028270174.1, read on the forward strand.
TCTTTTTTCCTTACCTTTCTCCTCTGTTGATAGAAACACACTTGTTTTTAAGTTTGCAATGGAAACCATGTATTTCTGACTGACAACTAGCTTCAAATTTATCTTAGCAGATCTTCGGCTCTAATGAAGAGGCATCTAGACTAGAAATGTTTGCCTTCTCTCCATGGATACTGCCTGACTTGCTGTGATCTCCAGCATTTGTTGTTTTGAATAAAGATTCCAGCATCTGCATTAATTTATTGGCCTCATTCACTTCCTCCACAAAAGATTTTGTCATTTCTAGATGAGTAAACATGCACCGAGGGAGTCTTTTTCTGCTCTATCTGACTCATCTGCCACATTTTCTTCCCCTTGAGCGGACAGAAGTGGACACTTTATTTCCAAATTGTTTGCTACTTCCTCCAAACTTTTGTTTATCTTTTAATGTCCTATTCTTTTTCAGGTTGACTTGACTTATTATTGTCACATTTTAGGAAAATGATAAGTTTTGTTTTGCGAGCAGTACAGGAAGATCATAACATACAAGGACGTACAGATCATAGACAGAATGAGGCATACAAGATTATGATTGCATAGGAGGTTCACAAAAGTAAGATCAGCATTAGATTTGATCCACCAACCAGTCAAATAAAAGTAGGGAAGCAGCTGTTCTTGAGCCTGTTAGTACGTGTGTTTAAGCTTCTCTATCTTCTGCCTGATGGAAGAGGTTGGAAGAGAGTATTACTGGGGTGGGAGGGGTCTTTGATGATGTTGGCTGCTTATCCGTGACAAAAGTGTAGATAGGGTCCATGGATGGGAGATTGAATTTTGTGATACACATGGGCAGTGCACACAATGTTCTGTGGTTTCTTACCAGCCTGGGCAGAGCAGTTGCTGTGCCAATCCGTTATGCAGCTAGATAGAATGCTTTCTATGGTGCATCTGTAAGAGTTGATGAGTAGCCTTATGGGCATGTCAAATTGTTGGTCAATGTTTTCATTCAGGTTACAGCAGTGAAAATATATTGGTTATCTGACATCATTTTCATTCTGCATAAGGGTCACAGGACCTGAAACATTAACTCAAATTTCTCTCCACAGATGCTGTCAGACATACTGAACTTTTCCAACAATTTCTGATTTTGTTTCTGATTTCCAACATCTGCAGTTCTTTCGATTTTTATCATTTAATTCTCGATCATTTCTATCAAATTGACCAATTTCCCTTAAAACATATCATCTACACATTTCTTTATCCAGATCATGCTTTCTGCTTCCTTCCTCTCTTTGAAGTTGTCTTTCTCCTTCCTTTCCCATTTCCTCCATTCTCCAACATCTCGCTGTGGATTTCAAGTTCAAACATTTGCATTTGTCTTTTTTTCTCTTTTTTCTATTTCATGTTGCTTCATCTGGAACTGGAGTCTTGTCAACTCAAGTTGTGTTCCATCTGGGTTAAATTCTTCTACTTCCAAATCCAGAAATTCTGTCAATACCTCAAATATATCTGCTTTCTTGGTCCCTGTGTTTAACCTGTCTCCAAGGTTTCTGCTAATGCTATTAAGCTAGCCTTGGAAATTTCTTGCGAATCACACAAACATAAATTTTCCACTTACAGTGAGTGATCATGCTCCTCGCTTAACAAGGTTTTTTTTTCCCAAAGGGGTCATAAAAGCAGATGTTCCAATATGTCTGGAAATAATTATTTGAGAAAGCTGTTTTTTTTTAAACATTTGTACAATGAAAGAGGCGTGGCCAGCTTTTCCAGTTCAGGGTTAGGTTTGGTTGGGTTTTAACAAGCTGTTTTGCTTGTACCTACTAGTCAAGTTTTAGCTGGGAGCCCAGAGATGTTGCTGGGGACCCAAAGAAACACGTCCACGCTGATCCCCTCTTTCTATGACACCTCTCCATAAGAACCTATGTTAGATTTTTACCATTTTGTGCCAAGGAGGTGTTTATGCGGATGTTGCAAGTATTTGGAACAGCATCATTAAGTTGTGATTGCATTAATTGGGTTTCCAGATAGCTTAAGTTATTCTAAATTCAATTCCTTTCTGTTCATGTTTCACTCAGTAGTCTGTAAATCAATTCTGTTTTCTTTAAAACTGAATGGTTTGACCAGCTGCATCCCTCCTCGAATATCCACCTTACACCTGCTTAAAACAACTAGCAAAGTTAGAGTCTGGGCTACCCTCTTGAAATGTTTTGAGGGGGTCAAGCCTGGTCCATAACAAGAGTCAGCCAAATTGCCATAATCTTACCGGACCAGTGGATTACTCTCCCATTAGACAAAGACAGCTGCTGGTGATTTAACCTGATTCCTCAAGTGAGAGAAGAAGAACTCTTTGTGGTAACATTAACTGGTGATGGAGGATTGAACTCATGCTGTTAGCATCGCACTACTTTGCAAACCATCTGTCCAGCCACCTGAGCTAAAGGTTGTAGTGTCTAACAAAGCCATACAAAGGTGTTCAACAAGTATAATAAAATCCAACTAAATCTGAAAATCTTATCAGCCTTAATCTCAGCAAGTTCCATCACTTTGTTTGTTCGTGGATTTATGATCTTGGACCATGCTGCCAAGTTCATGTTATGATTTGGCTAGGGACCAGAAAGTTTTTCAAAAAAATGTAGACAAAGTGTGAGTTCCAGCAGCTTTAGGAAGAGAATAAAACCACATGGTTCCATGGTTTTGAGCAAACAATAAAAACTTTATTATACAATGTTAGAATAGTAATAGAATAGGCGTCCAACTTATTTCTAACACCCAGAATGAAAATAAAGCAAATATGGATCAGAGATTCTGATCAACTACACATCAGCACACATCACGTAGCAAATGTGATCAGGATAGATGCCACAGGTTTCTCAGCAACTCTCTTGAAACATTAACAACACAGTGGGCCACCAAATTTCATTAAACTTCACAAAGGATCACAATTCTTCATTTGTGACAATCTGGCCTTGAAACACCTTCTCATAGACTGCTTTATTGATTGCTTGTGTCCTACTCAATCATAATCCTTACCATGGAACCTCCAACACCCACCTCCACCCAATTCCAAAACTGTACTCCAGTGCTCCTTCTGAAGCATAACTCCAATATCGTTCCCCAATAGTTCACCTCACCAGGTCTGTCCTGTTCCTTGTTTATCCATCAGCTCTAATTTTGCTTAGTTGCTCCGAGCAAATATTGCTTGTAAACTTTTCAACACCTACTCTCTCAGCTACACTAAAAGACTAATGCTTCTATGTTTCTTCCAAGATCCTTGCTCTTTCTCTGACGTAGAGCCAATGACTTTACCATTATCTGAATGTCATTGGACTTATGAGTCCTAGCTCCAGCAGCGAGACATGATGACCTACTGGGATCACTAGATTATTAATCCAGAGATTCAGGTAACATTCTCGAACAGTGGGATCTTGGGATGCTTGATCACAGATCCCTGAAGGCAGCAGGACTGGTTAATTAGGAAGTTAAGAAAGCATATGCACCATCCGCCATTTTCAAACATGGCATAGATTGTAAGAGCAGGGAGGTAGTGCTGAAACTAGGCCACAGCTGGAGCACTGTGTGCTGTTCTGACCACTGCACTGCAAGAAGAATGCCATTGCACTGGAGAGGCTGCAGAGGAGATTCACCAGGTTGTTGCATGAGTCAGAACAGCTCAGCTATGGTGAGAGTCTGGATAAGTTTTCTTTCGTGCAGAGAAGACTGAGAGGTGACCTGATTCAGGCGTGTACAATTTTGAGGTGCATGGACAGGGTAGATAGAAAGCAGCTGTTTCCCTTTGTTGAAGTGTCAATAAATAAGAAGGCGTAATTTTAAGGTGAAAGGCAGGAGGTTTGGAGGGGATTTGAGGACATTTGTTTTCATCCAAATTGGATGGGAATCTGGAGCTCATTGCCTGGGAGTGTCATTGGAGTGGGAAATCTCACAGCCTTTAAAAACTACTTGAATAACTATATGAAATGTCATAACATTGTCATAACAATGTCATAACTGACCAAAACCACTCTCAGCTGACACTGGTCAAGTGTTGGAAAGTGGGACCAGTGTCAGCTGAGAGTGGTTTTGGTCAGTGCAGACTTGAGGGACTCCTCTGTACAATACCAATTCTACAATCTTGTGATTTAGTTGTCTACCAGTGCCCAGAACGTCTTCCTGAGTTCTAACCATGCAGAGACATCCTGTGCACACACTCTATGTTGTTCAGCTGCCTTCCCAACAGTATAGCTAACTGCAGCATTCCATAAACATGTAATTCATCTCCATCTCTCACTCACTACCTGCAACCCTGCGAGCTTCCCTTCAGTGAACCTTTCAGTGACCTATTGGAAACTTTGCAGTATGTCCCTCCCCTGTTGCTGGGCAGAATTGAGTGTTACTGATATTTTGGAACAATCAAACATAACAACCTTGGTCTGAGAGTACCCTGAAGATTGCTGGGAATAGATCAGATCACAATCTATACTTGAGCACTATTTTAATAAAACATTGGTTTATGTAATGTCTGTCAAGATTTGTGGTGTCCCAAAGTAATTCAGCAGCGGTGCATTCAGTTTGAAGTGCTGTCATTAATTTTGTTTGCAAATTTACCAGTTTTGCAAGGACTCACAAACAAATAAAATGTTGCTTGTGAGATAAATCATGATCAGGGCATGGAGTGAGAAATCCCTGGCACTTCAGATAGCGCCACGGACTACTTTATATCCAGCTGCGAATCTAACTGGATCTTGGGTTAACGTCTCATGTCAAAGTCAACATTTCTGGTAATGTAGCACTCCCATGTGAAGGCCCTGAAACGTTAGCCTAGTTTATGACCTTAACTTCTGGAATGGGACTAGGGCCCACACTTTCTTAATTCAGAGGCAAGATTGCTGCCACTGAGCCAAACTGACTCATCTTCGCTCTGCAATCACTCAAATTTCTAAGTCTCTTATTAATTAAATCCAAGTTTTTTCATTTTTGTGCTTATTTCTGGGCCTGTAATGATGATGTATTGACAAATTGATTTTCTTAAATCCAATTGTTCTGAAATGTGTCTAACTAATTCCCATCATTGTTGTAATAATTCTCCAAACCTTCAACCACTGACAGAAATAAATTGCAAGCAAAATAGATTTCAACAAAACACAATAGGTTTTGTGTTAGTGCAAATAAATTGGGTTAAATTTTATTCTACCCAATTTTGACTGTTTTGCAAGTGGCTACTCAATCCTTAGTCTTCTCTGCCCTCAAACTGCACTTCAAGTTCTGTAAAATCTGTCCTCCTGAACTTACATGAAGTTTCCCTCCACTCTTTTGATTATATGTCATGCGATTGGCCCTACACCGAAACTTAATTAAAATTAAAATGTCAATTCCATTGTATAAACATAAATTAATAAATCAGCAAAACTATTTTTATAGGCATGAATTTGTCATTGACAATTATTTCAGGAACAAGCCTTTAATTTCTAAATCCTTTATGTAGATATCGATGCCAGATTTTTTGTAGCTTTTATTGTCCAAAGGGTGGATTTGAGTAAGTTTCATTTCCCAACAGCTGCTCTTGTTTTACTTTGAACAATCTGAGAATTTATTAGTGGCACGGAAGAGCATCCAACTGTATGTCATGGGTTATTTTATGGCAAGCATCATAATAAGTGGTATCAGTCAAAACTGAGTGAGAGCAGAAAGTTTCAGAATGTTATGAGCTTTCTTTTGAGGGGACTGAACCCATTACTGGTCAGAGGCTAGGAATACCGCAGCAAGTAACTCACTTACTGACTCCCCAAAGTTTGTCCACAAGCTACAAGTCAGGTGTGTGATAAAACTTGCCTGGATGGGTGCAGCCTGTAGCTTCACACCATCCAGGGCATAAAAGGTCTACATGACTGGTACCACATCCACAAACATTCACTTGTTCCATCACCATTGTTCCATAGAAGTGGTGTGTACAAAATGTGCTGCAGAAATTCAACAAGGCTCCTTAGACAGCACCTTTCAACACCAAGACCACCATCTTGAAGGCCAAATGCAGCAAGTTCTCTTCCAAGGCATTTGCCATTCTTACTTGGAAATGTATTGTCGTTCTTTCAGTATCAATGGATCAACATCCTGGAATTCCCTCTTTAACAGCATTGTGGATGTTGCAATTCAAGTTGTCAGCCCACTACCTATGGATGGGCAATAAATTCTGCTCCAGACAGGGTGCCCACATCCTGTGAATGAATGAAAACAATGACCGTAGAGCATAGAACATAGAACAGTACAGCACAGTACAGGCCCTTCAGCCCTCGATGTTGTGCCGGCCTTTTATCCTACACTAAGATCAGACTAACCTACATACCCTTCATTGCACTATCTTCCATGTGCCTGTCCAAGAGCAGTCCCTAATGTATCTGACTGTACTACCATTGCTGGCAGTGCATCCACACACCCACCACACTCTCTGTAAAGAACCTACCTCTGACATCTTTCCTAAATCTTCCTCCAAATACCTTAGAATTATGCCCCCTTGTGATAGCCATTTCAACCATGGGAAAAAGTCTCTGGTTATCCACATCATCTTGTACACCTCTATCAAGTCACCTCTCATCTTTCTTCGGTCCAATGAGAAAAGCCCTAGCTCCCTCAACCTTTCTTCATAAGACATGCTCTCCAGTCCAGGCAGCATCCTGGTCAATCTCCTCTGTACCCTCTCTAAAGCTTCCACTTCCTTCTTATAATGAGGCAACCAGAACTGAATAACCAGGGCTCTTCAAAGCTGCAGCATAACTTCACGGCTCTTAAACTCAATCCCCCTGCTAATGAAAACCAACACACCACACACCTTACAGACCCAGCCCACTTTTGAATCGGGAGCTTTCAATGTTTTTGTGTTATACATTGTCAAATCATATGTCACCCATTAACTCATAGTCACTTTTTAAATACAGTGAAAGCCCGGAGGATAATGAGGCAAGACGAGGGCAATTGGTCTAAGACCTCACCATCTACCCCTTTGGTGGGAGCGCAAGGATTTAAAACTGGGGCAATGGACTCCGGCTTTAAGTCTTGGGGAATAAGGGAATCTCATGCCTGGAAGATTTGTTCGAGGGGGAGGTCCTGATGTCATTTAGTCACTTAAGCCAGAAATATGGATTGTCCTTTTCTGGTACTTTCAGATAAGGGATTATATACAAAGGAAGACCACGCTCCTGGCTCAGTGTTACAAGTCAGACATAGAGAAAAGAGTACTCTGGTGGACGGGTGCTCTTTCATTTACAGAAAGGTCATGCCTTGGAGGACGTGGAAGGACTTTGTAGGACGTGGAATCAAGAGCTAGGAGAGGATATTTCATCGGGGGTATGGGAAGATATATGGGGAAATGTAAGGAAAGTTTCAGTATGTAACAGAGCACAGGCCATGCAATTGAAGATTTTACACAGGGCTCATATGGCGCCAGAGAGGCTAGCTACGTTCAAGAGGGGAGTGTCATCCAGGTGTCCCAAATATGAAATAGTATAGGCACTCTTACACACTTCTACTGGTCATGTTGTAAGATCCAGAGATACTGGAGTGCTATAGTAAGGGAGCTAAAGGACATCGCGGGAATTGAAATTAACGTGGATCCAGTATTTCTTCTTTTGGGGTTGCCAATTTTGCCCTATCTGGGGGAACACAGGAAGAGATTGTGTAACATTTTCACCCACTGTGTGAGGAAGAACATTCTAGTGAATTGGGTGTCGGAAAAACCACCAGGTCTTATGGGATGGTGTAGGCTGGTGATGGAGCATCTCCCCCAAGATTACCTCACAAATATGGTGCACCACAAAACAGAACAGTTTTACAAGACATGGCGGCCCTTTTTAAATTATATTGATGCCGACTTATCAGCAATATTAATTAGGGCCGTGGTATAGCCATGGGAATCAGAATGGTGCCCGTGGGGCCGTGGAAGGGGAAGGCTGGGGGGAAACATGTACTATAACTGGTGGTCCTAGGGATGGGAGGATCAGTGGAGGTGTGATGAGTGAAATAGAATAAAGTAGTGAGATATAACTTAATTTAAGTTACTTGAATTTAGTTTAAGTTAATATTTATTTAATTTGTTTGTGGTTTAGTTTAAGTTGAGTAGATTGGTTTGTTCTGGTAGAATAATAGGTCGTTCATTAATAATAATATCGTGTTATGACTTTGTTGTACTCCCTCTACTTTTATGTTTTTTGGTGGGTTTTTTTGTATATAGATGTTTTGTAAAAGATTCAAGAAGGTCTTTAATAAAAGTATTTATTTAAAAAAATACATGGTCACTTACTGTTTGTGCAGCAGTGCAGGTGCAGAATCTGATATTATAAGTAACTTGTGTATATTTTTGTGGAAAGGTGGAACAGTGAAAGTTGAGAGGGGGCCTGATAACTCTGAGTAAGATTATGATGGATACAGATGGGGTAGATAGGAAGGCACTTCTTCTATAAATAAGGGTGTCATTAAGTAAGGGACATAGATTTAAAGTAACTCATATCCTGACTGTCCTAAATTTGTCCACAAGACACACGTAGGAGTTTGATGGAATACTCCCACTTGCTCTAATGGGTGCAGCTCCAACAACACTCAAGAAGCTTGACACCATCCAGGACAAGACAGCTTACATGATTGGTGCTAAACCCAGATACATTCACTTGTTCCATCACCAATGCCCCATAGCAGCAGTGTGTACCATGTACAGAGTGAATGATGCAGAGGGTGAAGAGAAGAGTGGAGGAGAATTTATTTTCACCCAGAGGATGGTGGGAGTCTGGGACACGCGGCCTGATAAGCAGTACTATTTGAGTAGTATTTAGGCATCCAATTGCATTGCTATAGCTTCCAATCACATTGCTATAGCTTCCAAGATTATGACCAAAAGCTGGAAAACATGATCAGTGTAGTCAGATCTTTGTTGACCAGTATGGACATGGTGGGCTGAATGGACTTCATCTGCGCTGTGTATCAATCTAATCTAAACCAAGAGAAAATTGGATAAAATTAAATTTTTCTTTCTCAATGATGGTTACAAATCACACTGTTTCATTAAATTTGAAGAGACTTGCTAGTATCAAACAACTTTTGGCAATTTCAGATCACTTTAAAGAAGTCAAACTCCCCCAGTTAGTTTTCATTGTATTTGGTCAATTAGAGAATAGCACTTTGTAGGTTCAACCATCACAATGAATTTCTGTAAAATATAACAGTTACCAAGATAGGCCTCTATTAATGCAGTATTTCCCTGTTAGCTCATGAATTCCACAACTGAATGAACAAATATGAGAAACCCATTAGAGTTAAAATTACATCCTCTGGTGCTGCATAAAATATTACACAAGTCCCCAAGACAGATTCCAAAATTGACCATTTTGATGGCTAACTGTGGCTATATTCCTTCTAAGCAATTCTATCAGTACAAACCTTCAAGACCTCAAGACATTCCTGAGCTCTTTCCACGTAGTAAAATATTTAAAATAAAATGATGGTCACTGTTGTGACGTAGGTTTATCAATAGTCAGTTTGTAAATAGCAATGTTCTCCAAACAGAAATTAGGTAAATGAAAAGATAGATTGTCTAATTGGATGAGGTGTTAATTCAGGGATAAATGTTCTTTGTGTTAGTTCAGGAGTAAATGTTGGCCTGGACACTTTCTTAGCTGCAATCTAATCCTCTTGCTTGTCGATTCACAATGAAGAGTACTGAGAAAGAGCTAACATTGGCACAAATCATAATTTCCAAAATAAAATATTTAGGAAAGGAGAATTGCATCAGTTGAAGGACTGGAGAATGGAGCATGTTACACTCTTTGAAAAGAAGAGGGAAGGGGAATTTTCAGCCAGTTATGTTTTCCTCAGTTCTGGGTAATCTGGAAATATGGGATGAAATGGTAAGCACTGAAAAGATGAGACTCTTACACCCATTACACATCAACAATATGAACCATTACATATTAGCAATATGAGTACAAGCATTGCAATATTAACAGAAAATACTGGAAATACTTGGCAAGTCTGACAACATCTGTGGAGAGTAGTAGGAGAAGCCACTGCCAATTTGCACATGGCCACACTGTAATGACAGATAGTCATCCTGAAAGTTTAAGTCTCATTCTCTTCACAGATGCTGCCTGACCTCAAGTATTTCAGTATTTTCAGTCTTTATTTCAGATTTCCAGCATCCACAGTATTTTGCTCTTGAATCATATCATCATCCCCATATTCAATAAAAAATTCTTCAGTGTTTCTGTTCAGAATCTTTCTCAATCTTGCCTCGATATCAGTTCAACTGGAAAGATTGGTTCACCTCCACAATGTAATATATTTTACCAGTTGACCATTCATAGTACCTTATGATATTTGCTGCTTCTGCTAGCATCTGGTACTGAGTAAAAGGTTGGTAGCACCAATCTTGTGGATAGCTTGGTAGCACCAATCCTCTTACATCTTTGCTTTGTCTCATGTCTATCTAGTTAATATTGGTTGATAATAGAATATCTAGAAGAGGCACTGTTCCCCATCAGAACCATGACTTTGTATAACACCCGACAACCCAATTTAGTATCATTGGGTTAGACCAATCCTCATGTGATGCTTGACTTCAAAGAATCCTTTCTACAACATCCTTCCTCACTTCCAAAAGGATTGCATTTTTACAATCGAATCCTGGATGAGGTGACCATGGTTATTATAGTTTAAGATGGGAGGTCCAAAATTATCAAGCTCCCTAAAGAGGAGGGATTAACTCGTTCCCATTACTTATTTCACCCAACCCTTCTGCTGGACAAAATAATGTTAATTTACAAAACAAAACCCTCCCTTGTGAATATATTTCTCCCAGACCAAATAAATTTATGCTTTAAAACGAGTCAAATTAAGCAACCTTTCTTGTGTTCACAAAAAGAGAGAGTTTATTAGTTATGAAAAGTGACAAGAAATAGTACGACACTTACACAAATAGATTAGAAATGAAAAGTGAATCCAAAACAAGGTAAAAGATAAGTAGTTCAGTCTGTAGATCTTTTGTTAAGATTGATAGAGGAATATTAGAGTCGAGCTGTCAATTTTGAGGTTTTCGGGCAGAATGAAAGTCTTTTGTCCTGCTTCCTTTTGACTGGCTCACTGGCTTCTAGCACTCAGAGTGTGTGTGATATTTACCTGAAATGCAGGGGTGAGTAGTGCCTCTCATGTCAGAGCTGATAGTTCTTCGACTGTGACCTTCACAGCACACTTGTGCATAAACCCAGGCCAGTACACACAAGTACTCTTGCCCACACTACTGTCTTTTTCCCAAACATCTTCACAGTTTGAGATGACTCCCAAAAGATCACCGTTCTGTTTGTTGTGACTTTCCTCCTGTTCAGTCCATCTCTTTCCTCCTGTTCAGTCCATGCCTTTACACTTCATCAGGTTTTGACATTCCAGGGTATGTCTCTCTCTCCAGATAGCCACTGAACTTACATTGAAGTCATTTTGACTGTATAAGTCCTCTTCTTAAAAAAAAAACAGATTGTGGAATAAATTTCAATATGTCTATAAGTGATCTGGGGGTTACAATCTGTGGTCATGATACGTTATAAGATGAGCCATTTAAAAAAATTCCAGGAAAAAAAAAGAAAACATTGCAAGTAACTTGGAAATTCAGGAATAACTATTCTTGCTGTCCACTGGCTGAAGGCAAATGCTTGTACAAAGAACATGCCTCGTGGTGAGGCCTCACCTGGAATATTGTTTGCAGTTTTGGTCTCCTTTTCTGAGGAAGGATGCTCTTGCTCTCAAGGGAGTGCAGTGAAGGTTTATCACGTTGATTCCAGGGATGGCAGGACTGACATATGAAGAGAGATTGACTGGGTTAAGTTTGTTTTCGTTAAAGTTCAGACGAGTGAGGGTGGAATCTCATACAGACTTATAAAATTCTAACAGGACTAGACAGAGTAGATGCAGGAAGGATGTTCCCAATGGTGTGTGTGTGTGTGTGTGTGTGTCCAGAACCAGGGGTCACAGTCTGAGGATTTGGGAAGGACCATTTAGGTTGGAGATGGAGAGATATTTCTTCACCCAAAGTGTGATGAGTCTGTGGAATTCATTACCACAGAAAGTAGTTTATACCAAAACATTGAATGTATTCAAGAGGTGGCTAGATATAGTACTTGGGGTGAATGGGATCAAAGGTTATGGGGAGAAAGCAGGATTAGGCTATCGAGTTGGACAATCAGCCATGACTGTGATGAATGGTGGACCAAGCTCAAAGGGCTGAATGGCCTTTTCCTGCTTCTACCCTGTGTGTTTCTGTGAGTGTGTATCTATGTTTACAGTGACATTCCTGGAGAATTCTAAACAATGCTTTCCCCCAAACTCCCTCTTGTTTTCAAAAATACTGGGTTCACACTCAACAGAGAACTAGCATCCATGACCCGTTCAATGTGAAAATAGGTTACTTGTGCTGGGGATTGGCCACTGTGATTTGGAAGACAAAATGCAAATAAAAGAGTTTGAAGGAGAAACTGCTTCTAAACCAGTAAGCTAAGTTAGATAAATCTAAAAAATGGGAGTTGCCATGCAGTTATTAGAGTTATAGGAGTTCCAGATGGAGTACAGAACTCCACCTTCCAGCTTCCTTAAGAAGTTGACAGTACGTTTGGAAGCAATCTTTGAGCTTGGGTTTCCGTTTCACATGTGGAGCCTGAATTGTTTCAAAAGGGTACCATTATCGCAACTTTTAGGCATGACGGAGATGCACACCAAGCATATCTTGCTTCTCCATTCATTGCTTTTAACTGTTTGGAGTTGCACTCAGTCCAGTAGACCCATATTCAACTATTGAGACAGCTGAAGTGGGCAGAAGTAGTATCAGAGTTGGGAGAGATCACGCAATGTGTGGTTAAAAATATATATATTGCCGGTTGCTAAAGGGTCGCTGAGGGAGGGTTTTCTGAGGAGAAGGCTAAGGTGTCTAAAGGTTTTAACATCCATGGTTTGTGTTGGAAGGCTGAAGGATAGGAACCAGAGCTGGATGTGAATAAATGAATAAGGTACAAGAGGAATCACTTGGATCTTCAAGCCTACTAAGATCTGATTTTAACTCAATTTTACATTCCTGCATATCCCTGATAATCCTCCACCCCTGGGTGATCTATTAATTCTATTCTGAAGATATTTACAGATGTATGGAAACATTACCATTTCCAAATTTTGCTCCAAGCTACACCACCATTCTGAATTCAAAACATGTCACTGTTCCTTTGTTACTATTGTATCAAAATCAAGGAACTATTTTTATAGAATCCCTACAGTGTGGAAACAGGCCATTCAGCCCAACAAGTCCACACCAATTCTCTGAAGAGCATCCCGTCCACACTCACCCTATCCCTGTAACCCTGCATCTCCCGTGGCTAATCCACTAAACATCCCTGGACACTATGGGCAATTTAGCAAGGCTAATTCACCTAAGCTGCACATCTTTGGACTGTGGGTGGAAACCGAAGCAAACCCATACAGACCTGGGCAAACTCCGCACAGGCAGACACCCGGGGCTGGAATTGAACCTGGCTCCCCAGCGCTGTGAGACAGCAATGTTAACCGCTGTGCCGTCCCTAGTAGCATTTTGCGTGTACCTGCGCCAGGTGGACCTCTAGCAGTTTATGATGGAACTTTACCAGGGTAATCAAGGATGGGCAATAAACGCTGACCTTATGAGCATATTAGGTAAAAACAATGACTGCAGATGTTGGAAACCAGATTCTGGATTAGTGGTGCTGGAAGAGCACAGCAGTTCAGGCAGCATCGAGGAGCAGTAAAATCGACGTTTTGGGCAAAAGTCCTTTATCAGGAATACAGCATATTAGCAAGGAGCAAGAGTAGGCCATTTGACCCTTTGAACTTATTTCACTATTCATTAAGATCATGGTTCCTGGATAGTCTTTCATATCCTTGGTAATCAGGAATCTATCTACCTCTGTCTTAAGAATATTTAAAGATTCTGCATCCACTAGCACCGATTTGACTTTGCCAGCAATGTCCACATCCCAAGAAAGAAATAAAGAACTACAGAAATCAACATTGTGCTCTGAACCCGAATACTTGAGCTCATGCTATGTACAGGAATTCCACTCTTGACTCGGTCATTATTGCACCCATTTTACAACTGAAGAAAAGGTGCAACAGGCACAGGTTTCTACTTCAACAGGTGTTGATAGATAACTTGCTTCTAGCCTCATTTTGTTCTTCACCTAAGTCTTTTAAGTATAGAATCAAACTGAACATACTGTTTTTGATTGTGGTGCATGTCAGGCTGGAAGTGGCTGCTTTGTTCATGGTCAGTGTTACCTGGTCGCTTGTTACCTAGACTGCAAAGGACCAGGTGAAACATAAGGCTGCCTGGTGATTCATTAGCTCAGAAATGCTTGGTGCTTCAGGTCGTGTGATGCGCATGATCCCATGTGTTGTGATGTTCTAGAATCCATGATTCCATTTTTTAATTTGATGAGGAGGAATGGAAAAATAATGTTTAGGTTGCATCCACAAGGCAATGCCTTAACAGAGAGATAAATGCACAAGGTATTTTGTCCATTGTGCAGTCTCTGAACAAATGAAGGCACAGATCTTAGAATTAAGTAACAGAATATGAGACAACACCGTGTTTGTAGTGCATTAGGATGGAGAACTATTAATGGAAAACTCTGCTTGATTTCAGAATTTCAAACACTCTGTTTTATATCACAGCAGTAATAATTGTTAAATATTCTCTGATATCTGATATTTGTGTGGCTGAGTGTATACCTGTTAATGAGACTGAAGAAAATACGATAGAGAATGTAAGATGGTTCTTGCCCTAGATTATCGGTTTCACTATCTTTTGGTTCTATTATTATAGGCAGGAACGGTCATGTGCCTGGGATTAATAAATTCAACATCCTTCTTTGTTTACTCTATATGAGTTAACATTTTGGCCTGCAAGCCAAAACGTAGGCTTCAAAGACAAACTGCCTCAAACTTGCATCCATAAGATGGTCAGTACGCACCTGACGCACGAGGAGCCAGGAGGTTGTGTTAAGAAGATGACTTGCTGAGTGAAGCCCTCTTAAGTTGACAATGTGTTGGAGAGATTAATTTGTATGTAGCAGATTCAATTCACACCCTACCCTGCAGTAAGGCAATACATGTGGAAAGCAATAAATGATTGGTTGAGAGTTTGCAAGTTCAGAACTGAAAGTAAATGGGCACCATTTTATAGTGTGCAGACTTGGGTCATCTGCCTGCTGTATCGTGCTGGTGAGTAGCCATAGCTTGGCAGCTTTTTAAAATTCTATCTTCTTCCACAACTGTCCCCAGATTCTACTGGAATGACACACAGACTTAACCTCAGGATAGTCGAGGAAGTGCTTTTTGAAGTGTGGTCAGTTGTAAAGAAGGAATTACAGCAGCCAATTTGCACAAAACATGGCTCCAAAAGTAGCATTTAACCCAGATCTTTTAGTTATCCAGTTCAAAGGATAAGGTTTGGCCAAGACACAGAAACAGTCCTCTGATCTACTTTGAATAGAGCCATTGGATCATTTACATCTGCCTGAAAGAGGAATCTCAGTTTTTAATGTCTCATCTGAGAGACAGCATCTCTGATAGTGTTGCATTTGCCAAGTACTGCACTGAAGTGGAACTTCAAACTAAAGTTTTCTGATTCAGGAGTAAGAACGACACCCATTGGCATTCGACTTGTTTATTCTGAACTGGAAGCTGGACTGTCTAAAAGGTAAAGTTGCCATAGTCTTACCAGATCATAGAATTTCTCTCTCATTAGAGAAAGAGAGAGAGAGGTTTGTATAGAGGGTCAGAGAATGCTGTCATAAAGGTACTATATAAGCTAGATAGACTAAATTACTATATTATGGAGTTTTTTTGGTATTTTAACAGTGTTTCTTTTTGGCAGTAATTTAGAAGTGGCACAATGACCAAGCAAACTCCAGATGGTGAAAGGCAATAATACTCAATATTGAATTATCCAACATTGAACCTTAGGGTACTGTTAGATCTTAGAATGTGATTGTAAAACAAATATGGTAGTTGATTTATTTATTTGCCTCCTATGCAAATGCTTATGATTATAGTATTAGAGTAGACATCAAAAATGGTTATAATGATTGGTGTATAAATGATATCTAAATCATAAATGATGGTGGACTGCATGGAGAAGAATGAGAAGCAAATCCTGTGACTGCCACTGTTGGTCATGACATTGTTGTAGATAAAGCCTATTCTAAACAGTTATTGGTTACTATTATCTACAGACCTTCCATTCCAGTGTAAAGGAGATTGGGACAATTTGTCACATGGGTGAGAATTTGCAGTAGAGCTTGAGAGCTGACCTATGCATTACATATCTGTAAAGGCTATTGATACTGAGAAGTAACCATAGGATACATTTACATCAGTACCAATTAAGAAAAGAAGGTGTTCAGTCCAAATGCTTGAAATGCATGAAAGAAGCGCAAAGCTGTCTCAGTGGGACATAAAATTTCCCACTGCACAATTTTGAAAAAAAATCAGGGGAGTTATCCAGGTTGTTCTTGCCAATATTTATCCCTAAATATGAATCACTAAAACAGATCATCTGGTTATTATCAAATTGCTGTTTGTGAAATGTTTCCATCTTTCCTACGTTACAACAATGACCACACTTCAAGAGTACCCTATTGGCTGTAAAGCAATTTGGGGCATTCTGTGGTCATGAAAAGAACAATATTAATGTGACTCTGTCTTTCTAAAGCCTCATCAGGGGCAGCAGATGCATGGGAACACCAGCACCCGCAAGTTGTCCAGTAAGTCACACACTGTCATGAATTGGAACTTAACTAGCACTCCTTCATTATCGCTGGCTCAACATCCTGCAACTCTCTTCCTAACTATGGGACTCCTTCTGAGTTTTTCTGCTGCTGAGGTCCTTACACTGCAGTAGTTTCTTGGACTGGAAATCAATGTGTCAGCAAATCCTCTGACTGGGTTGTGTGGCTGTGCAGCTGAGAGGGAACATTGCTTCCTCACAACACCATACCTATACCACATGGACTGCAGCAGTTCAATAAAACAACTCACCGCCATCTTCTCAAAGGAAGTTAGGGATGGGCAATAAATACTGGCCCACATAGCCCTGCCTACATAACAAAGAAAGTGTGACAAAGACAAAGATTGTACCTAATGCTGGGAAAATGTGTGTCACATGGTAACAAACTACAGCTTGCTGGTTGGGGACAGAATCTGTCTTGGGCTGAAAAATATCGTAATTGATGGTTTGATATCATTGGGCTTCATGGATTTGCCTGGCTCCGTATGGTGGCTTGTGGCTGCTGATGTACCTCACTTTGCCTATTCCCCTTCAGTGGCAGTGATTCGGTATTGATAGCTTGATTTTCTTCAATCACCCAGTTTGTTATCAGACAGAGGAGCTGTTGTACCAAGCACATGAAGGCTGTGATTGACAATTAATGATTAAAATCTTAATTAGTGAAATGCTCTGCATTCAGATACTTGGCTTGGACCTTAAACTGTCCAACACCAGCAAGAGAGACATCTTTGCTCATTTATGTAATGCATAAGCCATTTACAGTCACATCGACCTTAATGGTTCATTAGCTCAGTGCAGGTGAGTTGCTAATATTCCAGTCTGTTGTATATGGAACACAGAAACAGACTATGGGGCTGGGGGTTTGGTGTGATGGAAATATCCTCAAAAAGCTGCACTTTCTTTCACGTCGATGTGTTTTGCATGCATGGCTTGCTCAGAACGGTGGTGCAAAGACTCTGCAAACTGCATCTTCCCCCAGGTGGCAGTGTGGTACTGCCCTCTCTTGCTTGGTTCTGAAGGCAGGAACAACGCATTCCAATCAGCTGCATTGAGAAACTCATGCTGCACAGATAGATCGACACGACGTTTGACAACCCACTCAAAGTACTGGCATGTTAAACAGAAGTGGGCACACTCAAATTTGCCAAGGAAATCAAAATCAATAAGAAGAAATATGAATTACATAAAGGGAAAGTGGGCAGTCAGGGGCAATGTAGGCTCAGTAAAGGCAGAAAGTGGGATATTGTCAATGACGATGGGGAAATGCAGACAGCTTGAACATTTACTTTGCCTTCGTCTTTACAGTCGGAAAGGAGTATAGGTCACTGGAAGTCCTGAGGAAATGAATAGTGGATCGGGAGCAGACACTGAATAAAATTATCATTCGTAAAACATCGATAATAAATAAATTAAGGGAATTAAAGTGAGGCAAATCCCTGGGACCTGATGGTTTCCAGTCAAGGGTGTTAAGGGAAATAGGGAAGCACATTGTTGATGCCCTAACTATAACTTTTCAGAATTCCCTAGATTCAGCAGTTATCCTTCACGATTGGAAAATTATTCTGTCCTGGATGGTGTTGATTTTCTTGTGTGTTCCTGGCCTGAGCAAGTCCATCAGGGCAGAGTCTCAAAATTTTAGACTGAGGTGAGGAGGAAGTTCTTCTCTCTGAGGGTTGGGAGTGTTTGGAACTCCTTGCCACAGAGAGCTGTGGGGGCAAAATTGTTGTCTGTACTTAAGGCTGAGATTCTCGATCAGGCAGGGGATCAAGAGTTACAGGGAAAATGCAGGCAAGTGGAATGAGGAATAGGGTCAGCCATGATCCCATTGAAAGGTAGAACAAGTCCAAGGGGCCAAATGGCCCTCCTCCTGTTGCTATTTCTTATGGTCTTACAGTCTAATGTCACCTATACCCATCAATGGTGATATTTAATTGACATTTTTAATTAACCCATATTTGGAAAGAAGCATAATACAGGAATTACATTGTTCAAACTCAACTTGTCTATAGTGTTGCTTGTCTGATGACATTTAGGCTTCCTATCCTGCTTGTGAAGGTAATTAGTAATTAATAGATGCCAAAGGGTATATAATTGACTAACAAAAAATCTCAACACATCTGTGTTGTTAGCATTTAATCCTCTCCTGTGAATCCTACACCAAGGACATGAAACAATTGACTATCAGCTGACATGGCCTGTAGATCAATTGGTCAAATGTAAAGCATAAAGTCTGCATAAGAGATTAATTTATGATCTAATCCATGTTCAAACATTACAATGAGAACCATTTAAGATTTTCACTCTATGATTATAAGATATGCCTTTAAATTCCTTAATTAGATTAGTTTTACGTAATCATTCCCAGGTCTCTATAATACACTAGAATCTAAACATTACCTGCACTAGCAGGCATTGAACAAGCTCCTTTTAAAATTGATTTTTGAACCTAATTTTGAAACATCTGCAAGTCATGGTTGTAACAGATCTAACTCCATTTCCCATACATTTATACCAGGGAGAAATTTGAGAATATAGTCCACTTATCGTGAATTTGCCTGAATTGTATGAAGTGTTTTTGTAGAGTGAATAGAATATAAGAGTAATGAGAATGTACACTCACTCTATTAGACCATTGATGATAAGGTCTGGCTACTAACCCACTATGATAGGAGCTGCTTTTAATCTCTTTTCCTATGCCATTTTAGGAGCTTTCTCTTGGTTAGTGGCAGAGGATGAACCATGAGTAAGCCTCAGACGAGGTGATGGTCTTAGGTGAACAAGTTGAGGTTTATTAACTCTTCACAACTGTATAATAGTTACAGTTATATTGTTTTTATGGTAACCTGAGGAACAGAAGACCTGACTTTCTCTAGCTACAATCACCCAAGTCAGTCCAAGACTGGCCCATACTGTGGTTTGAGGGGTATATCGAAGTGGACAGTGCTTCGTTGAGTAACGTTTTCATATCCCTAATCAAATCCAACAACGATGACACGGAGTTGTTCGTGTGAATAATAGAAAGCACGTAAGAAGAAGTTAGATGGTGTGAGGGAGAAAGGTAAATAGAAAATGTGTTGTTAAGGCAAGATGAATTAAAGTGGAAGGTACCTTGTGGGGAACATAGACATCAACATTCGGGCTGTTTCTGAGGAGAAAACCCCTGTGCAATATCCAGAGACATCAACATGCATCTCCCTACTATGGTTCAATTGCTCGATGTTTGATTATGTGTGCCTGTTGAGTGTTCTGTGTGCAGTTAGCCAAGCTTGATGGATGTACTTACAGAGAAAGAGAAACAGTGAACAAGCTCTAAGCTTGCAGCTGCAGGCATTTTAAAAGATGTCTTTGTCAAAAAGTCTTGTTACACGCATCAAACCTGGTGTGTGTTATCTGCATAACTCCAAGGTGTAAAGTGCTATGCTCGCTTTTTCTAAATTCATTCACGGTTGAGGGTGTCACTGACTAGGCAGCATTTATTGCCCATACCTAATTGCCCAGAGGGCAGTTAAGAGTCAACCGCATTGTTGTGAGTCTGGAGTCACATGTAGGCCAGACCAGGTAAGGATGGCAGGAGAAAGTGAGGACTGCAGATGCTGGTGATCAGAGTCGTCAGTGTGTTGCTGGGAAAGCACAGGAGGTCTGGCAGCATCCGAGGAGTAGGAGAATCGACATTTTGGGCATAAGCCCTTCATCAGGAATCTGGTAATGATGGCAGTTTCCTTCCCTGAAGGGCATTAGTGAATCAGATGGGTTTTTTTCCCAACAATTGGCATCTTGCCCTAACATGGTCAATCATTAGATTCTTAATTCCAGATTCTTAATTCTGCCGTGGCAGGATTTGAACCCGGGTTCCCAGAATACTACCTGGGTCTCTGGATTAACTGTCCAGCGATAATACCACTCGGCCATTGCCTCACTTATATGTAACACATTTGAAAAATTAGGAGATATGTGTAAATCTTAGTCAAAGAAAATAACCAATAGCCACAAACTACTCAAGATTTATTGTCAGATTGAGGTTTTGGATGTAAGAGCAAGGAGGGGATTCTGTAGCTGTATAAAATTTTAGGTAGGCTTGTGTCACCTTACAGGATGAATGTGATCATACCAGGGAGTAGATTTACAAGGATGTTGTCAGGGTTGAGAAATGGTATTTGTGGGTAACTTTTGGATAGAATGGAATTGTTTCCTTTAGAACAGAGGAGGGCAAGAAGAGATTGAGGTGCATGAAATTCTGAGGGCACACATCCAGGGGATTGAAAGAATGTATCTTTTAGTCTTGTGATCAATATCCCAGGAGTATAGATTTGAAGTAATTATTAGGAGGATTAAAGAGGAGTTGAGGATTTTTTTTTCTCAAAAGGCTGTGGGGTTTTGCAACTTGCTGCTTGAAGCAATATTAGAGGCAGAGACCCTCAATGCATTTTAATGTGCATGTCTGGGCTGGGCCCAGAGATAGGAATGGGAATTCAGCTGGATAATCCTTTTCTCAGCTGGTGTAGACATGAGGGGCTGAAAGGCCACTTCCTGTGCTATAAATTTCATTGATTCTGTGGAGGAGTTCTTGATTATCAATATGCTTCTCAAAATCAATTCATTATATACATGTGGTAAATAATCATAAGTGTCATTGGTAAGATCAGAAGAAACACGAGGTGAGATGCAGCCTGAAAATGTTCCATTCATATCTACTTTCTGAGGGTGCTTTCAAATGATCAACAATGGCGTAATAATAGGGGAAGTTGCTCTTACACACACTGCCTATTGATATCACCCATTATCAGACCTCTGCCAAACATTACAGTCAATTAGGTTCCCAGCTAGGCAAATTCTGTATCTAGCCTTATATTTCATTGTTACTTTATCATTAGCAGTTAATTATTGCCTTCAAATTTTGTCCAAGGATTACCAGAAGTTCAAAACATGGAGCCATACCCTATTTGACCACAGCTCACCTTGTCAGTAGCTGCTGAGGAACTCCTAATAGATCTGCCTTGCTACACTGGCCATTGTTCAAGTCACATTCAAACACTGGATTTCTAAAGTTTGTTTCTGAGATTTCTACTCCAGCTAATTCTGACCTTCGCTTTCAAGCTGTTTTGACCCTTCAAGTAACGCTATTTGCCAAGCTTCTGTCCTGCATTCAGCAAACTTACAGGGTATTTTGACCATCTTAGGAGTATCATTTCCAGCAGTTTCCCCCCAAAATAAAACTTTAACAGGGATGCAGGAGCAGGAGTAGGTCTTTCAGCTCATTGAGCTTGCTCCACCATTCAACTAGATCGTGGTTGATCATTTACCTCACTACAATATTGCCACTCTGTTCCCATATCACTTGATGCCATTACTAACTAGAAGTCTACTAATCTCTGTCTTGAACTTACTCAATGACTGAGCTTCAACAGCCCTCTGAGGCCGAGAATTCCAAAGATTCATCACCCTCAGAGTTTCTCTCCACTCAATCTAAAATGGCCCTCCTTTTATTCTCTGAGGCTGGACTCCAAAGGTTTGACACAAGATTTGTAACTATTAATAGCTATTTCTGAGTAAAAAAGCAACAAACTTTGACAGGATGACCATGACTGGAGCAGACATTGTTGGGAGTGGAACGTCGACTGAAAGAAGGTTCTCAACCCTGAATCCTATCTCCATTATGGCTGGTAATCTGCAATCATACAAACAGTCAGCTGTCAAGCATTATAATATTCCATACATAAGTGGTGCCAACATGTTGTTGAACATGAGCTCCCAATTCCCAAAACTCTTTTAAAGTTTACCGACTTAAATCACGTCAGTTTAAGGAGTTAAATTTAGAGCCCAGACCCACTTAAGAAGAAAAGAGCACATATGTAGGGCCTTATAATTTGAAACATGAATAAGGGTCGGCACAGAGATGAAATTTTACTGGGTTACTGCATTCCATTTGTTTCAATTTAATCCAAATGGAACAGGTAACCAATGAAAGCAGACCCTTTAATTCAGGCCCTTCTGTTTACTCACAGTAGTGGGAGTGATCTGTCAGGTTGTCTGCTCAATTCTCACCATCTTGAGCGATGTAACATGTTCTGATGTAGGATCTTCAGGTCTTCATACAAACTCATGCCAGACTCCTAAGTTATTTTTAAAACATTTTTTCCATAGATTGTAGATGATGGTAAGGTTACAGATCAGCATGCTCTGTGCTATACAGATTCCAACCTCCTAGTGCAGAGCACTAGTAAGATCACAGTTCCATCAGCCTCAGCGACTCATCTTCATATTCCTTAAACCCTATCACTAACTTCTTGACTTGTGCCTTTTTGCTTGTCAAAGCCTCTCATTTTCAATTGCAAGTTGCCTAATGTCTCTTTCTCCCCTACATCTGTCTAATCTTCCTTTGATTGACCCCTTTAGCACATTCTCATGTCTTAGAATATTGCCAATTCAATCTTGGTGCCTTTTCTTGACGATATTTCAGTCACGATATTC
This sequence comes from Chiloscyllium plagiosum, assembly GCF_037043375.1. NCBI lineage: Eukaryota > Metazoa > Chordata > Chondrichthyes > Orectolobiformes > Hemiscylliidae > Chiloscyllium > Chiloscyllium plagiosum. The sequence goes on from NW_028270174.1 coordinate 12,916,598, forward strand.
CTTCCTCCACCACCCTCAAAACAATTTTGTGGATCTCGTGTTCTCTCAGACTGACCTGCTCCATCCTTCTCATTTCACAACTTATGAGTCCTTGGATGTCTAATTTCCCAAGATCCACATTTCAGCTTCATACATCAGGTACTTGAAATCAACTGGAGGATGTGGTGGTGACTTGGCAAGCCAGCTTTAATATATCCTTTCTTAAGATCTCTACTCATTCCTATGCTGAGCAATTCCCTATGCTTAAAGCCATTGCTATAATTTCTCTCTAGCGGTAGCTGTCTTTAGACAGTCGGTGTGATGTTGAGTAATTATGCCTTTACTCTGAGAATGATTAATGAAGCTGCATACAAGGGCTAATGTCATAGTGACATAGTCAAACACATGGAACTGAAGCCTGAATATGTGGAATTCTAGAAGATGTGCTCTCTTTGACTTGATATGATTTATTATAGTCACATGTACCTAGGTACTGCTCACAAAATACAGTACTTGTGTTTTGTGAGCAGTACAGGCAGATTATAGCAAACAAGAACATAGAGATCAAAGGGTGTTTAGACAGAGTGAGGCATCCAGGTTACACTGCACAGGAGGCGCACAAAGCAAGATCAACATTAACAAGATCAACATTATTACCATCCCGAGTTATGGATGTTTATATGTTTAATAAAGGCGAAAGTAAGGACTGAAGATGCTGGAGATCAGAGTCAAGATTAGAGTGGTGCTGGAAAAGCACAACAGCTCAGGCAGCATCTGAGGAGCAGGAAAATCGACGTTTCGGGCAAAAGCCCTTCATCAGGAATGAGATGTTCACTCAAGAGTAAAACTTCATCCTTTTACCACTAGTCAACACATTTTTAAAATTCTATTCCGATTAAACCACATTTAATTAATTAGAAATGTACAAGTGTACACTAAGAATGCTATTAAATGGTTTAATGTGGATTTTTAATCATTTTCAGAGATTTTAAATTAGGTTACTTACAGGTAGATTACCAGATACCCCTTTCGGAAACTGATTCATTTCACTGATTACTATATTAGTTCATTTACTATATTAGTTGTAAGAACAAAATTAACAAATGTACTTTTAATGGAAAGGGAGAAAATAAATTTTGGTAGGCTACTGCAAAAAATACGGAAGTATGGCATTGAGGGTGAGTTGGAGGTTTGGATTAGGAATTGTCTGGCTGGAAGAAGACAGAGGGTAGTAGTTGATGGTAAAGGTTCATCTTGGAGTGCAGTTACTAGCGGTGTTCCGCAAAGATCTGTTTTGGGACCATTGCTGTTTGTCATTTTTATAAATGACCTGGAGGAGGGGCTAGAAGGTTGGGAGAGCAAGTTTGCGGATGACAAGAAAGTTGGTGGAGTTGTTGACAGTGAGGAAGGATGTGTCAGGTTACAGCGGGATATAGATAAGCTGCAGAGCTGGGCAGAAAGGTGGCAAATGGAGTTCAATGTAGGTAAGTGTGAGGTGATTCACTTTGGTAAGAGTAATAAAAAGATGGGGTACTGGGCTAATGGTTGGATACTTGGTAGTGTGGATGAGCAGAGGGATCTTGGTGTCCATGTACACAGATCTCTGAAAGTTGCCACCCAGGTAAATAGTGCGGTGAAGAAGGCATATGCCGTACTGGCTTTTATTGGTAGAGGAATTGAGTTCCGGAGTCCTGAGGTCATGTTGCAGTTGTATAAGACTCTGGTGCGGCCGCATCTGGAGTATTGTGTGTAGTTTTGGTCGCCGTACTATAGGAAGGATGTGGAGGCACTGGAACGGGTGCAGAGGAGGTTTACCAGGCTGTTGCCTGGTATGGTAGGAAGATCGTTTGAGGAAAGGCTGAGGCACTTGGGGTTGTTTTCATTGGAGAAAAGAAGGTTTAGGGGTGACTTGATAGAGGTGTACAAAATGATTAGGGGTTTAGATAGGGATGACCGTGAGAACCTTTTTCCACGTATGGAGTCAGCTATTACGAGGGGGCATAGCTTTAAATTAAGGTGTGGTAGGTATAGGACAGATGTTAGGGGTAGATCTTTTACTCAGCGAGTTGTGAGTTCATGGAATGCCCTGCCAGTAGCAGTGGTGGACTCTCCCTCTTTTTGGGCATTTAAACGGGCATTGGATAGGCACATGGAGGATAGTGGGCTAGTGTAGGTTGGGGGGGCTTGGATCGGCGCAACATCGAGGGCCAAAGGGCCTGTACTGCGCTGTATTTTTCTATGATTCTACGTTTCTATGTTTCTGTAAATCCTGTTAGGCTGCTCAATTGCATCTGTTCACTTAACACAACATTACATCATCACAAATACATTTCAATGGACACATGAAGATGAACTAAGTCACCACCAGTTCAACTGTATTTTGATTGTAATTAGAAGTTGCACCCAAAGCAGAAACACTGCCTCTTTACGGTAAATAATAGAAGCTAAATTGAATGAAGATTTTTGTTGCAAAAACAGAGATTGCTGGAAAAGCTCAGCAGGTCTGGTAGCGTCTGTGGAGAGAAACCAGAGTTAACATTTCCTCAGAACAGATCTTTGTTCTCACTTTCAAACATAAAATCACCACTTATTGACTGTAGCAGAAAGTTGTCCTCAGCGAGTAGTTCACAGTGATCTTTGAGTTAGCTCTGAATATTTTTGTAAATGTGAGACATTTTCCTTTATCAATGATTCTCTATATTGTATCATTACAGGCTGTAACCGTTCTTTTTTAAGTCCCAAAGCTTGATAGCATTGTGTGACTGTTAAAGCTGGGCTTATAAGTCACAGTCTCTTTGAGATAGTAAGAAACTCCAATTCCTGTTCAATTTTGATATGTTTGAGCTCCTTTTGATGTTCAATCTTAAGTTTCTCCCAAATATTCCACACATCTGGAAGTTCTATAATTTAAGTCTTATCATCAAACAAATCATCTACCTCTGGGAGCAGCTGAATAGGGCTGGAGCTATTTACCCAGGAATGTCGGAGGCTGAGGGGGTGACCTTATAGAGGTTTATAAACTCATGACAGGCATGGATAGGGTGAATAGCCAGGGTAGGGAAGTCCAGAATTAGAAAGCATGGGTTTAAGGTGAGGGGAAAAGATTTAAAATGGACCTAAGGGGCAACATTTTCATGCAGAGGGTGGTGCGTGTATGGATTGAGCTGCCAGAGGAAGTGGTGGAGGCTGGTACAATTGCAACATTTAAAAAGCATCTGGATGGGTATGTGAACAGGAAGGGTTTAGAGGGATATGGGCCAAATGGGACTAAATTAATTTAGGATATCTGGTCAGCATGGACGAGTTGGACCAAAGGGTCTGTTTCAGTGCTGTACATCTCTATGACTCTATGACTTTATGTCATGCTGTTCCTTTATTTTTAAGAGAGGGTAATCTAAAGTCCAGAGCTTCATCTTGTTGGTATTTAACATTATTCTTGGTGTATTCTATGTTTGCTCCTTCAAACATTCCTCCAAAGAGAGGTAGAAGATCTGCAATATCTTCCTGCGGTCCAAGGAATGACATCTCATCAATGAAATCTAGCTTATTGTCTAATTAGTCAACCACAATCACTGCTTGCACTGCTCAATAAAGGAATTCAAAGATACACAAGCAGTTGCATTCAACAAAGATTGATGCTGATTGGAAATGACATAAAGGGTATCAATCATTTCTCTCCGATTGCAGCAAAGAACATATTGCATTCAGCTTCCTGCTCTTCTTTCAGTTTCCTCCAATGCCTTGAGATTTAATGGAAAATGTTTGAAGAAATTGAGGCTTCAACCATGGCATTGAATCTAAAAGATTCAATTTAAAATGTAGTGGCTCAGTGGTTAGCACTGCTGCCTCACAGGGACCCAGGTTCGTACCCAGCCTCGGGCGACTGCATGTGTGGATTTTGCACATCCTCCCCGTCTGTGTGGGCTTCCTCTGGGTGCTCCGGTTTCCTTCCACAATCCAAAGATGTGCAGGTTAGGTGAATTGGCTGTGCTAAACTGCCCATAGTGTAGGTTAATAGTCAGGGTAAATGTAGGGGAATGGGTCTGGGTGGGTTACTCTTCAGAGGGTCGGTGTGGACTTGTTGGGCCGAAGGGCCTGTTTCCACACTGTAGTGATCCTAATTCTAAAAAAAATGAGGTTTTTTTTTTGTGATTAACCATGACCAAAGCATATTGTGAATCAATTACTTTCCTCTGAGAAGAGACTTTCTTCGTCTCCAATAGCACCTATGTCCTGGACAGTTGGAGACATTCCTTTCTACACATTGAAGGCTGTTTTGGCAAACCATCTGAAAATGGCTGATCCTATGGCGTGTGTGGTACTCGACATTGCTGGCTGGGCCAGGCAGGCATTAATGTGGAGCCTTCCCACCTCAAAATGGACAAGAAACACTGGAGGGGTGGACACCCTCCTCCCCTTATGGCATCCTGGTGCATTAATGCCCATTGATTCAACCAACTGGATGAAGTCAGTCAGTATTCTGACTCAGACAAATCCACTTGCCCCTCAGTGAAGGAGTCAGTTCTGCTTAGGACCTTCTGACCCACTGGTGATAACTTATGCAAACAGAATGTTGCCTTTAGACTTTAAAAATTCATCCTACATCTATCCAATAGTGTGGTGCTGTATGAGGTTACTTTTCAAATTCCATTTTGGTAATTATCCACACTGCAGTACAAACCATTTGTAAAAAAAAGAAAAGCAATGGTTTTCCTTAGCTCCTGGTTGCACTGATTAACCTGCTTGGTTTGGACTTCAACTGCACTCGGACTTTAAGTTTTCACTACATTTATTGTTTGCTGTAGGTCCTTCTTCTCTGCCATGTCTGGTGAGAAGGAAGCCAGCACTGCCATTTATCACATCCAACAATAGACTAATGTGGTCTTAGTCTGACATTTTATGGAGGTCTGATTAAGTATGGTTATCTGCTGAACCATTGGCGATGTTGTACCCAAAACACATCCTGATTAGGGCCATCCACATGTTCTGGTAAAGGCCAGGCATTTTACACCATCGGTGTACCTGCCACGTGGGCTATGCTGACAGGAATGCTTTTTGTTCTTAGTTTTGCATTTCTTTCCTCTCTTATGTGGCTATCCCATTCTGTAAAGACTTCTGATCTATTTGAAGTGTAACACTCAGTTCGGCTGATGTTTTGTTTTCCTGTTGCCATGTCACGTGGTGGGCTCTTGGTGGGTTTTTTCAGCTTTATGCAAGCATTCTCTCTCTCCTTTTCTGCATGTAGCTGGGCTGGGGTGTTAAAATCTGCTGCTTCCTGTGGCCATTAGAATTCCCTTCCTTCACTTCAATTCTTGGACAGCTGGGCTGGCCCTTCACCACTGGCACAGTGCTATGTCTCAGCTCCTTGCTGCTGATCTCTGGTTCCATTGATCTGCTCACCACCTGCCACTATGCAACAGAGGGATTTCTAACTCTGATGAGTGTACATTTTTATCAAATCTCATTATTACAAAGGATAGCAAGGGGCGACATTTTCTGGAACTTTACAGACTCGGGCTCCAATTCCAGTGATTTGACATCACTCTGCCACAGTTTCCATGCTATTCAGTAACTATTCTTAAAATGGTTATATAACTGACTCTTTAGTCCATAAGTGTAGCAAAGAAAATATCCAGAACATGCCGAACCTTACCCAACCAGCGCAATGAACAAAACCTTGCAATTTCAATCCAGACATGTGATCGGTTATGTGGCCCTCATTTGGGGAAATTGAATCAACCTGAAGGATTTCAGAAAGTATAAACATATGCATTTTTGGGCATAACTCACAGTAGTTTAAAAATTCCCCGATCTTTTCTGCTCTTTCAACTGATTCCATCAGAATCACACTGAATTAATGTCAATCTGCCCCATGGAATTCTCAAAATCTTCTCAAATGGGTCCCTCTTCACAAAACCTCAAACAAAAATCCAGAAATACTGATTCCCAGTCTACTCTTTCCGTAGTCAGTAAAGACTGAGCTTAAGAGACTCCTTGACAAGTCATAAATATGTTTAGGCCCCCTAACAGTAGTTGTGGTGTTGGAAAGAATATAAATCAGAAAGTTAGAGGACCATATAGCAGTGATAATGCAATAATCTTCAGAGGTATTAATCATAGTATTGCCTGGGCCAAACAATCTGACAAAAGGAGCTTGGAAGACAGATTCATGGAGCAGTTTAGAGGCAGCTTTCTTGAACTGTATGTCAAGGGAACAGACTATTTCAGATCAGATATTGTGTCATGAGACAGGATTAATTGGAAGCGTACTGGGTAACCATTACCACTGGTACCCCACACTAAATATTACCAACTTTAAAACTGAAAAGACAAAGATTGTGGGCAAAATCTCAGTAATCAATGAAAGCAGGTGTGGGAGCATTGATGTGCAATTAACCCATGCCCATTATTTTTAATGCAAAACATAGAACAAATTTGTGATGCTGTAGCCAATGGTAAATGTAATTTGAAGTGACACAGCAGGGGGTTCATGGTTATATGAGGCTGGCTCCACTTCAAGCCAGTCTGTACCTCTTCAATGGCACAGGCATTCTGTTTGGAACAGGCCACTGAAGCTGAAAGAGTTGCCAGAAGAAGAAGAATGTGGCACAACTGGGGAAAGAGAACAAACCCAAGGTTCTCTGATGCTGTGTTGGGTGTCCCAGTGGAGGTGAAGACAAGGAGGAAATGCAATTGTTCCACAGGAAACGTTCAAGTTAATCTTTGCAAAGGCAGTGGGAGCAGATAACTATCGTGGACAATTCCAGGAATTGAGCTTGGTGGACACAGATGCAATTCTACAAGAAGCTAAATGAATTCACAAATGGTCAAGGTCACTGAATATATCTTCAAATTGCCATGTCCCTCCATCTACACTGTTAGCCTCACACACTGCCAAAGCAACAGATCTTTATCAATCACAACTCGTCCATAGAATGACAGAATCATTAGATTGCAGAAGGTGGCCATCTGGTCCATCATGACTGCACTGCGTTCTCTGAATGAGCATCATGACTTAATGCCATTCACTTGCCTTTTCGTCATAGCCTTGAATATTGATCATATTTAATTAATCATCTAGTACACTCCTGACTGATTCAGTTGAACAAGCCTGAACCATACTTCCAGGCAGTGTTTTCCAGACCCTAACCATTTACTATGTTAAGAAAGGTTTTCTCACATCACATTTGCCTCTGTTGGAAATTACATTAACATTGTTGCCTAATGGTCCTTCATTTGTTTACAAGTGGGAAATGTTCCTTCTTTTCCATTCTGTCCAGACCTCTCCTGATTTTTAAAGCTTCAAGGAAATCTCTTAGCATTATCTTCTCCAGGAGAACAGTCCCACCTTCTCCACTCTTTTCTCAGAACCGGTCTCATCCCTGGAGCTATTCTTGAAAACCTTGTCTGTACTCTTTCCAATGCATTCACATTCTTCGATAAGTTCAGGATCATCTCCTTGCTCTTGTACCCTGTGCACCTTTTAATAAAGCAAGGGTACTATGTGCTTCATTAACTGCTCTCTTCACTTGTCCTGACACCTTTATGAGATGTGCACATATACATGTACGTCTCCCCAACTCTTGCACATCGTTTAAAACAGTGCCCTTTGTCTTATATTGTCTCTCCTTGTTATTTGTGCTAAAATCTCACTTCTGTGCATTGAACTTCATCCGTCGCCTCTTTGCCAATTCCATCGATGGGTCTATGTCCTTTTGAAGTTCTACACTGTCCCATTCACAGCATACAATCCTTTCAAGTTCTGTATCATTTGCAACCATTGAAATGGTGCTCTGTACACCAAGATCTGGATTGTTATTAAATATTAGGGAAATTAAGAGTGCCAGTACTAATGCCTGGGGAACCTTCCTGCAATACGGAAAATATCCATGAACAACTACTGTCTGTTTCCTACCCCTCAGCTAATTTTGTATACTCGTAACCCTGTCCCTTTTATTTCATGAGCTCTAAATTTTCTCTGAAGTCTATTCTGCAGTACGTATCAGATACATTTTGGAAGTCCATGTACACCACATCAACTATATTATCTTTGTCAACCTTCTCTATTACATCTTCAAAAGCTCCAGTAAATTAGTTAAACAGGGTTTTCCCATAAGGAGTCCATGCTGCTCAAACTCCCCCACCCCCACCCCTACTGAGATTTGTTATGCAGATGTAGGTGAACTGTACCTTTAAGAAAGTTAAAAGCTAGCAGAGCTACCTAACAGCACCAAGTGTTCTGAACAATATACAATGTAAACTTTTGGTCCAGCAGCAAGTGTAGCTGGTTGCCTGGAGACAACAAAAACAAATTTGAATTGGGCCAATCAGTTTAAAGTTTACCACCTCAAAGAAACCAAACTCCAATCAAGTTTGAATTGAGTATATTGCCAATATTAAAAGCCAATTACACAATCTGTGCTTTGGGATATAAGACTGGGAAAACCTGAACAGTTGAGGGAGAATTGCCAAAAGACCAACAGATCTAGGCTGCTAGTCAGAACTCTCTGAGAAACACCCTGACCTGGAGAGCAAATCTACCGAGGAAGTTACAAAGAGGAGATTCGACAACTGGCTGGTTTTGAAATTTGAATTTTTCAGTAAATCTTAATCAGGTGTTTTATCGGACTAGTATTATAGAAGGGAAAGTAAAAGATAGGTTAGAGGTAGGAGTTATAAATAGTTGCTCGTTAATTCTTCTCATTATACTTTAAGAAATAAAGTTGTTAATTTTTACTTTAAATAACTCTTGGCCTCTCAAATTTTCACAGATTACTGCACGGGATAAATCTTTTGTGTTGCTGATTTAAATTAAGCAGGAGGGTTTACCCAGGTCATAACAAACTGAACTGACTGTTTTATGATTGCTGTACTTATCCATTCATCCTTTGTTAGATCAAGGATATTGTTTGTAATTCTCAAGTCCTCTGGCACCTCTCCTGAATAATTGTCTACAGGAATGGTGCCAGAAGACTGGAGGATAACAAATGTGATTCCCCTGTTCAAGAAGGGGAGTAGAGACAACCCTGGTAATTATAGACCAGTGAGCCTTACTTCAGTTGTTGGTAAAGTGTTGGAAAAGGTTATAAGAGATAGGATTTATAATCATCTAGAAAAGAATCATTTGCTTAGGGATAGTCTGCACAGTTTTGTGAAGGGTAGGTCGTGCCTCACAAACCTTATTGAGTTCTTTGAGAAGGTGACCAAACAGGTAGATGAGAGTAAACCGGTTGATGTGGTGTATATGGATTTCAGCAAGATGTTCGATAAGGTTCCCCACAGTAGGCTATTGTACAAAATGCGGAGGAATGGGATTGTGGGAGATGTAGCAATTTGGATCAGTAATTGGCTTGCTGAAAGAAGACAGAAGGTGGTGGTTGATGGGAAATGTTCATCCTGGAGTCCAGTTACTAGTGGTGTACCGCAAGGGTCGGTGTTGGGTCCACTGCTGTTCGTCATTTTTATAAATGACCTGAATGAGGGCATAGAAGGGTGGGTTAGTAAATTTGCAGATGATACTAAGGTTGGTGGAGTTGTGGATAGTGATGAAGGATGTTGTAGGTTACAGAGAGACATAGATAAGCTGCAGAGCTGAGCTGAGAGGTGGCAAATGGAGTTTAATGCGGACAAGTGTGAGGTGATTCACTTTGGTCGGAGTAACTGGAATGCAAAGTACTGGGCTAATGGTAAGATTCTTGGTAGTGTAGATGAGCAGAGAGATCTCGGTGTCCAGGTACACAGATCCTTGAAAGTTGCCACCCAGGTTGGCAGGGCTGTTAAGAAGGCATACAATGTTTTAGCTTTTATTAATAGAGGGATCGAGTTCCGGAACCATGAGGTTATGCTACAGCTGTACAAAACTCTGGTGTGGCCGCACTTGGAGTATTGTGTACAGTTCTGGTCACTGCATTATAAGAAGGATGTGGAAGCTTTGGAAAGGGTGCAGAGGAGATTTACTAGGATGTTGCCTGGTATGGAGGGAAAGTCTTACGAGGAAAGGCTGAGGGATTTGAGGCTGTTTTTGTTGGAGAGAAGAAGGTTGAGAGGTGACTTAATAGAGACATATAAGATAATCAGAGGGTTAGATAGGGTCGACACTTTTCCAAGAATGGTGATGGCGAGCACGAGGGAGCATAACTTTAAGTTGAGGGATGATAGATATAGGACAGATGTCAGAGTAGTAAGGGTATGGAATGCTTAGCCTGCAACGGTAATATATTTGCCAACTTTAAGTACATTTAAGTCCTCATTGGACAAGCATATGGCCGTACATGGAATAGTGTAGGTTAGATGGGCTTCAGATTGGTATGACAGGTCGGTGCAACATTGAGGGCCGAAGGGCCTGTACTGCGCTGTAATGTTCTATGTTCTATACTCTATGAATCTAAGGAAGACTGAAAAGCTATGCCAGTGTCTGGGTAATTTCTGCTGTCACTGTCTTCAGTAACCTTGGATTGCTCCTGCATTTCATCTGGTCCCTTAAGTACAGATAGCCTAGACAGGGTGAATGCCTGAACTGTTGTGTTTTTCCAGTGCCACACTTTTGAACTCTGGTCTCCAGTATCTGCAGTTCTCTCCGAGACAGGGTTGGCTGTTCCCGATCAGCAGGGAGCCCAGAACCAGGGATCACAGTTAACTGATAAAGGTTGGGCCATTTCGAACTAAGTTGAGGAGAAATGTCTTCACCCAGTGAGTGGTGAGCTTGTGGAATCTGCTGCGGAAGTAGTTGAGGCCAAAACATCGAATGTTCTCAAGAAGAAGATACAAATGCTTACAGTTAAAGCCATTAAAGGGTATGAGGGAGAAAGTGGGAACAGGGAACTGAGTTGGATGATCAACCACGATCATATTGAGTAGTTGAGCTGTCTTGAAAGGTTAAATGGTCTACTCTTGTTCCTAATTTCTATGTTTCTATCTGCGTGTTGTGGTGGAAGCTCACACATCTGTAATGCCAAATCTCCAGGGTTCCTTTGATGCATCGCTCAATCCAGCATCCTTAGAAACTTAGAACGCCAAGGGCAGCAGACGCACAGAAACAATTTCCCACAAGTTCCCCTCCAAACCACACAGTATCTTGACTTGGAAATATATTGATGTTCCATTACTGTCATGGGGAAAAACTCCTGGCCTTCCCTCTCTAGCAGCACTAATATTACCCATACACCCCAAGGCCTACAGTAGTGCAGGAAGATAGCTCACCACCACCTTGTTCAGGTGGCCTAGTCAGCAACACTCACATTCTGCGAAGGAATCAAAACTACAAGGTCAATGTACTGTAATGCAAGCTGAGGTGGCTTCTTCACTGCTGGCTACTAGCATGGGCTGTATCATTATGATGACAAGGCTATGTAGCAAGTAGCAGACCACCACAAATCTGCTGCCCCCAGTCTGCTGAGTACCAGACTGCCCAGTGGTTCAAGCTCTGTTTCAGTACACCAGTGGTCTGGTCTATCACATTTCATGTGGAACCCAGCTTTCATTGGACATGTGCTGTATACGAGTGTATGGTTTGCACATGGAGTCACAAACCATGTTCTGAGCAATTCACCCTTGCTATCAAGTGGCTCTCCACATAGCTATGTGTTGGAATACTTGATTCCTTGAATATTACAATAATATGCTGTGGAGACTAAAATACAGACGACACTGTAGACTGCCAAAGAGTGAAGGCTTTGGGACTGCTACAAGTTAATGGGCATTGACGTACACAATAGACTGTGATGGATTGCATGGTGCAGGAGTGAAATCCCCATCTGAGCTAATATACAGCTCCCACAAAATGATGTGCATGCAGTCAATGGTGCCCCACACAATACAGAAGCTACAAACCTTGTGGACAAAGTATGCACTTGCTCTACCTGCCTTCTCCATGGCCAGGCACAATGGAATATCATAGAATCATGGCAGAATAGAAACCTTGTACGGAATCCACCTCCATCACCATTGTGGCAGTGCCATGGGAATGGTCACCTCCACAGCTACTGGCAGTGCCATGGAATCCACCTTCACCTCCTGGGGCAGCAAGGTGGCTCCATGGTTGGCACTGCTGCTTACAGGGACCCAGGTTCAATTCCAGTCTTAGGTGACTGTATGTGTAGAGTATGCATGTTCTCCCTGTGTCTGCCTGGGTTTGCTCCCACAGTCCAGGTTAAGTGGATTGGCAATGCTAAATTTCCCATTGTGTCCTGGAATGTGCAGTTTAGGTGGTTTAGCCATGGGAAATAGAGTGGGGTTGGTGGTGGGGGTTGGTCTGGAGGGATGCTCTTTGGAGGGTCGGTATGGACTCGATGGGCCGAATAGGCTGCTTCCACACTGCTGGGGTTCTATGTTCACTCTCCCAGGCAGCACATTCCAAACAGCACATTCCTAACAACTCTTGAGTAAGGAAGCTTCTCCTCATCTCACTCACTGCTAAACATCTTGAAATTGTGACCCCTTAGTTACTGACGTACCAACCAGTGGAAACAGAATATCCATAGAAACTCTGTCAAAATTGTTCATAATTTTGAACATCTCAGTAAGGTCACCTCTTTATCTTCTTTACTCCAGAGAGAATAAGGCCAATTTCTCTAATTTTTCGTTGTATCTTTCTCCCTGTAACCCTTGATCCACTTGATATTCAAGAACCCCGCTATCTCAGTCTTAACTATACTCAATGACCTGGCCTCCATAGCCTTCTGCGGCAATGAATTCCATAGATTCACCACACTCCCTAGCTAAGGGGGTTTCTCCCTATCTCCCTTCTAAAAGGTATTCCCTTTACTCTAAGGCTGTGCCCTTGGGTCCTAGTCTCTCCCACCAGTGGGAACATTTTCCCAACATCCACTCTGTTAGGCCATTCAGTATTCTGCTTGTTTCAATTAGATCCCCTCTCATCCTTCTTAACTCCATCGAGTATAGACGTAGAGTCCTCACAGCCACCTCACAGTCATCTTCAGCCAGTGGCTGTGCTGTGGGAATGGGCAACTTCACGGCCAGTGGCCACGCTGTGGGAATGGGCACCTTCACAGCCAGTCACAGTGCTATGGGAATGGGCACCTTTCAGCCATGGGCCATGCTTTGGGAATGGGCACCTTCACAGCCAGTGGCCACGCTGTGGGAATGGGCACCTTCACAGCCAGGGGCTGTGCTATGGGAATGGGCACCTTCACAGCCAGTGGCCATGCTTTGGGAATGGGCACCTTCACAGCCAGTGGCCATGCTTTGGGAATGGGCTCCTTCACAGCCAGTGGCCACGCTGTGGGAATGGGCACCTACACAGCCAGGGGCTGTGCTTTGGGAATGGGCACCTTCACAGCCAGTGGCCACACTGTGGGAATGGGCACCTACACAGCCAGTGGCTGTGCTTTGGGAATGGGTGCTTTCACAGCCAGTGGCTGTGCTTTGGGAATGGGCTCCTTCACAGCCAGTGGCCACGCTGTGGGAATGGGCACCTTCACAGCCAGTGGCCATGCTGTGGGAATGGGCACCTTCACAGCCAGTGGCTGTGCTTTGGGAATGGGTGCTTTCACAGCCAGTGGCTGTGCTTTGGGAATGGGCACCTTCACAGCCAGTGGCAGTGCTTTGGGAATGGGCACCTTCACAGCCAGTGGCTGTGCTTTGGGAATGGGCTCCTTCACAGCCAGTGGCAGTGCTTTGGGAATGGGCACATTTACAGCCAGTGGCCACGCTGTGGGAATGGGCGCCTTCACAAGTACTGGTTTTGTGCTAACCCTTTTGCTTCTTCTTTGCCTGCCAGTAGCTTGTCCTCCTCTCTGCTACCTCTGATTATTCTCCCAATCATGAAGTCAGGCAAGTGGAATGGAAGGTACTCCATCCATGTTCAGTTTACTTGTAGACCCAACCATGGTGTCGCACCTGATGGCCATTGTCTCAGTGTATAGTGCAGCCCACACAGAAGCCACCCAGCAGCTGCTGCTACAGTGGGAGCACATTCTGGGGCCATTTTAGCTGCAGTATCCAGCTATTTACCCACCAAACTGTTGAGTTTCACTCTACCTTATTGATAACTTTAATTATTGAAAATAACTCACTCAGATTGCACATTACTCTTTTATGCTGAAAGAAATACAAACCTAGTCTATGCAGCTTATCTTTGTAATTCAAACCTGGTGTTATTTTAGCAAATCTCAGCTGCACCTTCTTGAAATTTAATTTCACCATCTTACGATGTGATGCTCAGGGCATCCTGATGATTTGTAAATGCGGGTTATCTAGACTCTTATTTAATTGTAGCTTAACTTTAACTCTCTTGAATTTGAAACCCTTGGGATAAAAGCATTAGTCATTGTAATAGTTTTAAAGCTGTCCACTAAGTTTTTCTGAAGTTGGGCCCCTAAATCTCTCTGTACTTTGGTACAATCCCAAATTCTTACAGTGTGCCTGACCCTGATTATCTGAATTTGCCTCTATGCAAGTGCAGAGTCAAACCAAACACAGATATTCTCTGATCAACCTGTTCAGGAATATGATGACACATCATATTCCTGGGGCAGCACGGTGGTACAGTGGTTAGCACTGCTGCCTCACAGCACCAGAGTCCTGGGTTCAAATCCCGCCTCAGGCGACTGACTGTGTGGAGTTTGCACATTCTTCCTGTGTCTGCGTGGGTTTCCTCCGGGTGCTCCGGTTTCCTCCCACAGTCCAAAGATGTGCAGGTCAGGTGAATTGACCATGCTAAATTGCCCGTAGTGTTAGGTGAAGGGGTAAGTGTAGGGGTATGGGTGGGTTGCCGCTTAGGCGGGTCGGTGTGGACTTGTTGGGCCGAAGGGCCTGTTTCCACACTGTAGGTAATCTAATCTAATCTAATCTCTGGAACAGGTAGAACCTGCATCTGGGACTCCCAGGTTAGGAGTAGGGACATTACCATTGCACCACAGGAACCCTTCCTAAAGGTTTAACGCAGAATAGCAGAAGTGTTTCCTTTAGTAAATGCCTTTCACAGTTGTAACCAGTTGTATCCTAATCTCTGTGGCAGGGATCAGCAAATTTCCAACAGCTGTTAAGGTACTTGAAAATCTGACTTGGAGCAAAATTATTGGCACACTTAATAAGTAATTGGTTCTTTGAAATTGTAAATGCTCAGCATCATTTGTCTGACGTAGATATCCATGAGGCGCAGATGGTGTAAGTACTGATGATCTTAAAGATGTGGAATGCGTGTCTAAATGCAAGTACTATCTCAAAAATTCTAATGATTTCCCTTAATTTTGGCAATCTATTTTCAAAAGGCTGAGTGTTGCAAGTGTTTTTTACTTTGTACTCCGGATTCTTATTAGGTCAGGTCAAGTCTCTCTCCCTTTTAGCACTGTATCCAAAACAAATGTGGTAACCAATGATTTGCTATGTTCTGTGGTTGCACTTGGTAAATCATTGTAGTAGCTTGCCATTGCTTTTGCACAGGGTGATCCAGAGTCTGTCTTGGTCTTACCTGCTGCCATAGGCATGGGTTGGAAGGATATCTAAGCAGATAGTCAATCTGTTGAGCCACTTGTTAGATCTCAGCTGAAATATTGAGTTCAGTTTTGGGCATCACGTTATAGGGAAGATGTGAATGCATTGGAGAGAGTGCAGAAGCAATTTGCAAGAATGGTTTCAGGAATGATAACTTCAACTATGAGGATGGATTGAAGAAGCTGGGACTGGAGATTTTGATAGAGGATTTCAAAATCATGAGTGCGCTGGGTGGACTTGTAAAAGAAGAAAAGAACAAGAAGGCAAATTTGCTCATTTGGGGATGGTGTGGGAATTTTTTTTTCACACAGTAAGTAGTTAGGGTACAGAATGTACTGCTTGGAAATGTAGTGGAGGCTTGTTCAATTGAGGCATTCAAGAGGTCACTGGATAATAAATAGCGTATTGGGATCTGGGGAACAGGCAGGACATTGACACTAAAAAATAGAACCAGTGCAGACACGATGGGCCAAATGGCCTCCTTTTGTGCTGAAACGGCTCAGTGATTCTTTTTGATCCTGTTGCAAGTGAACTACCTTTGGCCATCAAACCCTGGAGCAGGACTTGAACCAGCAGCTGCTGGCCCAGCAGAAGGGATGCTACCTACAGTACCACAGGCTTCCTAGAGTCAAGTGTAAAGCAGTTATAAACAGATGGAGAGGTGCGTTTGCTTCAAGCCAATACAGAACCTTTTGATCAACAAATAAAATGGCATTTCTTTCTTTATCAAACCATCTAGGCTGAATGATGGGAAAATTAGCTTAATGTTGAGGATTTCTGTGCTACAGATTGGACTCAGATTACTCAATCTTGTTTCATTTGGAACTTATGTGGCCTTTTCAGTGGGAAGACTTTGATCCCAGCAGTTTGGGTTTGAGATGAAGCATCATTTTCTAACCTGCTGTGCGACGCAACCTCTCTTTAATGTTTCTGCTGAAAACTGTGTTTCATGTGAATGGAGAGCAAAGGAGCAGTTTAGATTTACTGATCCGAGAACAGATACCTTTCCAACCTCATGAGTCAGTGGAGCTTTACTGCTTGAATTACACTATACCTGAAATATGTTAGTAATGCAAAACCAGACTCATTTGAAGGAATCAAAGTCTCCCTCATAGCTTCTGTAATATAGGACTATAATCCCTTTGGGCAACTCCTCCCAAGATGGAGATCACCTGACAGGATTAGACATAAGGTTTTCATAAATTGAAAAGAAAACAAAAGAAGTTGTCACAGCTGGAGATAAAACTACTCAGAATTTTAAATCGTTTTGTCTTCCTCTTTTGAAAAATCGGATATCCGGTTCAAGCACTTTCACACTGGGAGCTAGTAAAGGCTGTGTGAAGATAAAACCAGGGAAAATGAACACGAGACAAAGGGCATCGTTCAAATTTTCAAACTGGGCAAGAGACAGGCATTTCAGCATATGAACCATCATTGCTGGGTACGTTGCTGAATTATATTGAAAAGTGACCTGAGTCAGCTAGAGTTACATTGAGCACAGAAAGAGAGCCATTCAAAATCTAACAAGTGAAAAATCTGCTATTGGCTGATTTGGTGGGTGAATAATGTTGACTGTACTCTACCTCCATGAGCAATATAAGATTACAGCATAGAAAGAGGCCAGTCAACAATCAGTTAGCTTCTGAATGTTATTTTGCTCCTGCTGAAATATGAAAGGGAATGGTTGGTTTCCTTATCTCAATTAAGTATTTGTTCCCTTTTCCTAGAATGATCATTCAAAGACAGCTATTGACTGTTGTGAGAAACTCTTCCTTTAATCTAGATAGGGACTTTCGGATGGATTAGAGATTCAGTGACTACTAGCTTAGAGACTGTTATATTTTTTATGTTATGATAACCTTCAAGTGATAGATATTTCTGTTGTGATAGCAATAGTTTGGCACTTAACGTGTTCATATGACTGGAGAGCTTAACCTGTTTATGTTCAGCTGGCTAATAAACACATTAAAATAATAGATAGAAGAAGGAAGTACAAATGCAACATTAATTTCTATGTTTCAACAGACATTAAAGACATCATGGAGTGTGGAGAGAAAGAGGGAATATAGTGTTGAGAGAGAGGATCAGTCATGATCATATTAAATAGAAAAGCAGGCTTGACAGACCCACTGGCCTGCTCCTTCTCCCAATTTCTGTGTTTAAACACCATTATCTACAGTAGTGATTCCTATCTTGTGTTTGATTGGATTTTAAAAGATAAAATTGATATTATGCAACATACAATGATACTCCAGATTACTAGTACATAGGAAGTTTTACAGAGCCATATTCCACACAGTTAGTTGGGTTGATGGAGACAAAAAGTTATAAAGGGACACAGAATAAATGAATGGACCAAATATTTTGCTGGCTGAATTCAATTTGGGCAAGTGGGCTTGAGAAAGGGACAAACTAGAATACTTTGTAGGAGACATGGAGCTATGGAGGAGCAAAGGGATTTAAGTATACTAATCCCAAATGTTAGGGAAAAGGGGCAAAATGTGAAAACTTCATCTCAAAGTGTTTGACATAACCAAGTGAACAAACAGTGTTTCATTTGTACATCTGGAATGCTACATTCTATTCTGAAGACAGAACCTCAGCACCATTTTTTTCAATGTTCTTATACATGTTAAGAGAAGCTCTTAGACTTGGTTGGCTTGAGAACTTTGATGTCAGGAACCTTGTCTTCTCACTTAATAGTCAGTTCAGGGCTTCACAAAGTTGACATTGGATTCCAGGTGGGTTTGTAAACTGAAAGTTGGGGATCCTGAGCCCAGAGGCAGCAATGGTCATCATATAGCTTACTCCCCTACTCTCAGAGGTCTTCTGACCCCTCACCCTACTCTCTCAGGAGAGGATCACAGTAATTTTCAAGCCTCAAAACTGAGTTACCCAGTTAAGATAGTTTGGTTAATGATTACATTGAGATAATATAGAGTTCCAGTGCATTAAAAAAGAAAGAAATTTCACCTCATGATGGGGAAGGCACAGATATGCTTTGACGTTCATATGGAAAATCTTGGCATCTCAGTTTACATTTAATGAGATCATAGTTTCAGGACATTTCACATTGGGGATTGCCTGCGATTCTCAATCTTAAAAATGAGAGGGCTGTACTATTCTACATTAATTCTTAAATGTTTTGTTGATTTAAAGGCAGTGCATTTGAGTTCAAAAGGTATCAAACATGAAGTAAATCCTTTCAAAATGCTTACGCAAGAATAAAAGATTAGCAAAGCGATTATGTAAACATTATGTGATGGAACTTCGAGCAAGAATTTAAAATAAGCATTGCTGAAACCCCACATAGAAAGAAATAGTCAAATTTTCTATGACTGCTGAGCCTATCTGAATGCAAAATGTCTTTTCTGAATTTACCATTAAATAGATATGCTCTAATCTTTTAGATGATGTTCTCTTGTTCTGCATTTTCACCACTAGATTAATTCTTTGTATCTGCCGCATTTATTATTGCAAATGTCATGATAGAATCAGCTAGCACCCTTCAAAATGTGGAGGATCGGACAATCTAAGGTGACCATTTCTCAAATGTTTAAATCCTGATATTGTTCTGGTGAATCTGTGCTGTATCCACAAAGTCAAAAGATCTTTCTATAATAATGTTCCGTGTTACCTACATGTAACACAAATGCAGTGTGTGGATTCCCTGCACATAAAATCTCTGGTGGGTTTGTTTAAAGCTAATATGTACACCTTGCAGAATTATCTCTTGACACAGCTTCTGCCTAGAATGCTACAGTAGAGATTGTCTATGGTCATGCAATAAAATCTTGGCTCACCCAGCTCTTAAAGGGACCTTGTTCTGAAACTGATGACTGAATACTGAGGTTCTGTCTTCAGAATAGAATGTAGCATTCCAGATGTACAAATGAAACACTGTTTGTTCACTTGGGTATGTCAAACACTTTGAGATGAAGTTTTCACATTTTGCCCCTTTGCCCTAAGATTTGGGATTTGTATGCTTAAATCCCTTTGCTCCTCCGTAGCTCCATGTCTCCTACAAAGTATTCTAGTTTGTTCCTTTCTCAAGCCCACTTGCCCAAATTGAATTCAGCCAGCAAAATATTTGGTCCATTCATTTATTCTGTGTCCCTTCACAACTTTTTGTCTCCATCAACCCAACTAACTGTGTGGAATATGGCTCCATAAAACTTCCTATGTACTAGTAATCTGGGGTATCATTGTAGACAACTAGGGCCTCTCAAGCTTGCTCCATGTATTCAACAAGTTCATGGTTGATTCTCACCCTCAATTTCACTTTCTTGCCTGATCTCTGTTTCTCTTGACCCCCATGGAATCTAAAAAATACATCAATATCTGGTTTATATCCATGGAAAGACCAAGCAATCCATGTGGTCGAAGATTCCAAAGGTCCTCAACTTTAACTGAAGAATCCTCTCCTCATCTCAGTCCAAAAAGGATAGCCCCTTATTCTTTTCCCTAATTTCAGACATTCCTACCAGAGAAAACAGCCTCTTTTCATTCTGTGTTCCAATCAATGGGATTGCGTCTCGATTCTTCTGACCTCCGGGTGTCTCCAGTTGCTCACTTATATGTAACGAGAAGAAGATTGGTGTTTTCCAAAGCATTTCTTGTTGTGGTTCTGTTGCCGAGCTGGAAGTTTTTGTTGCAAACGTTTCGTCCCCTGGCTAGGCGACATCGTCAGTGCTTGGGAGCCTCCTGCGAAGCGCTTCTTTGATGTTTCCTCCGGTGTTTATAGTGGTCTGTCCCTGCCGCTTCCGGTTGTCAGTTTCAGCTGTCCGCTGTAGTGGTTGGTATATTGGGTCCAGGTCGATGTGTTTGTTGATGGAGTTTGTGGATGAATGCCATGCCTCTAGGAATTCCCTGGCTGTTCTGTCTGGCTTGCCCTATGATAGTAGTGTTGTCCCAGTCGAATTCATGTTGCTTGTTGTCTGCGTGTGTGGCTACTAAGGATAGCTGGTCGTGTCGTTTCGTGGCTAGTTGGTGTTCATGTATGCAGATTGTTAGCTGTCTTCCTGTTTGTCCTATATAGTGTTTTGTGCAGTCCTTGCATGGTATTTTGTACACTACATTAGTTTTGCTCATGTTGGGTATCGGGTCCTTCGTTCTAGTGAGTTGTTGTCTGAGCGTGGCTGTTGGTCCACGGAACGAGGACATACCACAACCAAAAGGACTAGCCACACTACCATACATCAGGAGCATCTCGGAACTGACAGCCAGACGACTGCGACCCCTAGGACTCATAACGGCACACAAACCAACAGCCACGTTCAGACAACAACTCACCAGAACGAAGGACCCGATACCCAACATGAGCAAAACTAATGTAGTGTACAAAATACCATGCAAGGACTGCACAAAACACTATATAGGACAAACAGGAAGACAGCTAACAATCCGCATACATGAACATCAACTAGCCACGAAACGACACGACCAGCTATCCTTAGTAGCCACACACGCAGACAACAAGCAACATGAATTCGATTGGGACAACACTACTATCATAGGGCAAGCCAGACAGAGAACAGCCAGGGAATTCCTAGAGGCATGGCATTCATCCACAAACTCCATCAACAAACACATCGACCTGGACCCAATATACCAACCACTACAGTGGACAGCTGAAACTGACAACCGGAAGCGGCAGGGACAGGCCACTATAAACACTGGAGGAAACATCAAAGAAGCGCTTCGCAGGAGGCTCCCAAGCACTGATGATGTCGCCTAGCCAAGGGATGAAACGTTTGCAACAAAAACTTCCAGCTCGGCGAACAGAACCACAACAACGAGCACCCGAGCTACAAATCTTCACACAAACTTTGAAAAGCATTTCTTGTTGAGAAATCTTGCAGATGTTCCAAAGACATTGGATTGACATAGCCTTGTGTTTAAAGATTTGAGAGTAAAGTTGAAAATGGCAATATTATGGTGATTCAAAGATCCTGAACTTCTTCAGCAGCAAACCCATCCTCAAATGAGATCTGCGTTTGTAGAAACATAGACAATAAGAGCAGGCCATTTGGCCTTTCGAACCTGCTCTACCATTCAATGGGATCGTGACTGATCGACCAATTCAGTACTGTGTTCCTATTTGTCCCATACTGTTTGATTCCTTTAGCCCTAAGAACTGCATCTAACTCCTTATTGAAAATATTCCATGCTTTGGGTTAATTTTTTTTTCTGTGGCAGAGAATTTCAAAGGCTTATCATTCTCAGAGTGAAGAAATCTCTCCTTATCTCAGTCATAAATGATCTGCCCTCCAGCTTTAGACTTTGACCCCTGGTTCTGGACTGTCTGGTCAATGGGGGCATCTTTTTTGCATTTACCTGTTTAGCCCTGTTGGAACTTCATAGGTTTCTAATGAGATGTCCCGTCATTCATGAAATCCATTTAATGTAAGCAAATGATCGCATTAACATAGTGTTTTGTGGAGGGTTTTGTAGCCAATGTACTGTAATAGCACCCAGCAGCATTTATGTCACCATCAGACATTAACATTTGTGTGCAATCTGTGGTGGTCAATACCCATTTGAGGTGACCCACAGCCATTACTAATTCGGATAATGCCAAAATCAACTTTACATTTTCCAAGATTTTCCGTTAGTATTGAGATGTGGGGCATTACTTGGTTAGCTGCCCCAATAAATTTGTTCGCTGTTTGGTGAAATGTTCACAGCTTATTTGCCTTTTAGCCATCAACATATTAAACAAAAACTAGGTCAACAACCAAATAGCATAATCAAAAAGTTTTCCAAATATTTTCATTGCTTTTCACTATATTGCATGTGGTAAATCAGAGTTTTCTGTGTTCCTTTCTCATGCAATCCCGTGTTATAAGAAAATTGTGTAACAGCAGCACCATTTAAATAAATGGGGCCAGAATCACATTATAACCAACACACACTTTAAAAGTTCGCATTTTTGAAATAATATTCCCAATTTGTCAATCGTGTTCTAGCAAATTTGTATTAATGAAACACACGTTATCGCAGAATGACCTGTACATCAATATCTCATTCCAAACTTCAGCCTGAATATATATATATATATATAAAGCACAATTACTTGTTACAGTTTTACATCCATTCGCAACATAGTATTTGATATTACTTTCAAACACATTTTTAAAGTTTGAAGTTGTTCTGAGTCATTATGCAGTTACAGGAATTGTTTTTCTTTTTGTGACAGTGTAGTCAGTTCCTGAACTTCCTATTGAAATTTAGCCTTTGCAGAAAAAAGAAAAATAATACATGATATTAAGAGTACTGGCCTGTCTGATAATAATGGCCAGCTTTGCATGTATGTTATTTGCCTCTGATGGATGATGGGCTGCATTGTGCTGAAAGTCTTATTTTCTCCAATTTGAGTTGTGTAAGAGCACTGGAACCCTGGAACACTGTGACGACTTGGAGTTGCACATAATTGAGTATAAATAGCACTGTGTGGGAGGAGTTGGAAAACTAGGGCTTTCAATACTGCAATTCTCTCTCTCAGGAGGACACATCAAGAGGACATGGACCTGAACACACAATATTAGATTACTCCTTAATGTAATTACAAGATCAGAGCGTTTTTATATCTGTGATTACCTTTTACAGTAGCATTTAGTATCAATGTATAATAAATAGTGTTATTTTTGAAGTCTAAACCTGAACACTATTTTTGACTCTGTCTTTTCCTTGACTAGTCTACCTCAAATCCAAACTCATAGTTTGACATTGAACCATATGATAAAAGATGTTCAAATAAAAGCAAATGCAGCTGAGATCAAAATAAAATGCTGGAGAAACTCTGGCATCTGTGGAAACAAAACAGCTAACGTTTTGAGTCTAAATCTGGTAAGTGATAATTTTGTGCTGTTAACGAAATAGGAAAAGGAGAAGGTGGACAGATGATGAGAATATCCAGAACAAAAGGCAAAGGGAGTGCTAAAGGTAGTAGTGGAGTGATTATAATGTAGAATAGATGTTAATGGTTGGGTTAATAGCTGAAATAGGTCAACTTTGCTGAGAGTGAACAAAATATGGGGGTTAGGGTATGTAATCAAACTAAAAAGTAGGAGATTGTGGTAAATACAGGTTTAACTGCTGAGAAAAGTTATAGCAGGAGTAAAGATCAGAAACAGATCGGATATCATTTGTAGAAAAGCAGAATGAAAAATAATCATTTTTAAATAAATTGTTGGTATGACTTAAAGCCCAATGGATAGCTGACAATTGTCCCACAACCAACCCATTGTCATCCACTAATGGCCCCCAGTAGCAGCTATTCATTCTCCCAGGCTAACCTTTACATATTCCTTTACCTGCCCAACTATTTCTCTCTCTCTCTGGGCTCCATCTCCACCTATCATTTACTCCTCCTCCTCCTCCCCACTCATCTTCAGCATACGTACCAGCCGTATCCTAGCTACAATCAATTCTGAAGAAGGGTCACTGGACCTGAAACGTTAAATCTGCTTTCTCTTCACACAAGCTGCAAACCTTGCCGAGTTTCTCCAGCAATTTATATTTTTGTTTCAGATTTCCAGCATCCGCAATTATTTTTTTTTATGCGTACATCTATGGTTCCAGCAGTATTTTAGTATTGCAGTATAATAAATAGTGATACTTTGAACTTTAAATTTGAAGACATTCTTGATTAAAGTAAAATATTGTTCAGATACCTGAAATCAAAACAATGTGTTGGAGAAACTCAACAGACCTAGCAGCTTCCATAGAGAGAGAAACAGAATTAAAGGTTCAAGTCCAAGAGGACTCTTTTCCAACGGTAGTGAATTCTTGTTCTGAAGAAGGGTCATAGAATCCCTATAGTGTGGTAGAAGGCCATTCAGCCTATTGAGTCCACACTGACCCTCCTAACAACATCGCATCCAGACCCAGCCCCCCACCCTATTCTTGTAGCCCCCCCATTTCCCATGACCAATCCACCAAGCCTGCACATCATTGGACTGTAGGAGGAAACCTGAGCATCCAGAGGAAACAGACACGTGGGAGAATGGTGTCAGGTTCAGCACAACTTCATGGACTGAAGGACCTATTCCTGTGCCTTACAGTCCAAGTTCCACACATTCACCTGAGGCTTGAATTGACCCCGGGTCAGTGGCGCTGTGAAGCAGCAGTGCTAACCAAGGAGCCACCTTGCCACCCAAGTCGTAACAGATGCGCAACATTAACTCTGTTTCTCTCTCCATGCAGGCTGCCAGACCTGCTGAGTTTCTCCAGACATTTCATGATGTAACCCTCTCCTTGACCAATGTATCTGGAACCCGGAGTCACATTGTGGCATCAAACCACATGATCAAAGAGTGTGTTCTTCCTCTAAGGCAACAATCTCAAATACGGTCAGGCTATCTCAGCTATTAAAAGCTTTCCACCAGCAGCTGATCTAACCAGATCTCTCATTGAAGAAGCTTGAAATTGGAGAACTGAAGACTGCTGTTTACAGGGTTTAGGGGAGGGGAGAGAAAAAAAACCAGTCATTATAAATATATAGCCAATACAATGGCTATATACAATATATAACCTGTCATTATAGATATATAACTAATACAACAGCTATATACTGTATATAACCAGTCATTATGAATATATAACCAATATAACGGCTATCCACAATATATAACCAGTCATTATAAATATATAGCCAATACAACAGCTATATACAATGTATAACCAGTCATTATATATATATAATCAATACAACGGCTATGTACAATATATAACCAGTCATTTTATATATATATATATATATATATATATATATATATAATCAATACAATGGCTATTTGTACAATGCAATTCTTTCCACTTTGTCGCAAAGCTAACAAAGTCTGGAGCAAAAAGAAATTGGAAAGCTCATTTCGCAGGGAATAAAAAAGCTGAGATCTTTTCACAGACAATTACTGGCAGTGTAAAGCTGCAGGAATGTGAACTGGGCAAGGAGATCAGAGCGGAACACTCTAACGTTTGCCAAACATGAAGAAATGACTGGAAATTGATTTAATGAAAGAGAAACTATAATGAGGTGTGAACTAATAACTAAGCAGAACTCCTTCTGCCCAAAATAAATATAAGACTGCAGAAGTTGTGAGACTGAAATTGACCTTAGTGCAAAAGGATAATATTGAGCATGTTTTCAACTAATGTGAGCATAAAGCAACTGCATATTTTAAAATGATTTTAAGTGATGGCAACTGCAGATCCTTGTCATAGCTGTAAGTCTTGTTAATTCTATATTTAATATTTAGATTTTGTAAGCACACTGACAAGGGAATTACCCCTAACATGAGCTAACTGTGTGGCTACACATACTGATGTGTAGCCTTATGTATTATACATCCTTAGTGGAGGACATCTGCATGGAAATAGCTTGATTGGTCTCTGTACTGCACCTACGTGAGTGCAGGATGGCAACTTAGAGGGAGCATTGATAAAGTTTTCTCAATGTCTCCAATGTTTAAAATTCTCCACAGCCGCCCTCTCAACTGGAGTCGTTCTCCTTATTGGATTGGAAACATCACAGCAGTCTTACAGTGCAGAAAGAGGCCATTCAGCCCTCTTTGTTTGCATTCTGAATGTTTTAACTTCAATCTCCTGTTTTCTCCCCATGACCTTCCATACCATTACTGCCCAAACAATTAACCAGTGCCCTATAGAATTCCTCAAATGAACCTGCCTCCAACACAAGTCCACAAGTGACTTTCAGATTTGATTCAATTTATTATTGTCGCATGTATCTCGGTACAGTGAAAAGTTTTGTTTTGCATGCAGTACAGGCAGATCATACTATACAAAGTGCAATAGGATAACAGAACAGAATGAGGAATATAATGTTATGGCTGCAGAGAAGGTGCGCAAAGTGCGAGATCAACATTAAATTTCATCTGTGAAAATGTTTTTTTCTAACCCAACATTTACTTCTATTGCAAAGCATTTTAAATCTGTGCTCTCTGGTTCTCGATCCGTATATAAGTGGTAGTGCCATCGTTAATGACTTTTGTACATATGTTCCCAAGTCTCTCTGCTCCTGTAAATCTTTTAGAATAGTGTCTTTTAGTTTATACTGTCTCTCTGTGTTCTTTGTACCAACATGTACCACCTCATACTTCTTTTCATTGAACTTCAACAGCCACCTATCCACCCAATCTGCCAATTTCTCAATGTCCGTTTGAGGTTCTCCACGATCTTTCTTGCAGTTTGCAATTCTACCAAGTTTTGCATCATCTGCAAACTTCTAAATTGTCCCCTGCACACCAAGATCAGGAAAAGCAAGAGTCTCAATGCTGACTACTGAGAATTCCACTACAACCCTCCTTCCAGCCCAGAAAATACCCATTAGGCAATGGTCTGTTTGCTAACCCTTAGTTAATTTTGGGTACATGTTGCTTATTTCCCTTACATTTCATTGTATATAACTCACCTCACAGCTCTGCTGTGCAGCACTGTATCAAATACCTTTTGAAAGTCCACGTTCACCATGTTAACAGCTTACTCCGGTCGATCCTCTCTGACACATCTTCAAGAAACTGTAACAAATTAGTTAGATATGATTTCCCTTTAGAAATCCATATTAACTTTTCTGAATATTAACATTTTTCGACATCACTGTTAATATTACTCTAGAAGCTTCACTCAAATCAAAGTGATTGGCCCAGTAAACATAGATAAACTGTCTGTGTGGAGTTTGCACATTCTCCCCGTGTCTGCGTGGGTTTCCTCCGGGTGCTCCGGTTTCCTCCCACAGTCCAAAAATGTGCAGGTCAGGTGAACTGGCCATGCTGAATTGCCCATAGTGTTAGGTGAAGGGATAAATGTAGGGGAATGGGTCTGGGTGGATTGCGCTTCGGCGGGTCGATGTGGACTTGTTGGGCCGAAGGGCCTGTTTCCACACTGTAAGTATTCTAATCTAAAAAAACCTTTAAAATCTTCCCTTCAACAAGAGAATAATGTTTTCAATTTGCAGGTCCAACATTTATTGCCCATCTCCCATTGCCCAGGGGGCAGTTAAGAGTCAACCACATTGCTGTGGGTCTGGAGTCCTATTTAGGCCAGACCAGGTAGGGACAGCAGTTTCCTTCTCAAAAAGGCATTAATGAACCAGATGGATTTTTCTGACCATCAGCAATGGATTCACAGTCATCATTAGATTTTTAATTCCAGATAGTTTTAACATTGATTTCCAATTCCACCAATTGCTATAGGATGTGAAACGTGAAAGGGTTCGGAAAGGATTTACAAGGATGTTACCAGGGTTGGAGGGTTTGAGCTACAGGGAGTGGTTGAAGAGACTGGGGCTGTTTTCTCTGGAGCATCAGAGGCTGAGGGATGACCTTAAAGAGGTTTATAAAATCATGAGGAGCACAGAGAGGGTAAATAGAAAAGGTCTTTTCCCTGGGTAACAGAGTCCAAAACTAGAGGGCAAAGGTTTAAGGTGAGAGGGGAAAGGTTTAAAAGGGACCCTAGGAGCAACTTTGTCACGTAGAGGGTGGTGCGTGTGTGGAATGAGCTGCCAGAGGAAGTAGCTGGTACAATTACAATATTTAAAAGACGTCTGGATGAGTACATGAATAGAGGGATTAGAGGGTTTAGAGGGATATGGGCCAAATGCTGGCAACTGGATTCGACTAATGTAGGATATCTGGTCGGCCTGGATGAGTTGGACTGAAGGGTCTGTTTCCATGCTATACATCTCTATGACTCTGTAACTCTGATTGCTATGGTGGGATTCAAACATGGATCCCTGGAACATTACCTAGGTATCTGGACTAACAGACCAGTGATTGAGTTGCCCTTCTGTAGCATGTGATACTGGACATGGGCTCACCTGGATCACAAGAAGTGCCAGGATGTTGAAATGCCAAAAGATAATCATTCCGTTTGGGTAAGCTGTCCTGACATGCCCTGACCTTAAACTTTTAAATCACTTCACTTACTTTATCATAGAGTCAAAGAGGTGTGCAGCACGGAAACAGACCCTTTGGTCTAACTTGTCCATGCTGACCAGATACCTACACTAATCTAGTCCCATTTGCCAGCACTTGGCCCATATCCCTCTAAACCATTCTGATTCATATACGCATCCAGATGCCTTTTAAATGCTATAATTTTACCAGCCTCTACCACTTCCACTGGCAACTCATTCCATACACGCATCACCCTTTGAGTGAAACAGTTGCTCCTTAGTTCCCTTTTAAATTTTTCCTGTCTCACCCTAAAACAGTGCCCCCTATTTTTGGGCCCTCCCACTGCAGGGAAAAAAACCTTGTCTATTTACCCTATACATGTCCCTCGTGATTTTGTAAAACTCTAATTTACGTTAATCTTAATCTGGTACTACAAACTATCAACTGAAGATAATAGAAAATAACAATTCTTCACTCACAAAAATTAGCTCCCTCTCCTGTGACTTTCTGTGTGCGTGTTTAAAAATTTATATTTTCCATTCCTGTCATAACAGTAACTACTCAGTTGAACTTTCAACTTTCCTGTGATGTCACACTTAGGCTTTTTAGGCACAGTTGAGCAGCTCAGGATAAGTACACCCCACACAGATTCAAACACTTACTCTTGTACAAGCATATATTGACACATTAGCGAAAGAGGTCACAAAAAATGTAATAATCCTTTTCTGGCCTGGGTTTTCATTGAAACACTATCATATGAACTTGGCTGAGAACCCAATCTCACCAATGGTTTTATGTGAGTGGGAGGTTGCTTACACAGCCAAAGAAAATTGTTGATTTTGCTTGATTGACGTTTTTGTGATTATACTTTATGTTGTCTGTGATCTTTTTATAATTGCCTCAATGTTGATTTGCAGATTAAGAAGTGTGAAATTTTGAAAACTTTGATATTGAAGCCGATCATTAAAGTATTATTATCACTTCCATAGAATTGTAGGAGTTGCATGTTGTTGTTGCAAAGCATTATAAATGTTTGTATTCAAGCATAAAGCCATAACAGGGAAAATCAGGTTCGCTATATTGAGAAATAAAGTTAGCAGTAAATTTCTATATTATGTGGAGCATCAAATGCACCTTCTTTTGGCACCTCTTCCTATGGTTTGGTCTCCGAGCCTATGCAATACCAGGCACATTATCTACTAAATACCATTGAAACCCCTTTTCCTGTTCCCCACATAGCTTTATTCACCATGACTGATGGTAGCTTGGCAATACGAATATTTATATTTCACTTTAAGGCTTTAGAATCTTGGTCTCACATATTGAACTATCCATAGCTGCTCTCTTATTTATTTAAAGACATTCTTTCATGGGTTGTTGGCATTGCTAGCAAGACCACTGCTTATTGCCCATTCCTAAATGCCCTCAAACTGAGCAGCTTTCTCAGTCATTTCAGAACATAGTTAAGACTTAGCTAGACTCCTGCGTGTCTGGAGTCACATATAGACCAGACAAGCTAAGATTCCTTCTCTCAAGGACATTAGTGAACTAATTGGGTTTTTACAACAACTGTCACCATTCCTCAGAATGGATTTCATCCCAGGCTTCATGATTAAATTGAAATTTTTAAAATGAGTTTACATTTCAAGAGCTGCTGTTGTGGGATTTGAACCCATGTTTCTACAGCATCTGCCTTGTCCTCTGGATTACCTCACCACAGCAGCAGCATTGAATTGACTGGTTGCATCGGCAACATTTGATCTGAAGTTATTTGAATTCCAGTTTGGATCAGTTATTCTGATCTTTATGTAAAATGTCATTTTCTGCTGTCAGGACTCCTTTTCATTTTCTGTGTGAGAGTCTGGTTTTGTCTCCCATCTCCAACCAGAGATGGATGGTTTGTCTTATGAAGAGAGATGGAGCATTTTAGTCCTTTCTGGAGTTTAGGAGCAGGCTTGAGGGGCCAAATGGCCTACTCCTGTTCCTTTTTTTATGGTCTTAACGAAAATAGATCAAATCGAGGTGTATAAGATGTTAAAGAGGCTTGACAGAGTAGATATCAAAAGGATATCACTTGCTATGGCAGAAAGAGAGGTCATAGTTTTAGGATAAGATTTAAAATAGAGATGAGGAGAGGAGGAATTTCCTATCTGAAATGGTTGTGAATCTGTGGAATTCAAGAATGTGGCGGATGCTGGACAATTGAATAAAACTAAGGAGGGCTCAGGCAGATTATTTTATTAGTAATGGGTTAAAGGGTTATAGGTGGAAATGAGATCAGCCACGATCATATTAAATAATGAAGAAGGCTTGAGGGAATGAATTGCCTCCGCCTGATTTTAATTTTAATGTTCCATCTTTGTCTGCTTGTTGGTACCCGGAGCTAAAAGGATGGGTGGTCTCTCTGAAATGTAAATTCACTGAATCATGGCTTTGCCTCTGATTTTCTTTCTCACCTCCCTCAGGCACCTCACTGCCTGCTGCATCACCATTCCACAAGATTCAGACACAAGCCTGAGCAGGAAGTAACTTCAACAAGTATCAGCCTCAATAGTTAGAACCATCAAACTACTGACTCCTCGTTAGTTTGTTGGTCAGACAGAACAAATGCGCAAAACCAAGAGGCCCTGAAAAAAGTGCTGCAAGTACTCAGAAGGCTGGGCAGCATCTTTGGACAAGGAAGCAAATTAATATTTCAGGGAGATAAATTTTCAGTGTAGAGCGATTATGACAAGGTCAGCCGGGTGGGCCTCATAGAATATGAGTTCCCTGACTGGGGCTATTAACCTGGTCCAATCGGGGAGCTATGACTGACAGATATAAACAGGAGTCTCAGAGGTTCTGTCACACTGAGAGCCAGCTGTGAGGGAGCTGGATCAGTGTCAAGGACTCTCCACACATGAACGTAAAGGGTGACTTGGTGACGGGATACTGTCCTCTGTGGAGTTATTTCACAGTGAAATGATAAAAATAAGTAGTTTCACAGGCATACTGCTTACTTTAATGAAACAGTGCAAAATAAAAATCCCAACCTGCGACAAATGTATTTTAAACTTTGCTACAATGGCTAAAATGTTTATTAGATTTTGACAGAATATCATTTACGTGGTGCTAAGAGGTGATAAAAATGGAGTTTTGCAAATTAAGGTTTCCCCTGTGTT
This sequence comes from Chiloscyllium plagiosum, assembly GCF_037043375.1. Lineage (NCBI taxonomy): Eukaryota > Metazoa > Chordata > Chondrichthyes > Orectolobiformes > Hemiscylliidae > Chiloscyllium > Chiloscyllium plagiosum. The sequence continues at coordinate 12,948,105 of NW_028270174.1, forward strand.
TTGTGTCTGGTGGTAGCAGCAAGGTTTAGCTACAGGCTGCTGTAACACACAGCTCACTCAGTGGTTATTAACAACACAGGGATGGCCCAGAGAACTTTGTACTTGGCATACTTCCCCTTGGCCCATGCAAACTCCAACAATTCTAACCCTTTGGATTTCTCCTGTTACCTCCAGCAGAGGATGTTCCACTTGTTAAGGGTTTGACAGGAATGTGAAATCATAATTTCTTCATGTTTTGCTCAGGACAAACAGACTGTTGAGGTCTCAAACAAGGCACCGCCCTCTATCCTTCCTAATCTGTCAACATATATACCATATATACCGCAAATTTCTGATGATTAGTGCAACTAAATCTGTTCTAAGAGTTAGCATTGGGACACAGACAGACTTTACACTTATTGTTTAAAAACCTGAGCTATCTAGAGAATGTAATTTAAAAGAAGTACTGGGATTTGCATATCAAAGAACATAAATAAGTATATCCTATTACAAAAAATGAAAGTTTTAGTCGAAGATTGTTTACTGTACCACATCTCCATGACACTGGACTCCTTTTGCTATAAATTCTGTAAGCATGATCGTAACCTCCACAACCACTGATAAAGGAGCAGCACTCCAAAAGCTAGTGCTTCCAATTAAACCTGTTGGACTATAACCTGGTGTTTCTGATTTTTAACTTTGTCCACCCAGGCCCAACACTAGCACCTCCAAATCTTCGAAGAGTTATCATTTTCAGCTTTAGTCCAGGAACAGTCTTCTCTCTCTTGAGCTCAACTTCATCCAAAGTTAACTTCTCCCTCACTGAGGAACGCAAGATTTAGATTTTTAGATTTTAGATTTTATTGTCACTCAAGTATAGACATCCAGGAGAACGGTAAAAAGTGTATAATGTCGTCACACATGGTGCCATCTGAGGTACAATAAAGGCTTAGGTACAAGCTACTAAGAGAAACGGGAGTTAAAAAGTTAAACATTACTTCATAGAATAGTAGAAAAATAAAGAAATAGTAATAGCTTACATTAAAGTCTTCCATATTTAAACGAGGAAAATAAAGAAATAAGTTAAAAGTTCAACAGTCTTTGATGGGTCCTCTGGTTATCTCACTCCTGCTGTTTGTTCTCAACACTGCTGCTGCTGCTGAGACTACCACCTCTCCGATCTCCCCCGGTGCCTCAGGAACATGTCCGGGCAGGATCCACTCGCACGCCGAGCCGACACACTGCCAAGAGCTACCTAAAGACCAGCCAATGTACCACCGAGAGACCAGGCCAGGACCCACCATGAGCTGCCGGGAGACCAGGCCAAGACCCACCGTGAGCTGCCGAGAGACCAGGCCGGGACCCACCGTGAGCTGCCGAGAGACCAGGCCGGGACCCACCGTGAGCTGCCGAGAGACCAGGCCAAGACCCACCATGAGCTGCCGGGAGACCAGGCCAAGACCCACCGTCAGCTGCCAAGAGACCAGGCCGGGACCCACCGTGAGCTGCCGAGAGACCAGGCCGGGACCCACCGTGAGCTGCCGGGAGACCAGGCCGGGACCCAACGTGAGCTGCCGAGAGACCAGGCCGGGACCCACCGAGGGCTGCCGAGAGACCAGGCCGGGACCCACCGTGAGCTGCCGGGAGACCAGGCCGGGACCCAACGTGAGCTGCCGAGAGACCAGGCCGGGACCCACCGTGAGCTGCCGGGAGACCAAGCCGGGACCCACAGTGAACTGCCGAGAGACCAGGCTGAGACCCACTGAGAGATGAAAGTGGGGGAGAAAAGAGAAGTGAACAGAAGGAGTGGAGGAGATCCAGTTAGAGCATCCTACTGCACCGCCATCTTGAAAAGTAATTGAGTGTGAGTGAGTTCATGGTTGTTATTGTCTCCTTCACTTTCCTCAGAGCAGCTTCAGCTGGAGTTGACGTCTCCAGGGTCAGTAGCAGTAGTTTGTCTGCACCCTGCACCCACACACTGAGCAATGACAACATATCAGGCTCATTGAGCAGGCTCAGTTATGGCCTGTTAGCTTACAGGTAGCAGCTCCAGGCAGACCCAGGCAGCACCTGTTGCCTAAGAGATGACATTAACGCAGTTAGCCAGCCAGGAAACCCACAGGCTAACAGATACTGGTTTAACATAGATAGGAGCTTGTGGCTCGAGGAAACTGGTTGGAATTTTAAGACTTTCACATGAAGATTGTGGGCATGTGTTGTACAGAATGGTGCTGGGTCAATGTTGGAGATGCAGCATCAGACATCAGATTATGGTGCTTGAGAAATATGTGTGCAAGGCGAAGGAGAGGAGTGTTTAGAGGGGCCAGGGTGGACACCAGTCAGTCAGATGTTGTTGCATTGCCTGGTCCATAGGCTGAGGGATTTACAGTCCAGGGAGTTGGCAGTCAGCCTGGGCATCTGCAGTGCTCCCAGGAGTCAAGTAATGTCAGCCATAGTTTTGTTTGTTAGTCCACCGGGGTGCATCCCAGAAATTAAGGCATGGAGTGCCTGGCTGTCCATTGGAACTGTCCTGCCAATTCAGTCCAAGGGATGACAGGGGAGGATTGCAGGATTTTTCAGGGCCAGTCCATGGGATCATTGAGGCTGCAGGCAGCTTCGGTCTGGAGCCTCTGAGGGAATAGTAACAGTGACGGGGTGAAGTGCAGAGAGTAGGGTGGGCCTGGTATTGAAGGAGACTGAGAGAGGTCAAGGGTGGGGCTGGTGGTGCTGCTGCTGAGGCAAGTCATATTCAGCTTGATAAAGGGGCTACAATAGCAACAAAGACACATGTATATGCCCTGGAGGGAAAGAGGACACATTAATTATAACATAAAGGAGCTTGACTGAAATGGAAGGTGGACAGTCATTGGTGTCACAGAGATAGCAATCAAACATAGAGAATGGGGGGCAAATTCCCATCATGCTCCCTCTTTTGGAACTTAGATTGTGGAAAGTACAGCACTCCACAATGTGTCCTATATGGCTCCCACTGCTCACCAGAGAAGAATGGACCACAGTTTACACTCATTGGATTGGTGCCCCATTGCTGTCTCCCCATCATGCCATTGTCCTGGTCTTCTCTGGCCAGTTTGATCCTCCATTCCTGAAAATTCTCCATCCCCCTCCTCTGCCTGTCTTCACACTCTCAGTCTGGTTGTGGGATAAGGTTTTCTCTGCGAGGTAAGAAAGATGACTTGAGTATGATGGGAGTGGGTGGTTTGTTAGATGAGGAGGAAATGTGGGAGAGATAGAATCCTCTGAGGAGAAATATGAGGAGCATCAATGAGAGGAGAACAGGGCAATGGGCAGGAGGGTCCCAGAGAACCGAGGCAATCTAATAGCCAGGCACCTCCAGGATTCTATACAGACAACAAGCAAAACTAATGTCATTTACAAAATACCTTGCAAGAATTGTTACAAACACTACATTGGATAAACAGGCAGAAAACTAGCCACCAGGATACATGAACATCAACTAGCCACAAAAAGACATGATCCACTCTCACTCGTATCTTTACATACAGATAAGGATGGACACTATTTCGACTGGACCAACACATCCATCCTAGGACAAACCAAATAAAGACACACATGAGAATTCCTAGAAACATAGTATTCGAATCAGAACTCAATCAACTAACACATTGACTTGGATCCCATTTATGAGCAGCTGAGAAAGAGAACAGGAAATGATATCACCACAGGAAATGACATCACTGACCCAAGGAAACCTAAACAGAATGCGGGCCATACCACCAGTGCTTCATCAGGAGGCTCACTGATGATGTTACCTAGTATGGTGATAAAACATCTGAAAACAAACCTTCTAGCTCAACCAGCAAATCTACATCCAGAACCTCAACCTGAGCTACAAATTTTCATAAAACTCGCTACCTCCAGGATTATTAGGCTGGGTGGAGTCTTTCTATTGAAGGGTAAGACAAGAGGAGGATGAGAGACCTCAACATTTACTTACGCAGTTAGCATCCAGGCCTCTGCTCTATGTCCTACCTAATCCCAGTTAGTATTCAGAAGAAAAAAGGCCAGTTATTGTTTTTAATGTAAATCTGATATCCCACCTCTGTGAAAGGTAAAAGACATGCAACAAAGTTCTCCTATATCAATGTTAACAAAAAAGCTGTGATAAAACAGTGAGCATTTCCAATTGATCATTCTACTCCCTGCTTGGGATAATATGGTACCTGGGCGCAAGGTGTATCAGTAATTTCAGGGAGGTCACTCCTTCATCAAGACTACCAAGTTGACACTCATTCTGAGAATGCTCCTTGTCTAACACCATCTCTCCAATGCTTCACCCTGCAATGAAAATGCACTGGTTTCTTGCTGAGGTTCAGAGTCCTATCTGACAGTGCTCACACTGTGATGGGCTGTGAGTTATGTTTCTCTTCATTACAGAATGTTGTGCTTTGTGTAAATATGTGAGTTTGCTGTGGGCTATCTCAGTGATTTAAATGTTACTGGATTCCTTTGAATAGGACACGCATAGGATAACCTATTCCTTTGTGAAATGTGTGTAAACATTATACATACTGTCATCATGGCTGAACAAAGGTCCCCTTTCCTGCCATTACCCCATAACCTTTGATTCCCCAACTGATCAAAAATCTCTCTCAGCCTTGAATATACACAAGGACTCTGCTCCCACAGCTCTCTGTGGCAAGGAGTTTCAAAGACTCACAACCCCCTGAGAGAAGAAATTCCTCCTCATCTCAGTCTCACATTGGTGCCCCTTTATTCTGAGACTGTATCCTCTGCTCCTCATGGGGAAACCTCCACTTAGTCTTTACCCTGTCAAGCCCCTTAGAACCCTATATGACTGAATGAAATCACCTTTCATTCTTCTAAACTCCAGTAAGTAGAATCCCAACCTGTTTAGCCTTTACTCTTAATACAAACCCTCTACATTAGGGATTATTTTAGTGAACCTTCACTAAACTGCCTCCAATGAAATGACATCATTCCTTAAGTAAGGGAACTAAATTTGTTCGTAGTGTGGTCTCCCCAGCATCTTGTACAGTTGCAGTAAGACTTCCCCAGACAGATGCTGGCAGAGCTGCTGAGTCTCTCCAGCATTCTCTGTGTTGGCATTGGACAGTTTTCCTCCTGATCCTCATTAAATCCAATTTTGCTAGACTTCTTTGATGCCACCCTAAGTCAAATGTGGCCTTGATGCCAAGATCTGTCACTGTCCCCTCCCCTCTGGAATTCAGTTCTTTTGTCCATGTTTGAACCAAGGTTGTAATGAGGTCCGGAGCTAGATTAGAGTGGTGCTGGAAAAGCACAGCAGTTCAGGCAGCATCCGAGGAGCAGTAAAATCGACGTTTTGGGCAAACGCCCTTCATCAGGGCTTTTGCCCGGAATGTCGATTTTACTGCTTCTCGGATGCTGCCTGACCTGCTGTGCTTTTCCAGCACCACTCGAATCTAGACTCTGGTTTTCAGCATCTGCAGTCATTGTTTTTACCTATGAGGTCAGGAGCTGCGTGGCCCTGGGATACCCAAACTGGGCACCACTGAACAGGTTACTGCTGCTTGATAGCACGGTTGATGATATCTTCCATCACTTTGCTGATGATGGAAAATAGACTGATGGGGCGAGAATCGGCCGGGTTGGATTTGTCCTGCTTTTTGGGTACCGTACACCTCTGGGCAATTTTTCAGATTGCCAGTACTGTAGCTGCATTGGAACAGCTTGGCTAGAGGAGCAACACGTTCTGAAGCACAAGTCTTCAGTACTATTGCAGGAATTTTGTCAGGGCCCACAGCCTTTGCAGTATCCAGTGCATCGGATCATTAAATTGTTGCTAACAGTTTTGGTCATCTCATTTTACGGAGACATAGCACTGGTCCTTGCTACAATCTCTGTCAAGAGTGTGGTGCTGGAAAAGCACAGCAGGTCAGGCAGCATCCGAGGAGCAGGAAAATTGACGTTTTGAGCAAAAGTATGTAAAATGTATTTGGAAATGTACTTTACCTTTTGTAGGGCATGGCCATTCAACATCAAGATCTGGTCAGTTGGACCGTGCTGCACAGCTACATTTTGCCAAGCCCAGATATGATCACCAAGTATTAATAAGAACTCTTGTTCAAAGTCATGTCAGGCATCCTTTGCATCCACCTAAAGGAATTTTGGTTTAATTTTTTCTAAAAGCTGGCTTCCCAGATGTGGATTTTGCACTTAACATACTGGTCTTGAGTTAATGACCTTCTGTTGAGAATATTTTTTGGTGTCAAACTTTCCCAATGGTAAATTGGAAACATATAATTTTGTAACTGGAATACAGTACTGGAGAGTACTCCTAAGCAATACATAAAAGGTAACAAAGGGAGCTGAACCTGACCAAGTTTGCAAGGACAAACTCCAGAATCCTTTGTATTGTCCCAGATCAAGATGGACTAAATCTTCAAAAACAGCTGGTTAGAAATTTCAATGTAAATCTTAGTCAACAATGAACCCACACTATGGTAGCTGTTTACTTGAAAACCTATCATGTACCTGCCTTACCTGCTATAACTAGCAGAGCAAAAGCAGATTGGCTGGAGCCCGATGGACTCTGAGCTGAAGGGAAATTGCTTGACAACAACATTCTGATTGGTTCCTGACTGGGTGACCATTGTTGAGGGAAAAATAAAATGCCCTTAAAGACAGTGAAAGGATGAATTCCTAACCAATAAATGAAAGAGCATATTGGTATACCAACAATCTTGTGTCAACAGTAAAGAACTAAAAACCAGTTGAGAGAGAGAGCAAATGAACAACTCATTGAATGCTGTGGTCCAGCCTGGTAATATCACATTGTGTTTCATCTGATCTTTTTCTTCTTCCAGTCTTAATATCTATGAGTTGTGTGACTTTGTGTGACTTTCTATTTTGTGAACGGGATGGAGTACAGGAAGGGACAGAATTTAAGTTAATAATTCACATTTCCTAATTGCATTGGTTATAAGCAATTTGTTCTTAATAAACAGTTATTTTCTTGTTAGTTCCAGAAGCTAATGAATGTGTTTCTTTTTAACCTGAGTTTGTCAGTCAGGTAAACTGGGCACTTTGGAAAGTTTGGCTATATGTTTTTACATTTGTGACAACACTGGGAATAGACGGCTATGTTCCCCTAATGTTTTGTGTCAATATGTCAGCATGCTGTGTGGGACTTCGAAGCAGCTGAACAGCCACATAGCTTGGAGGGGACATTCAGAATGGGCCTCCATTTCCAGTGCACTACCCCAGTATCACTTGGTTTGATGTCACATTGAGTTTGGGTTCAAAACAGATTGGTGGAAAAGAGGGTAAAGTTAAAGAACTATCTTCAGATTTGACATCAACGTAACATGAGATATTACATGTTAATACTAAATTCTGATATACATGGTAATAATAGATATACTAGTCTCTGGTCTAATAGTTGCATTTGGCAAGGGCTAATCTATCATCTTCACGTGTTCATGTCCATTGGCTCTCATGATGTCCCAGTGCAGTTTAGTCCAATATTGTATGGTTCATTTTTCTACTGTTTTAACTCCACTCACACTGTGCTACTTATGCTCAGTGATGTGCAGCTCAGTGAAAACTCCACAAATTGCTCTAGGGTTACGAAGCCCTTATTCAAAAATAACCACCTCCCCGTGAATGTGTCCATCCAAATTGCTGTACTATACATTTCTTCCACCTTCCTGAAAATGGAGTGTATTCTTCCCTTGTGTAAGGACCAATTGTTGATGAAGGTGAGGGAATTTGCTCTTCACTATTTCATATCTTATCATTAGTTGGAATGAGGCCAATTAGCTTAATGACTTGGTCTCTTTTTTCCAAACTTGCTTATTTGATTGGTGCTGAATTTAAGATGTGTTATTTTCAATGAACAACTTGCAGAAGAATTTTGCTAAAATGGTACCAAAGATGAGGGACTTCAGTTTGATTCCCTACAGTGTGGAAACAGGCCCTTTGGCCCAACGAGTTCCACACCGACACTCCGAAGAGCAACCCACCCAGTCCCATTCCCCATGATCACCCCTAACTATGGGCAATTTAGCATTACCAATTCACCCAACCTGCACATCTTTGGACTGTGGGAGGAAACCAGAGCACCTGGAGGAAATCCACACAGACACGGGGAGAATGTGCAAACTCCACACAGACAATCGCCCAAGGCAGAAATTGAACGTGGGTCCCTGGTGCTGTGAGGCAGCAGTGCTAACCACTGTGCCACCGTGCCACCTCAGTTTGAAGAAGCTGGAATTATTTCTCTTGAATCCAAGCAGGTTAAGGGAGATTTAATGCAGCTGTCTAAAATTATGTTGTGAATTGGAAGAGTAGATGGGGAAGCAACTATATCTGGAAGGTTGGTACCTACAACTTGGGCCAGTGAGGGGAATGTGGATTTTTTTTTAACTGCAGGGTGTAATGATCTGGAATGAACTGCCCGATAAGTTGATGGGAAAAAGTAATCAACAGTAACGTTCAGATTTATTTCGAAAGGAATAATTTGGAAGGCAATGATAAAAGAGGAATGATCTTAACTGGGCAGCTCTTTTAAGAAACCAACACAAGAATGCTGGCCGAATGGCCTCCTCCTGTGCTGTGTTATACTAACACAAATAAATAAATGCCGACATAGAGTCATACTGTCACAGAGTCATAGCATCATACACCACGGAAACTGACCCTTTGGTCCAACCAGTCAATGCCAAACTTAATCCCAAACTAAACTAGTCCCACTTGTTTGGGCCATATCCCTCCAAACCTTTCCTATTCATGTACTTAGCCAAATGTCTTTGAAACATTGTAGCTGTGTAACTGTGTCCACATCCACCACTTCCTCAGGACATTCATTCCACACGTGAGCCACCCACTTTGTAAAATATTTGCTCCTCATGTCTTTTTTAAATCTCTCTCCTATCACCTTAAAACTGTGCCCTTTAGTCTTGAAATCCCATATCCTAGAAAAAGGACAGCTACCATTAGCATGTTTGTTTAATGTTTAGAAACTGCCTTCAAGTGAGCCCGTAGCCTACCAGTGTCAACAAATCTGAAACTTTCTGGGGTTCTGCCAAATTTTTCACACAAGGACAGACCCAAGAAACCTCCGCACACCCTCCTTCATTTCAAAATCATGACCTTTAGGAATGAATGAGCCCATGGTTGTTTGAAAGAAACTTGCTCGAAAAGATTAAACTGCCCACATTTTGTTGCAAAATTTCTTTCATTTGTGCCCTGGTGTGGCTTTCAATGATCAAGTAGATCAAACCGCTAATCTACATTTGGAACACAAATGCTGTGTGCTGTCTAGATTTCCAAAACACTTCTTCTGAAATGTTGTAGTAAATTTTCACACATATGAACATGGCAGTATTCAAGAAGAGTTTAGTTAATCTACAGCTTGAATATGGCCAATATTGGAGCATAAATAAACTGATTAGCTAGTGATGTTTTAAAACTTTTCTCACAGGATATGTGGGATTAGCGGGTTAAATCAATATTTATTGTCCATTGCTAATTGCTCTGGAGAAGGTGAGAAGGAACCGCTTTCTTCAGCTGGTGCAGTCTTTGGAGGAAAGGTATAAATGTTTGGTGAGGAATTCCATGATATTAATCCTGTGGCAGTGAAGGAATGGTGATAGAATTTCAATTTCTATATTAGAGTGGTGCTGGAAAAGCACAGCAGTTCAGGCAGCATCTGAGGAGCAGGAAAATCAGCGTTTCGGGCAAAAGCACTTCAATGCTTTTCCAGCACCACTCTAATCCAGAATCTGGTTTCCAGCATCTGCAGTCCTTGTTTTTACCTGATAGAATATCAAGTCAAGGTGATGCATATTTAGGAGGAGAACTTGCAAGTGGTGTTGTTGTTCGTTTAGGTGGTAGAGGTTGCAGGTTTGGAGATGCTGTGTGCGGAGACTTGCTGAGATGCCGCAATGTATTTTATAGATGATAGACACCACTACCACTGTGTGTCAGTGGAAGAGGGAATAAATATTGAAATTGCCATTGTAGCTCAATTTCACTTTCTCTGTAGCTCATGCTGCATTCCTTTCAGCAGGTTCCTGGATGTCAGGTGGCTTTAGCACCTAAACCACTGAATGTGTGTACCCTCCCTTTGGAAATCAGTGCATTTCGTTGTGAAGAATTGAACTGGGTGTTGCCACACCGCATTCCCTGTAACATTCTCAGCATAGTTGTAGCAGCGTCTAAGCTGTTTGCAGAAGTGTTTGCAGAACACTTAGGTAAAAGGAAATCTGCCGATCAAGGCATTTGTGACAAAAAATGTCTGTCTTCTAGTCCTGCTCTTCCTTAGCTTGGACATCGTTTCTATGATTGACAAAGGCCAGGAAATGGGTGCTAAGGTGAACAAGCTGTTTCCACTCAAAAGCTGACTTCTGCAAAGACTTCAATCTCTTCACATATAATGAATTGGAGGAGACATTTTCTCAAGTGGTTAGATGCTTGTAACCCTGTGCAGTATTGTCAGAAGGCACAGGAATTTCAAAGCAGCAAAATGGCTTCTGTTCTGTATTATTTGAGCTGGTTTGCTATGTACCTTCTGAGGTGGATTTTGTGGCCCCCTGCCAGTTGTATTTAAGAGGGGTTTAAGAGACATATTAGCTGGCATTCCTTTGGACCTAATAAGGCAACTCTTGTCCATTCAAGTCCCGCAGTCCTTCAACATTGCTACTATACACTGGGATATTCATTTATCTGTTTGAGCTAATTCACCCAACATCCTCATTTGATACAATACACGCTGGGCTTTATATTTAATATTTAAACCACAGAATCCCTGCAATGTTGAAGCAGGCTATTCAGCTCACTGAGTCCGCACCAGCCCACCAAAGAGCATCCCACCGAGATAAACCCTATTCCCGTAACTTCCCATGGCCAATCCACCTATCTTGCACATCTCTGTGGGAGGAAACCCACGCAGACTCGGGGAAAGTGTGCAAACGCGACACAATCAGTCACCTGAGGGTGGATTCGAACCTGGGTCCCTGGAGCTGTGAGGCAGCAATGCTGACCGCTGAGCCACTGTGCTACCCTTTCCCATAATGTTCTCCGTAAAAAGATTCTCAAACCTTTCAGTGGTGATTCCATGGGTAGTGTCAGTTGCTTACCGAATAAGGGGAGCCTACCAATACGAGCAATAATGAACGGGAAGAACAGAAAACAAAGTCATTACCGAACAAAATATCATTGAGTATCATTTCCTTCTGAGCTTTTCCAGGTAAATAAGGTAAAATTGGATGAAATTCAGTACACTTAATATTTCAAAATAAAATTACTTCATTGGGAGTGTTACAGGGAACACACACAAACACATTGACACACACATTGCCTGGGGATATTTTTATTTCAATGAGGATAATCTGTTCCATACAATTTTCTGGAATGGTGATGCATGCATTCATGAATTAATTGCTTCAGAAATTTGCAGTGTGAATTTGAGCTGTTATTACATGTAAGAAGACAGGCTCATGGTGGAGCCAAATTGATGACATGAGAGCAAGAAAATCATTTGATATAGAATTCACATGTTGGTTGTCGAAAGCAAATTTAAACTATTGCTTACCGAATGATAACACAATTCCTTACTTTAGTTCAGTACCTCGGGGAATATGAGTAGGAGGAACATGTCTTTAACTTAGTTAAAAATCACACACCACCAGGTTATAGTCCAACAGGTTTATTTGGAAGCACTAGCTTTCTGAACGCTGCTCTTAACTTTGTTTTATAATCTACCTTGGATTCCAAAAGCAAACTTTATATTAGCTCTGGAATTTTGATTTGAAATTGGTTATTTTATCTTTACTTCTCTGTAGTTATGTGCTTTATGAATAAATGAGATTACCAGTTTCAGCCTGAATGTTAAATTAGTAGTGTTTCTATCCTTTCAAAGTAAATACGAGAGTGTGACTGGGCGTCTCGATGCTTGCGGTACAAAATATGAAGGCAAAAAGGTGATTTGTAATCTTGTGTAATCTTGTCATTCTGCTCGTATTCGTATTACTTGAAAGAAGAGACAAAGATCTAGTTATTAAAGCTACCTTATGTTTGAGCTGGAACTGCTACACACACTATAAAAATAATTGAAAGCCGTGTGATGTCAGGAAATCAGTCTTCATGTACTTATCCGATGTCTGAGGATTTTTTGGAAAAGCTGTTCATAGCATGCGGGTTTCATTTGCTGAGCCAGCATTTACTGCCCATCCCCAGCTGTCTTAGAGAAGATGATGCTGAGCTGCTGCTTTTAACCACTAAAGTCTATTTGGTACGGGAAGAACCACAATGCTGTTAGAGATGGAATTCCAGAATTTTGACCCAGCATGTGATATATTTCCATGTCAAAAATTGTGGTGCTGGAAAAGCACAGCAGGTCAGACAGTGTCTGAGGAGCAGGAGAGTCAACGCTTTAGGCATAAGCCCTTCATCAGGAACTTTTCGACTCTGACTTTCCAGCATCTGCAGTCCTCACTGTCTCCTGATATATTTCCAAGTTAGGATGTTGAATTGCCTAGCAGGAAACTTGCAGGTAATCCCCTTGATCTACTGCCCTTGTCCTTCTAGATTCTACAGGCTATGGGTTTGGAAGATGTTGTAGGAAATGTATGCAGTGCATTTTATAGACTGAGCATTAGTGGTAGAGGGAGTGGATGTTTGTGGATGTGGTGCTAATCAAGTGATCTGCTTTATCTTAGATGATATCAAGCTTCCTGAGTATCATTGGAGTCACACCCATCCACACAAGTGCACAGTATTCCATCACACACCTGACTTGTGCCTTATGGTTGGTGGACAGGCTTTGGGGAGTCAGGATTCTGCAGGAATTGTCACAGGATTCCCAATCTCCAACCTGCTGTTGTGGCCGTTGTGTTTATATGGTAAAGGTTAGAGTGGTGCTGGAAAAGCACAGCAGGTCAGCCAAAAGCCGAGGAGCAAGAAAATCGATGTTTCGGGCAAAAGTCCTTCATCAGGAATGAATGTTTATATGATAAGTGCAGTCGAGTTTCTAATCAATGTAGCTCCCTGTGGCACAATAGTTTCTTGACACTTCTCAGCCTGAACTTGGTTATTGTCCAGGTCCTGCTGCATTTGGACAGAAACTGTTCCAGTATCTGAGAACTCATTACATTTTGTGCAATGATTGTCAAATACCCCCACTTTGGACCTTGTGACAGAGGGAAGGCCATTGATGAAGTAGCTGAAGATGGTTGGGCCTAGAAGACACCCTGAGGAACTCCTGAAAAGATGTCCTGGAGCCGAGATGACTGACCTCCAACAACCATATTCCTCTGTGTCAGGTGTGACTCCCCCGATTCCCATTGACTCCAGTTTTGACTCCAGAGATTCTAGATGTCACACTCAGTCAAATGCAGCCTTGATACCAAGACCCGTCATTGTCCCCTCACCTCTGCAATTCAACTCTTTTTTTTTGTTCATGTTTGAACCAAGGCTGTAATGAGGTCAGGAACTGAGTGGCCCTGGTGGAATCCAAACTGGGCATCACTGAGTAAGTTATTACTAAAGCAAGTGTACTTGATAGCACTGTTGATGATATCTTCCATCACTTTGCTGCTGACCGAGGATAGACTTATGGGGTGTAATTTGTTAGATTTTTCCTAATATTTATGTACAGGATGTACCTGTGTCATTTTCTACACTGGCCGATATTTCCAGAGTTGTTGCTGTACTGGAAGGGCTTGGATGGGGGCATGGTACGTTCTGGAGCACATATGTGACACAAAGCCCATGCAAAATCATTAACTAATCTCCTTTTTCAGTTCATTGAGAAAAAATTCCCTTGGTTACATTCAATGGGCTGCTCATCTGGAGCTCATCATCCTTCTAACGCAGACCCAGAGGGCTCTTGTGGCACAGTGATAGTGTTCCTCTCTCTGTGCTGTCGAGGCCTGAGCTCAAGTCCAACTTGTTGCAGAGGTGTGTAATAACAAGTTGATTTTAAAAAAATAAGGCAGACAGGCTGGAACTACTGAACATATGCCACAAGTAGTCATTCTATTTTTATGTGCAACAATAAACGCTGTTTCTTTCCAGTCAGATTTCCAGAGCTAATACAACATATCATTAGTACCATTGCTGCGATGTTCTCAGGGTCCATAGTCTTTGTAGTATCCAGTGCCTCCAACTATTTCTTGATATCACTTCAAGTAAATGGAATTGACTAAAACCTGGTATTTGTGAGGGTGAAGATCTCCAGGGGAGGTCGAGATGGATCATCCATTCGGCACTTTTGGCTGAAGATCATTACAAGTGCTTCTGCATGAATATGTTTGGCTCCCCCATCATTGAGGATAGGCAGAGTCAGAAGTCACATGACACCAGGTTATAGTCTAACAGGTTTATTTGAAATCACAAGCTTTCAGAGCTTCACCTGATGAAGGGGCAGTGCTCCAAAAGCTTGTAATTTAAATAAACCTGTTGGACTATAATCTGGTGTCATGTGACTTCTGACTTTGTCCACCCCAGTCCAACACCGACACCTCCACATTGAGGATGGGGACATTGTTGGTACCTCCTCTTCCAATGAGTTGTTTAATTGTTCACCACCAGTCACAACTGGGTGTGGCAGAACTGTAATGATTAGTTCTGATCCATTGGGTGGGGGATCGCTTAGCTCTATCTATCATTTACTGCTTCTGCTGTTTATTACCTGTTGAAGCATTACCAAGATGGCATCTGTTTTTAGGCATGTCTGGTGCTGCTCCTGGCATGCACTCCTGCACACTCCATTGCATTGGGGTCGATCCCTGGCTTGATGGTAATGATTGAGTGGGAGATATGCCAGACCATGAGTTTGCATGCCGTGTTGGAGTTTGTTTCTGTTACTGATATTAGCTCATATTGCGTCGTGGATTCCTAGTCTTGAGTTGCAGTATTTATTTTTGAAGGTGGTGGTGCCACACACTGCATTTGTGAGTATTCTCAGTGTGAAGGCAGTATTTCAGCTCCACAACGACTGTGCGGTGGTCACTCTTACTGATGTTGTCATGGACAGATGCATCTGCAGCCAGTAGATTGGTAAGGATGAGGTCAAGTACATTTTTCCCACTGTTGGTTCCCTCACCACCTGCTGCAGACTCAGTCTAGCAGTTATGTATTTTAGGACCTGACCAGCTTGAACAGTAATGCTGTTACTGAGCCAAACTTGGTGGTGGACATTGAAATCCCCCAATCAGAGTACTCTTGGCACCCTCAGTGCTTCCTCCAAATACTGTTTATCGTGGAGAAGTATGGATTCATCAGCCAATGGAAGGTGGTCTATGATAATCAGCAGGTAGTTTTCCTGAGGTGGTTTAACCTAAAGCCATGAGACTTTATGGGGTCCAGAGTCAATGTTGCGTGCTCCCAGGACAAATCCCTCTTAACAAATCGCTGTATACCACTGTGCTGCCACTTTTGCTGGGTCTGTCCAGGCAGTGGGACATGACATACACAGGGAAAGTGATGGTGTTGTCTAGGACATATTCCATAAGTATGACTCATACGTTATAGAGAATATCTGGCTATGGCTTGACGAGTCTGTGAGACAGCTCTCCCAATATTGGGATCGGCTTGCAGATGTTATTAAGGACGACTTTGCAGGGTCAGCAAGATTGTCTTTTCTGTTGCCTAGATCGATGCCAGGAGCCCTGTCTGGAACTGGGTCTTACAAAAATTCTCCACTGATTGAGTAAAGATGTCTGAATTTAAAGGGAGCCCCTGACTACAATGGGCTCCAACTCTGCTCTCTCCCATGAAATTTATTGGGAGATGTATACATAAAATGGTTTGGCAAATTAACCACATATACTGTATTGACATTTACATTCAAAAATCAAGCTCAGGAAATTGATTGAAGAGGCTTTAGAGTTTGAAATTATAGAGCAAACCCATTATACTAACTGTTTTCATTTTCCCCAATGTCAAACAGTAAAAGCTGTGTCATACAGTTTTCATTCGAAGTGGAACTCCTGGATGTTTGGATTTTTGTAACACGGGATTTCTTACCTGATATTGTTCCCTTTTTCTCTTATATTTGGACTCCGGGATGTGGACATTGGGGAGTGGACTCTGGGATGTGAACATTGGGGAGTGGACTCTGGGATGTGGACATTGGGGAGTGGACTCTGGGATGTGAACAGTGGGGAATGGACTCTGGGATGTGGACATTGGGGAGTGGACTCTGGGATGTGGACACTGGGAAATGGACTCTGGGATGTGAACACTGGCGAATGGACTCTGGGTTGTGGACATTGGGGAGTGGACTCTGGGATGTGAACATTGGGGAGTGGACTCTGGGATGTGGACATTGGGGAGTGGACTCTGGGATGTGAACAGTGGGGAATGGACTCTGGGATGTGGACATTGGGGAGTGGACTCTGGGATGTGGACACTGGGAAATGGACTCTGGGATGTGAACACTGGGGAATGGACTCTGGGATGTGGACATTGGGGAGTGGACTCTGGGATGTGAACATTGGGGAGTGGACTCTGGGATGTGGACATTAGGGAGTGGATTCTGGGATGTGAACACTGGGGAATGGACTCTGGGATGTGGACATTGGGGAGTGGACTCTGGGATGTGAACACTGGTGAATGGACTCTGGGATGTGGACATTGGGGAGTGGACTCTGGGATGTGAACACTGGGGAGTGGACTCTGGGATGTGGACATTGGGTTGTAGATTTGGGATGTGGACACTGGAATGTGAACACTAGGGAGTGGACGAGGGAGTTTAAAAAGACCTTTATAACCCTCATTATGCACCACCCCGTCCCAGCATTGTTCAGGTGAAGACCATCCTAGAACACCTTCCAGTTTCCCCAGTACTTGTACCAGTGGTCTGTGAATTAGCAGACACTTCTTCCACAGACCCTTTTAAACTAGTTTGAAAATGAAGTGCGGAAAATCTTGTTCACTTTGTAAGTAGTTAGGGTATGGAATGCGCTGCCTGGAAATTGGGTGGAGGCAGATTCACATCAGGAGGAAACTGGATGTTTTTTCAATAGTGATAGTGTGTAGGGATATGGAGAACATGTAAGAAATTGGCACTGGGTAACAGAACTGCTGCAGGTATGAGGGGCTGAATAGTCTCCTTTGGTGATGTAAGAATTTTGTGATTCTGGTTTTGAGCCAAGAATTCAATTCTTCAGCTTGTGGTTCAGTTAATAATCTAGAGATTGTTTTTAATTTAATTCAGTATACAATTTAAGATGCTCATAATCCCTTACTCTGAGTATGAATGCTCGTTGGTATCCACATAGGCCATGCCAACTGAATCCTCTCCTTCTTGCTGCAAGTGATAGGGGTTGATATTCTGATTGTCCACACCAGGCAGGAAATGTAACTTTTTTTTGCTACAGAGAAACGTATCTCTCCCTATGATTTATACTTGTTTAGGGTGTAGGTTTGCTCGCTGAGCTGTAGGTTTGCTATCCAGACGTTTCATTACCTGGCTAGGTAACATCATCAGTGGTGACCTCCAAGTGAAGCGAAGCTGTTGTCTCCTGCTTTCTATTTATATGTTTGTCCTGGATGGGGTTCCTGGGGTTTGTGGTGATGTCATTTCCTGTTCATTTTCTGAGGGGTTGATAAATGGTATCTAAATCTGTGTGTTTGTTTATGGCGTTGTGGTTGGAGTGCCAGGCCTCTAAGAATTCTCTGGCATGTCTTTGCTTAGCCTGTCCCAGGATAGATGTCCCAAAATACAGTGCGCAGATTCCTCAAGAACAAACCACGACAAGCAGACCAAACACAGCCAGAAACCCTAATCACTTTACCATACATCAAAGAAGTTTCAGAAATGACAGCCAGACTACTAAGACCCCTCGGAATCCTAGTAGCACACAAACCCACCAACACTCTCAAACAAAAACTAACAAACTTAAAAGACCCAGGACAACCCATGGACAAAACCAACGTCATCTACAAAATTCTATGCAAGGACTGCCACAAACACTACGTAGGACAAACAGGAAGGAAGTTAGCCACCAGGATACACGAACACCAGCTAGCCACAAAAAGACATGACCTTGTCTCCCTCGTAGCCCTACACATGGAGGAAAAAAGCCCACCATTTTGACTGGGACAACACATCTATCCTGGGACAGACTAAGCAAAGGCATGCCAGAGAATTTCTAGAGGCCTGGCACTCCAACCACAATGCCATAAACACACAGATCTAGATACCATTTATCAACCCCTCAGAAAATAAACAGGAAATGACATCACCACAAACACCAGGAACCCCCCATCCAGGACAAACATATAAATAGAAAGCAGGAGACAACAACTTCGCTTCACTTGGAGGTCGCCACTGATGATGTTACCTAGCCAGGTAATGAAACGTCTGGATAGCAAACCTACAGCTTAGTGAGCAAACCTACACCCTAAACCTCAACCTGAGCCTACAAACCTTCACAAACCTTGCAATTTATACTTGTCTTTACTACCAAAACATTCCTGTTTAGTCCCTTAAATTTCTGTACCGCAAGTTAGAAATCTTACAGCTTATTCCCAGTAACTCAAACCCCCAGCTCCCCACTTTAACAATCAACCGACCAAATATGTCATCAACACAAACTGAATGGGTCTCATGTGGGAGGTCATGTTGCGACTGTACGGGACATTGGGTAGGCCACTTTTGGAATACTGTGTTCAATTCTGGTCTCCTTTATATCAGAAGGATGTCGTGAAACTTGAAAGGGTTCAGAAAAGATTTACAAGGATGTTGCCAGGGTTGGAGGGTTGGAGGGTTTGAGCTACAGGGAGAGGCTTAAAAAGCTGGGGCTATTTTCCCTGGAGCGTTGGAGTCATCCCCTGAGGGATGACGTTTCAGAGGCTTATAAAATCATGAGGGGCATAGATAGGGTAAATAGTCAAGGTCTTTTCCCCCGGGTTGGGGAGTCCAAAACTAGAGGGCATAGCTTTAAGGTGAGAGGGGAAAGACTTAAAAGAGACCTAAGGGACAACTTTTTCACGTTGAGGGTGGTGTGTGTATGGAATGAGCTGCCAGAGACAATGGTGGAGGTTGGAAACACAAAGCATTGCAACCCTAACTGTTCTGTTTCACAAGATAGAACATAGAACATAGAAAAGGACAGCACATAACAGGGCCTTCGGCCCACGATGTTGTGCTGAGGATTAATCCTAATCTAAAATAAAATAACCTCACCTATGCATCCCTCAATTCACAGCTGTCCATGTGCATGTCCAGCAGTCCCTTAAATGTCCCTAATGACTCTGCTTCCATCACCACCTCTGGCAACACATTCTATGCATTCACAACTCACTGTATAAAGAACCTTCCTCTGACGTCTCCTCTATACCTTCCTCCGAATATCTTAAAGCGATGACCCCTCATGCCAGTCAACCCTGCCCTGGGGAAAAGTCTCTGGCTATTGAATCTACCCATGTCTCTCATTACCTTGTATACCTCGATCAGGTCACCTCTCTTCCTCCTTCACTCCAGAGAGAAAAGTCTGAGCTTAGTCAACCTCTCTTTGTAAGACAAGCCCTCCAGTCCAGGCAGCATCCTGGTAAACCTTCTTTGCACCCTCTCCAAAGCCTCCACATCTTTCCTATCGTAGGGCGACCAGAACTGGACACAATATTCCAAGTGTGGTCTCACCAGGGTTTTGTAGGGGTGCAGCAAAATCTCATGGCTCTTAAACTCAATCCCCTGTTAATGAAAGCCAAAACACCATATGTTTTCTTAAACATCCTATCCACTTGGGTAGCAACTTTGACGGATCTATGCACTTGAACACCAAGATCCCTCTATTCCTCCACACTGCCAAGAATCCTGTCTTTAACCCTATATTTAGCATTCGAGTTCGACCTTCCAAAATGCATCACTTTGCATTTATCCAGGTTGAACTCCATCTGCCATTTCATAGCCCAGCTCTGCATCCTGTCTATGTTGCGCTGCAGCCTGCAATAGCCCTCGATACCATCAGTGGCATCTCCAACCTTTGTGTCATTGGCAAATTTACTAACCCACCCCTCAACCTCCTCATTCAAGTCATTTATAAAAACTACAAAGAGCAGAGGCCCAAGAACAGAGCCCTGCGGGACCCCACTCACCACTGACCTCCAAGCAGAATACTTTCCATCTACAACCACTCTCTGCCTTCTGTTAGCCAACCAATTCGGAATCCAGAGAGCCACATCTCCCTGTATCCAATACCTCCTGACTTTATGAATGAGCCTACCATGGGGGACCTTATCAAATGCCTTGCTGAAGTCTATATACACCATATCCACTGCTTAACCTTTGTCAATCTCTCTCATCATCTCCTCAAAGAGCTCAGTAAGATTTGTGAGGCATGACCTGCCCCCTCAAAGCCATGTTGACTGCTTTTAATCACGCTATGTTTTCCGAATAGTCATAAATGCTACCCCTCAGAATTCTTTCCAAAACCTTGCTGACCACAGACATAAGACTGACTGGTCTGTAATTGCCAGGAATTTCCCTATTCCTCTTCTTGAAAAGAGGAACAACATTCACCTCCCTCCAATCCTCTGATATGACTCCCGTGGAGAGTGAGGAAGCAAATATGTTCACCAATGGCTTAGCAACCTCTTTTCTCGCTTCCGGTAGCAGCCTAGGATAAATCTGGTCTGGCCATGGGGACTTATTAATCTGAATGTTTGCCAAAATTTCCAGCACATCAACTTTCTCAATCAGGCTATGTTCAAGCCTGTTTCCCGGCTCCTCAAAGTTCTCATTCACAAGGTTCCTTTCCTTAGTGAAAACCGAAGCAAAAAACTCGTTTAGAGTTTCCCTTACCTGCTCAGACTCCATGCACAAGTTCCTTTTGCTGTCCCTAATTGGCCCTACTTTCTCCCTGATCATTCTCTTATTCCTCACATATGAGTAAAATGCCTTTGGGTTCTCCCTAATCCTTCCCGCCAAGCCTTTGTCGTGCCCCCTCTTGGTTCTCCTCAGTCCATTTTTATGTTCCTTTCTAGCAAGCCTGAAATCCTCTAAAGCTGTGCTAGATCCTTGCTTCCTCCACCTTATGTAAGCTGCATTCTTCCTTTGACGAGAAGCTCTTCTGTTCTCGTCATCCAAGGCTCCTTAATCTTACCCCTCTCTTGCCTGTCTCAGAGGAACAAATTTGTGCTTCGCTCACAATGATTGCTCCTTAAACAGTTTCCACATGTCTGCTGTGCCCTTTCTATGGAACAATTGCTCCCAATCTGTACTCCCCAACTCCTGTCTGATAGCGTCATAATTTCCTATTCCCCAATTAAATATCTTGCCATGGTAACTGCTCCTTTCCCTCTCCAAGGCTATGGAAAATGTGAGGCAGTTGTAATCATTGTCACCAAAGTGTTCTCCCACCGTGAGATCTGACACCTGTCCTGGCTCATGGCCGAGCACCAAATCCAAAATGGCATCTCCCCTCGTTGGCCTGTCTACATACACTGAGTAAGGAAACCCTCCTGGACACACCTGACAAAAATGGCTCCATCCAAACCATCTAGGAGGTTCCAGTTAATATTGGGAAAGTTGAAGTCACCCATAACAACAACCCTGCTACGTCTGCATTTTTCCAAAGTCTGCCAGCCTATGAAGAGATGTGAAAAGTGTTTCCCAACTGTGCTCTGCTTGGGATGTTGGAGGGATGTGAAAGCATCTGCAGGAATGGAGTTGATTCTAAATAATCATGTGAGCATGTCGAATCACTTTGCATTGATTCCATCCAACTGGATAGGTTCTTATAGCTCCCAATGCCAAACCATTTGGTATTGCACAATGTAATGTTGTGCCACACTCTTGAGGAAGAGGATGTGGTTTTCAGCTTAATTTTCAAGCAATTAGCTATTCTATATGGCGATACAGAAAAAGGAAATAGGCCCTTACATTAATCTTAGCACCATTCCCGGAAGATACGGAATGCCAGGTCTTTGAAGGCTGTTGGAATCTCTCTGCCTCATCTTGCGGCTGATTTATACTGGAAGGAATCCAGAATAAGCTGAATAATGAAAGAATGGTGTAACTATACAATCTGTTACTTGTTGCCAGTAGTAATGATTTTCACAGAATTACAGAAGACTTATGGCACAGAAGTAGGCCATTCAGCCCATCAAACTGCTCTGGCATTCAATGAGATCATGGCCAACTTGATAATCCTTAACTCTACTTTCCTGCCTTAACCACATAAACCTTGATCACCTTATTGATTAAAATTCTGTCTATCTCAGTCTTGAATAAGACCCAGAATTGTGGTATAGATTTCCATACGTTCACTACCCACTGAGAGAAAACGTTCCTCCTATCTCTGTATTAAATAAGTGATTTATTATTCAGAAATTACACCCTTATGATCTAGACCCTCGCAAAAGGGGAAACAAACTCTCCACATCTACCCTAAAAATCTTTTGCATCTTAATAAGGTTTCCTCTCGTTCTTCTAAAGTCCAATGAATACAGGACCAACCTACTCAACGAAAAACAGAAAATGCTGGAGAAACCTAACAGATCAGGCACCATCTCAAGGGACAGAAACAGAGCTAACATTTTGAGCCTGATACAACTGCTTCAGAAAGCATAGTTTGATTAGAGATAGTCAGCATGGCTTTGTAAGGGGCAGGTCATGCCTCAGTAGCCTTATTGAATTCTTTGAGGATGTGACAAAACACGTTGATGAAGGTAAAGCAGTGGATGTGGTGTACATGGATTTTGGCAAGGCATTTGATAAGGTTCCCTATGGTAGGATCATTCAGAAAATAAGGAGGCATAGGATACATTGAAATTTGGTGACCTGGATACAGAATTGGCTGTCCCATAAAAGATAGAGGGTGGTAGTAGACAGAACATGTTTAGCTTGGAGTGCAGTGACCAGTGGTGTTCCCCAGGGATCTGTTCTGGGACCTCTGCTCTTTGTGATTTTTATAAATGACTTGGATGAGAAAATACAAAGGTGAATTAGTAAGTTAGCCAATGGCACAAAGGTTGGTGGAGTTGTGGATAGTGTGGAGGGCTGTTGTAGGTTGCAACGGGACATTGACAGGGTACAGAGCTGGGCTGAGAAGTGGCAGATCGAGTTCAACCTGGAAAAGTGTGAAGTGAATTAATTTTGAAAGGTCGAATTTGAATGCAGATTATTGGGTTAAAGGCAGGATTCTTGGCTGTGTGGAGGTACAGAGGAACTTTGGCATCCATGTCCATAGGTCCCTCAAAATTGCCACCGATGTTGATATGATTGTTAAGAAGGCGTACAATGTATTGGCTTTCATTATCGGGGGTTGAATTTAAGAGCCGCAAGGTTATGCTGCAGTTCTATGGAGCCCTGGTTAGACCATACTTGGAATATTGTGTTCCATTCTCATCGCCTCATGATAGGAAAGATGTGGAAGTTTTAGAGAGGGTGCGGAGGAGATTCACCAAGATGCTGTCTGGACTGGAGGGCATTTCTTTAAAGAAAGGCTGAGGGATCTAGGACTTTTCTCCTTGGAGCGAAGAAGGATGAGAGGTGACTTGATAGAGGTGTACAAGATGTTGAGAGGCATAGATTGAGTAGATAGCCAGAGACTTTCTCAGGGTGGAAATGGCTATCATGAGGGGGCATAATTTTAAAGTGATTGGAGGAAGGTTTAGGGGAGATGTCAAAGGTAGATTCATTACACAGAGAGTGGTGGGTGCATGGAATGCACTGCCAGCAGTGATAGTAGAGTCAGATACATTAGGGACATTTAAACGACTCTTGGATAGGCACATAGATGATAGTGAAATGAAGGGTATGTAGGTTAGTCTGATCTTAGAGTAGGATAAAAGGTTGGCACAACATTGGGGGCCGTAGGGCCTGTACTATGCTGTTCTATGTTGAATGTTCTATACCTGACAAGGGCTGGAAACCCAGCATCTTTAATACTTTGCTTTTACTCAACCTCTGCTCACCCAATACAAGGACAGATTCCAGTCTTTTGCTGGAGAAGACAGGGACCACTTCTGCAGTGATGCTGCAACATCTATGCCTTGTCAACCAAGAAAGTACCACTCTTCATTCCACTGTAACCCTTACATTGAAGCTACTATCAATGCCATTCATTGATACCATCTCCAGCCATTAGTCACAAAACCTTCACTTTCTTGTTTATTGTAGGTACCAATAAATGACCATGGCCCCAGTCGAGGAATAAACTGCCCTATCAGAGAAGACATTCTTGACCTCTGAGGAAAGGGTCATGGGACCTTATCACCAAGGAAGCAAGATTAAGGCTGACCCCATGCACCCCCACCAACCACTGATACCCAAGTGGGAATGTTGGTTGTAGAAGGTTTGGAAGCACAAGCTGGTAAACACCTCACTGCGACATATACTCATGGGACTGCCAAAGTGCAAGCAGCTGGCAGCAGAGGACCCTGTGGTGTTGGCATTCAGGGACTTTGTCCAAATGTGCAGGGAGGAAGAGCAGTAGCAGCCTACCTGCTCCTATCCCATGCCTGAACAGCCCAAAAATGAGCCAGGTCAAATCTGTGAGCTGGAACCTGTCCCTGTGTGCAAGCTCTCCATTCAGCAGCACGGTTAGCACTGCTGCATTCTCAGCACCAGGGTCCCAGGCTCGATTCCAGCCTTGGGCGACTGTCTGTGTGGAGTTTGCACATTCTCCCTGTGTCTGTGTGGGTTTCCTCCCACAATTCAAAGATGTGTCGGTTAGGTGAATTGGCCATGCTAAATTGCCCATAGTGTTAGGTGTATTAGTCAGAGGGAAATTCAGTCTGGGTGGGTTACTCTTTGGAGGGTCGGTGTGGACTGGTTGGGCTGAAGAGCCTGTTTCCACACAGTAGGGAATCTTTTCTCAGCTCTCCCATACTTGATACAGTGTGCCCTGAAAAACATATCTCTATTTCTAAAGGTCCTGTAAGTGGATCAGAGAGGTGCCTTGAAGATCTTCAGGGATTGGGAATTACCAGAGGCCAACGTATGTGGAAGAGAGATGTGTGTGTGTACCTGGTGCTCATGGCTGATGAGATGCAGTTGTGTGAGTGACCAGTATGGAAGTTCCTCACAACCAGATATCACCAGGTACCCACTCTGATTTCTACGCTGAGAATTCTGGATGTCTGGTTTGATCATAGAGATAGAGAAGTGCATGTTACATAGGCAAGATCTGCTGTTAATAAGGTCATTAACAAGCACTAATCTTCATTAAAAGGCAACTCACTACTGCCTGGAAAGACTCTCATCTCAATGCCCGGAACATAGACTGTTGTAGCAAGTTGCTCACAATGCCAAAATAACCTCCATGGATTTCTCCCCCAATTCTACCATATTTGTTGCCATAGCCCATGTAATCCAGGCCCCCGTATAATCCTGAAAACTAATGATCATTTGAATATTATTCCTAAATCTGTTGCCCAATGTATTTTGTTACGGCACGGTGGTGAACCCTTCTGTATATTAAACCAAACACCCAGAAAAACGCACCTCGCCTCATAATCTGTTAAAGTATGAGTGATAGAGAACTTCCAAATTCCACTATTTAAAGAAAATAATTAATTCCTTATCTCTAAAAGTGAACATTATATAACAACTATTTACAACTCTAAACCTCCTTTCTCTTAACTGCTTGTTATCTGTCTCCCACCCTATAACAATATACTGTTCCCATAAAAACCCATATTAAAATTACAGCAACTTAAGTTCAAAATCACACAGCAGCTGTCATCGTCAGTGTCTATTTTCCTTAGGCTGAAGATTTCCCTGTGGTGTTTTCCGTCTTTTCTGTCTAGGTATTTCATCTGAAAAAGGTACCTTTGATAGAGAGTGTTTTAAATGACAGTCTTTCTCTAGATGGCCATTACTCTCTGTCTAACTTTCAAAATGTCTGCTTCTTTATACCCCAAACATCAGATCATCTCATTGGTTCAATGTTGGCAAAAAACAGAAACTCAACCATGATTGAGTTTTAGTATCCTGGGGCATAACTTAACTGATTGGTTAGATTCGAATTGTTGTCAAAACAACTCAGGTATCTATTTCACAGCCAAATGTTACATATTTTCAATTTTTCAGCACACTTTGAGACTGCTAGCTAGCCATATGACAGGTGCTTGTAAGCTCTCAGCGCAAAACAGCATTCACTCTCTCTTAAAGGTACAGTACACGCCTTCAACTTTATAACAATTTCAACACCTCAGATTTTGCTTTTGGAACTTGTGTTATTGAAAACATGACATTAAGAGAAAAATGTCAGATCAGTCAAAATTCAAAATAGCAAAGATGAGAAGGAGGGATTAATGATATTTGACTTGGCCTGGGTTATACCGATTAGTTTACACTAATCACAAGTTTGAATTATTAGTTAGCATTTTCTGTGGCACACCCTAGAGCTTGGCCTCAGATCAAACAAAGTTTTAAGCTGCAAATTAACTCCTGCAATTGAGTTGTGGAACGCTTAGCAACAGCAAGTACGGATTTGTATCTTGAACTTCTCAAAAGTCAAAGACAGTTTGTTGTTCTAGTTCTATGTAAAATCAAAGTTGTGCCTTTATGGCGTAGATAATTTTCAGATGCATCAATTTCTCTTTGCAATTTGGAAAATCTATGGAAGAGTATAGAAGCCTCTGCTTGAGTTGACTCTTTACTACCCTCTGAAATGGCCTGGTAAGCCATTCGTTTGTAGCAAATTGCTATGACAGTAAACTGGATTGCAAGAGCACAGTACTGGGAAAAGTTCACCAAGCCAAAGTGCACGTTCTGTTCCTCTGTCTACAGACGCTGCCTGATCTGCTGAGATAATTTTCTGTTTGTACTTATGGCAAGCACCATGCAGGCTGCAGGATTTCTGGAAGGTGACTCACTGTCTCCACCCCAAGGGTCAGTATAGGCAATCCCTGCCAGTGATGTCTACATTTTGAGAGTAAACAAAAATAACATGTTTGTTTCTATTTATAGTTTGTATAAGTGGTAGACCAGTTTGACCTTGAGTTGCTTTTCAGCAATTCCCTAACGATGTTGAAAGGGTAATTTAAGAAAACTAAAGTGGGCTTGCCATTTCTCGTGAGTCGGTTTGATGGCTTCAACACTCTATTTGAAACTATCACAAAAATCAACAGGTTCAATGAGCCATGTAATCTTCGGTTATCTGTTGTCTTCCTAAGTGTGTTGTGAAGGGGATTGATTGACAGTGTGGGTTCAATTCCTGCGCTGGGCTGAAGGACTGTCCTCAACCTCTCCCCTTGCCTGAGGTGTGGTAACCCTCACATTAAACCTCCAATGGTTGTCTCTCTCTTCCTCTAATGGAAAAAGAAGACTGTTGTGACTTTATCTTTACACTGTTGGGGCAAAGTTGAGAGCTTTACTTGACATTAAACTGCACAATAACTGACCTGGGAATGCTTGACCATAAAGTGCTCCAAGCTTTAACACAAATGTCCCTTCGCGCCTATGATGTTTGCAAACTGAAAAATTGTACAGTAACAATTCATGGATTACTAGAAGACAGCAAATACTCTGTTAGCAAAGGCAGGGAGAGAACTATTAAAAAAAATTGAGACATTAAAAATAGAACCTAGGGCAAGGCAACAATGTAGGAAATTTCAAAAAACCAGAAAGGAAGTGGGTCGTGGCTGTCAAAGTGTTGTTTGTTGCTTGGTTGAGATCATTCAATAGTTTGGGGTTTGTAATGACATTAATCTCATTCACGGGACCACCCGGCATTTATGTAATTGCAGAAGAAAGTAAGGCATGAGCTTTCAGAAAAATTGACTCAGTGCCTGTCTGAATCATTCGGAGGCTAGGCCCTTTTTGTGGCAGGAAAAGAATGAAATGGTCCGAAGCGCACACAAATCAAAGTAGCTTTACGCGTTGAAGTCAGTGCCACAACGGTTCAGAATTACAGCCAAGAATGCGGGACTTCTAAAATTGGGGTGGGGTTGATGTTTTTTAAGCATTGTGCTACAAGCTGGTGATCTTGTGAAAGAGAGAGTGCGTGAGTCATGGCTTCTGTTGTTTTCACAAAATTGGGCACGATGAAATCGACTTTCGACATAACCATCAAATAAAATGGACAAGACCACAAACTAATTACAGATGGAACGGACATTTGACCCATCCTGAACTATTCATCCAGAAACTAATGCCCTCTGTTTTATACCTCCACTGCAATATTGTCGTGTTCAATCCATTCTTCACCCATTCTGGGGAATTTACCTTCTATCTGTCTCTGGAAATGTATTCTGGTGAAACAGTTTTTTAAAATATAAATTGTGATTGTTCCATGCCCTGAGTACCTTGAACAGTTCTGGGCATGACACCTTAGGAAGGACATATTGGTATGTAGGGAGTGAATTGTAGATTTATTAGAATGAACCTGAAAATCTTCAAGGCTTATTCTACAAAGAAAGATTAACCACATTAGTGTTGTAATTTAGAAACCCAAGAACGATTTAACCAAATTTTTCAAGATTTTAAGAAGAGCCGGTAGGTTAGATTAGGAGAAATTATTTCTGCTCGTTGAGGAATGTAGGACTAGGGGATTACAGCCAAGGCAAAAGTGAAATTAGGATACAATTCTTCATGCTGAGGGGTTTGAAACTATGGAACTCTCTTCCACTTGAAACTAGATCAATTGTCAGTTCTAAAATTAAGATAAATTGATATTTGTTATCCAAAAGTATTATTCAAGTTTATAATGTAAAGGCAGACATATTGAGTTAGTTTGCAGGTCAGCCATGATGCCATTGGTGAACAGAACAGACTTGTGGGGCTAATGAGTTAATTCTGTTCCTATAGCCTTACAGAAGGTGGAGTACTTTAAACAACAAGTATTCTCACCAATCCGTCCTTCCCATAAAAGAGTAGGAATTCACAATTAGCAGCACTGTGCATTGAGGCTGTTTGAGTACCACATGACGTGGAGAATTTCAGAAGCATGTCTTCGTGCAGTGAGTGGTGAGAATGTGAGCATTTGGTGTGGTTGATAGAAAGGATATGGGTATTGATGTGTCTAAGGGAGGGTTTGATGCATATATAAGAAGGAAAAGGGAAGAGGTATTGTGGGAAGCAGTACTTGAAAAGAAAAAGCATCAGTATTGATTAGTTTGGCTGAATGACTTATTTCTGTGCAATTCTAGATAATGTAACTCTATGTATAATTGACTAATCATAGTGATTAAACTCTGTCAATTAGTCTCCAAGAAGTGCAGCGATAACATAAAGAACACCCCACAGCGTCCAAGTGTTTTGGAAATCCTAGGTTCAAAAATCAACTCTTTCTACCCAACTACTGTCTTAAGTTACTTGTTGCCAAAATAGAAAGAAATCAGTTTAATTTGCATTACATGATAGTTATTACCTTATGTTCAGTGAAGTACTGAAGTAGTGAAATGTCTGAGCCTTGGAGTTAAACTCACTTGGTACAGAAGCACTTAAACCATTCCAAGTCCGATAGAGATTCACTTGCATTTCATCTGGCCTTATTTATTGCATCCGATGTTCCCGATGTAGTCTCCTCTATATCGGAGGGACAGAGCGCAAACTTGGGAACCGGTTTAGGTATCATATATGGTCCATATGCTCCAATCAACCCCACCTTCCCAGTGCCAGCCATTTCAACTCCCCCTCCCACTCCCCAACAACATGTCCAACCTGGGTCTCCTCCACCATCAGCACAAGGCCACATGCAAACTGAAGGAAGAGCACCTCATCTTCCGCCTCAGGAGCTTTCAACCATACAGCCTTAATGTAGAATTCACCAGCTTCCAAATCTCCCCACCCCTCACCTCATTCCCAGGTCCAGCCCTCCCTCTCCATCCTGCGCCCCTTGATCTGACCTAACATCTCCATCTTCCTTTCCACCAATCCACTCCAGCCTTCCCACTGACCAATCACAGCTGCCTCCTGTCTACATCCACACCCACAGAAGCACTTGAGACAACTGGCAAGGAGTGCAGTTTGTCATCAGCTACCTACGAATTTTGAGTGGCGAGATGATTTTTCTGAGTATTCGGTGCCAGGCATTCAAAACAAATGGAAGGAATTCTTTCTCTCCACTGAGAAACCTTTAGATGAGATGAGCTGCCAATTCTGGTGAAATTGGAAATCCATTCCAACAGCATGTGTATGTATTCCACAATGAGATTGAACTTCAAGGCTGTAATTTCTCTCAGTGCCAAAATCAGTGAACCTCATTCATAAGATTCGTTGCTGTCACTTGTATGAGTTGTGACAACAACTGAATGCTTACTGTACTGTTACTGAATAATACATTCTGACATGTTATGTTGGAACATATAACATAGGACGTAGAATAGTACAGAACAGCATGTGCCCTTCGTTACTCGATGTTGTGCCGACCTTTTATCCAACTCTAAGATCAAACTAATCTACATACCCTTCATTTTACTATCATCTATGTGCCTATCCAAGAGTCGCTTAAATGTCCCTTATGTATCTGACTCTACTATGCTGTCTATATGAGAAGCCCTTAATTCCTGGCATTAAACTGCAAAATGAAATTTAATTGCACTCCAAGTTTAGTTACATTTGACACACATTCAGTTGTCAGGATGAAAATCCCTTTACTAAGCTTTCTTGCATCCTGGTATTTATTTTATGCGTGGCTATGGTGCCAGTGGATTGTGGAGTTTTCTTTCTTAGTTACCTTTTTCCCTTGTAGAGCTCCCATGAGCCACAAACCCTGGATGTGGTTATGGGCCCAGGTGGGTTACTCAGCAAGGTGAGTTATTAAAGTGTCAAAAGGCTGAAGAGACTGAACAAAAAAGCAAACAGATACAAATATTAACATGCAATAATCTTGCATCTAAACAAAATCATTGAACTATTTCAGCAAGTTAGACTTTGACTTTTGCACTATGATGTAACATGGGTAATAGTGAATTGTCATCCAGTTTTACATCCAATTCCAATTGTCATTTACATTGAATTTGATGGAAATGAAAACAAAAGAGGATAACTGATGCATTGTTACATCTTTTGCACCATCACACAATGTCAAAATCTGTCTTATTATATCCATACCATCTCTTGTTGTTTTTCTATTTTTGCATATCTGGGAAGAGAAATAGATAATGATGGAGACACAGGCCAGAGACTGTTGTAGTAGCACGGAGTCTTCTCCAGTAGCTTCTGTAAGAAGTGCCTTGACTTTGCACCACACAGATCAGCATTGGAAAGGAGATCATTACAGCCAGCATTCATGGGAGGGAAATCAGCAAACAGTTGAAAGTAAACTCCAAAGGTCTAACAGCATCTGTGGAGAGAGAGAAAAACAGAGTTAACTTTTTGAGACTGTCTTCTTGAGGTCTGAAAGAGAATCATAGTGGATTTAAAAATGTTCTCTCTCTCTCCACCGATGCTGCTAGACCTGCTGAGTTTCTCCAGAATCCTCAGTGTTTGCTCCAAATTTCTAATATCTGCGGAATTTTGCATTTATTGGAAAGTAAAGGATTCATTAAAACATAATATTTCATTTGACTGTAATAGTATCTGAACAATATTAGAACAACATTTGAGTGGTGAGGTGATTTTACTGGGTATGTGGTGCTGTGCAAATGGAAGCTACACAACTTGCCAGAAATGTTATTCATTGCTCATTCTTTCAGAGATGCTGCCGGAGTTAGAGATACAAACAATAAAATTATGGAGAACAAATTATGGATATCATAAAATATCAGAGGTGGAGATAAAACACAGGAAGCTTCTACAGTTAATCAATTATTTCTGTCATGGTGATAAGGGCTCTTGCCCGAAACGTTGATTCTCCTGCTCCTCAGATGCTGCCTGACCTGCTGTACTTTTCCAGCACCACACTCTTGACTCTGATCTCCAGCATCTGCAGTCCTTACTTCTTCCTAATTATTTCTTTCAGTCTAACCCAGCAATTCACTCCACTTTGTTGAACACAGGCTTGACATTTAAAATGGTGCAATAGATGCATAACCACATGTGAGTCATTAAAGTAAGACATAGGAAACAGAGTGAGAAACACTGCAAAGTGAGAGCAAAATAGTGAGTTAGAATAGTGTACTGCAATAAACATTGAGCTCCGATCAATTCCTGATCGGGAATCAAGGATGATGGGGAATGGGCAGGAAAGTGGACAGAGGGAATGTTCCTGCCGCCGCGACATTAACCGCCTCAACTTCTCCACCCCTCTCACCCACTCCAGCCTCTCACCCTCGGAACGTGCAGCCCTCCACTCCCTCCGTTCCAACCCCAACCTCACGATCAAACCAGCAGCCAAGGGAGGCGCGGTAGTAGTTTGGCACACCGACCTTTACACCGCTGAAGCCAAACGCCAGCTCGCGGACACCTCCTCCTACTGTCCCCTTGACCATGACCCCACCTCCCACCACCAAACCATCATTTCCCAGACCATCCATAACCTCATCACCTCAGGGGATCTCTCATCCACCGCCTCCAACCTCATAGTCCCACAACCCCACACCGCCCGCTTCTACCTCCTGCCCAAAATCCACAAACCTGACTGCCCCGGCCGACCCATTGTCTCAGCCTGCTCCTGCCCCACCGAACTCATCTCTGCATACCTCGACACGGTCCTGTCCCCCTTAATCCAAGAACTCCCCACCTACGTTCGGGACACCACCCACGCCCTCCATCTCCTCCATGATTTTCGCTTCCCCGGTCCCCAACGCCTTATCTTCACCATGGACATCCAGT
Organism: Chiloscyllium plagiosum; assembly: GCF_037043375.1. Classification (NCBI taxonomy): domain Eukaryota; kingdom Metazoa; phylum Chordata; class Chondrichthyes; order Orectolobiformes; family Hemiscylliidae; genus Chiloscyllium; species Chiloscyllium plagiosum. Next base: position 12,980,746 of record NW_028270174.1, read on the forward strand.
CCCTGTACACCTCCATCCCCCATCACGAAGGACACAAAGCCCTCCGCTTCTTCCTTTCCCGCCGTACCAACCAGTACCCTTCCACAGACACCCTCCTTCGACTGACTGAACTGGTTCTCACCCTGAACAACTTCTCTTTCCAATCCTCCCACTTCCTCCAAACCAAAGGAGTAGCCATGGGCACCCGCATGGGCCCCAGCTATGCCTGCCTCTTCGTAGGATATGTGGAACAGTCCATCTTCCGCAGCTACACAGGCACCACCCCCCACCTTTTCCTCCGCTACATCGATGACTGTATCAGCGCTGCCTCGTGCTCCCACTTTACCAACACCTTCCACCCCGACCTCAAATTCACCTGGACCGTCTCAGACTCCACCCTCCCCTTCCTAGACCTTTCCATTTCTATCTCGGGCGACCGAATCAACACAGACATTTACTATAAACCGACCGACTCCCACAGCTCCCTAGACTACACCTCCTCCCACCCTACCCCCTGTAAAAACATCATGCCATATTCTCAATTCCTTCGTCTCTGCCGCATCTGCTCCCAAGAGGACCAGTTCCAAATCCGTACAACCCAGATGGCCTCCTTCTTCAAGGACCGCAATTTCCCCCCAGACGTGGTCGACGATGCCCTCCACCGCATCTCTTCCACTTCCCGCTCCTCCACCCTTGAGCCCAGCCCCTCCAATCGCCACCATGATAGAACTCCACTGGTCCTCACCTACCACCCCACCAACCTCCATGTACAGCGCATCATCCGCCGTCATTTCCGCCACCTCCAAACGGACCCCACCACTAGGGATATATTTCCCTCCCTTCCCCTATCAGCGTTCCGAAAAGACCACTCCCTCCGTGACTCCCTCGTCAGGTCCACACCCCCCACCAACCCAACCTCCACTCACGGCACCTTCCCCTGCAACCGCAAGAAATGCAAAACTTGCGCCTACACCTCCCCCCTTACTTCCCTCCAAGACCCCAAGGGATACTTCCATATCCGCCACAAATTCACCTGCACCTCCACACACATCATCTATTTCATCCGCTGCACCCGATGTGGCCTCCTCTATATTGGGGAGACAGGCCATCTACTTGCGGAACGGTTCAGAGAACACCTCTGGGACACCCGCCCCAACCAACCCAACCATCCCGTGGCTCAACACTTCAACTCCCCCTCCCACTCCACCAAGGACATGCAGGTCCTTGGACTCCTCCATCGCCAGACCATAGCAACACGACGGTTGGAGGAAGAGCACCTCATCTTCCGCCTAGGAACCCTCCAACCACAAGGGGTGAACTCAGATTTCTCCAATTTCCTCATTTCCCCTCCCCCCACCTTGTCTCAGTCAAATCCCTTGAACTCAGCACCGCCTTCCTAACCTGCAATCTTCTTCCTGACCTCTCCGCCCCCACCCCACTTCGGCCTATCACCCTCACCTTGACCTCCTTCCACCTATCGCATTTCCAAAGCCCCTCCCCCAAGTCCCTCCTCCCTACCTTTTATCTTAGCCTGCTGGGCACACTTTCCTTATTCCTGAAGAAGGGCTTATGCCCGAAACGTCGATTCTCCTGTTCCTTGGATGCTGCCTGACCTGCTGCGCTTTTCCAGCAACACATTTTCAGCTCAGAGGGAATGTTGGACCAGCTATGATCCCATTGAATAGTGGAGCAGGCTAGACTAGCTGCATGGCCTATCTCTGATCCTATTTCTAATGGTATGATGGTCTTAATACCTTCTCCTAGTGTACCTCCATGTTTCTGCATTTTGGAAAGCAGAATTTTGGAATTTTAGATGGGACAGTCTAAATGACGTTTAATTGCCAGTATATCAAAATAGACTAGAATAAGTGGCTATTGTCAAATTGGCCATTAATATGCACTGGGAACTATTGATATTCTCAATGCCCATCTCTACCTAACATATACACCATGTTGCTCCATGGATGAATCTATTAACTATTACTTTACAGTGCATGTAAATGCAATGTTTTGAGTTTTCATACTCAGATCAGGAATACTATATCTCTTACCATTGCCCAATTTATTGCATGCTGAGAATCACCGGTCACGCAAATTGAACTTCTAAACATTATCACTAAGATGTTTTTTTCCCACTGTTTATTCTGTAATGATGACTATCAACAGGTTTCTGGCAACACCTTCAGCCACAAGGTGCTTACAGATCGAGATGTCTATCTGTATAGTCGAGTTCGCAGGGATCATGTGCTACTATTTCAACTCCTGCTGTGGGATTGCAGCACTTGGTGAGGGAGGGATATGCAGTTAATTAATCAATTATGACAGGGATTCACATAAATAATTATTATCTACTGCACTGAATAATCATCAAGGCTGGAAAATGGAGTGCAGGATAGAAAGTCAACTTATGAGCAAAAGAAGCAGAGGGTAGCCAGAACTGGGGAATCGTTATCGAGTCATATGAGATTCTGAATTTGACAATCCAGATGTTTGTCTTGGAAGGATTGGCAATTTAGGAAAAGTGGCTACCAATTTGTATAAAGCAGTTTCCCTTAAACATGAAATCGTCTCTGAGTACTCTGTTTTCTCAGTGACTGAGAATTAACTATTGGTTAAAAACCCCAGGGAGAATTCCCTGCCTTTCTTCAGGCAGTGCTATGGGATTTTTAGCATCCAGGTTAGATGGAATTTTGTTTAATGTGCCTTCTTAAAGACAATAACTTCCCTGTCAATTGGATCATACACTGATTCATAAAAACAGAGTTATTATTTTGTGCAACGGAAAACAATTTTCTGCCTGAGTGGCCCTATGTTCCTTTCAGGTAATAACAGTAGAGTTTCAGGGATAATTAGACTCTAATTAGATTAGATTACTTACAGTATGGAAACAGGCCCTTCAGCCCAACAAGTCCACACCGACCTGCCGAAGCGCAACCCACCCAGACCCATTCCCCTACATTTACCCCTTCACCAAACACTACAGGCAATTTAGCATAGCCAATTCACCTACCCTGCACATTTTTGGACTGTGGGAAGAAACCGGAGTACCTGGAGGAAATCCACACAATGTGCAAAGCTCCACACAGTCAGTCATCTGAGACGGGAATTGAACCTGGGTCTCTGGTGCTGTGAGGGAGCAGTGCTGGCCACTGTGCTGCCCACTAATTGTGTGGGGACTCTGCAGTATGAGGTTAACTAGAGGTAAATTGTTCTCTTGTGTCTGAGGCAAACATTGTGAAATGTCTGATCTTAAATTTTGTTTTAGGTACGATCAGTGGGGTTATATTTAAGAAATTCTGGAGCGTGGAAATGCTCTTGAGCAGTAAAATAAGTGATTTCAATCAATAGCTGAAAATGTGTTGCTGGAAAAGCATAGCAGGTCAGGCAGCATCCAAGAGCAGGAGAATCGATGTTTCGGGCATGAGCCCTTCTTCAGGCTCATGCCTGAAACATCGATTCTCCTGTTCCTTGGATGCTGCCTGACCTGCTGCGCTTTTCCAGCAACACATTTTCAGCTCTGATCTCCAGCATCTGCAGTCCTCACTTTCTCCTAGAAGATTTCAATCAATAGCTTGTTGAAGAGCATATTGAATTTTCATTTTTATTGACTCCAATTTCAGGTTCAATTTCACTCTCCAACTCATGCTGGTATGTTTCATGTGGCTGTTTTCCTGATCTTTATAAGTTTGTTGGAAGAAATTTGGCAGGGCAGCATGGTGGCTCAGTGGTTAGCACGTATGCTATATAAAGCCAGGGGCCCAGGTTCGATTCCATCCTCAGCCACTGTTTGTATGTTCTTCCTGCATCTGCATGGGTTTCCTCCCATTATTGAAAGATATGCAGGCTAGGTGAATTTGCCATGCTGAAGTGTCCAGGGATGTGTTGGCTGGGTGGATTAGTCATGGGGAGGGGGGCCTAACTGCAATGCCCTTTGGAGGGTTGGTGTGGACACAAATGGTTTGCTTCCACACTGCAGGGGTGCTATCTTAATCATGAATTTTCTTTGGAGCATATTTGTCTTTAATTAAGTACACATACTTATATATATATATATATATATATATATATTTGGAATATATATAGCTGCAGCATATGTTTGATAAGAATATTCTAGTCGTTGGTTCATTGTGATGGAGAAACATAAAGTGATGGACAGATCCACTGTTACTTGGGTAGGCCCAATACTGGCATTGCAGGGGACAGACAGGATGATTAAATATGTTCATAATCCTGACAAAATGTGGTGTAAAATCATACCTACTAAATCGGTGAGAGACAAAGTTCACATAGTGCAACATAAGTGCTCTTCTGAGCTGGTGGCGAGGGAATGCTGTTCAGCTGCTTAGGGGAAGTTTTACTCCGGGTCTCACTGATCCATGCGAGCTTTAAGTGGAAGGTGAATGACGAAAGAAAATATTTAATTTTCTGAGACTGACTGACATCTGCTACAAGTGTTGATGGAAACCAGATATTGCCGAGGAGTTTTTTGTTAACTCATTCCTGGGATGTGAACAATACAGGCTAGGACAACATTTATTGTCCAGTCAAGTTCCTTTAAGTACAAGTGATACTCTCTGGCTTTACTGTCTGGTCGAGGTGTAGTCGGTTGTAATGAGCTATATGAGGTTGACCCTTTAGAATTTTAATAATAGCAAAATATCATCTGTGAAACTTCTCTTTCCCTGTTAGAACATGCGCACTCTGTGTTTTCACTCTCCAGGTCTTTAAATTTATTTTAAAAAAGAAACCTCTGTAAAAGAAGTTCAATATCACCTTTTTCATTGTATTCCAAGCAGGTGAGGCCTAAAGCCAATGTGAAAAGCACACATTTTCTACATTTTCGTCCTGTTACCTTTCTTGACCACAGCTGGGATCCAGCTCCCTGTAAAAAAGATCTCCCCTTACCTCAACCACTTTGTTGTCCTGTAGGCCATTACTTTGGACCACATTCAAGACAATTATTGTGCTTGCAGTAGAATACAGCATTGGTGGGGTCAAGACCATCCTGAATGTTATCCACAAGGTGGACAGAGGAAGGATGTTTCCTTTTGTGTGTGACCCCAGTACTAGAAGGCCATGTTTTAAACCTGATTCTGTCTCAGAGGACTGTGTGACTTTGCAACTCTCGACTTCAACAGGCAATGGGAGGGGGGTCATTGAATCATCCACTCCACTCACCTATTACAATTACCCACCACCGCCTACATTCACCTATCACCTTCCTGCAGCCCCACCCCAGCTATTTATCTCTCATCCCCCTTCCCCCTCTCCATTCCCGATGAAGGGCTTATGCCCAAAGCGTCGACTCCCCTGCTCCTCAGGTGCTGCCTGACCTGCTGTGCTTTTCCAATGCCACACTTTTTGACTCTGACTCTTCAGCATCTGCAGTCCTCGCTTTCTCCAAGATTGAGTCTTGGCAGACCTGGAATCAAAGGTTTTCACGGATAGATGGGGATGTGGAATTCTGAACACAAACAGATCAGCCTGGACATTGTTAAATCATGGAGAAGGCTCCAGGGGCTGAATGGCCTACGTCCAGACCTATTTAGGTTGCTTTTATGTTACCAACTCAGTTCAAATCCCTGCATTAGGTTTTGTAGCCAGGCTCAGGCTTTGGCATTTGGGGTCTATAAGACCATAACAAATAGGAACAAACAGTTGGTCATTTGGCCCTCCAGCCTGCTCCGCTATTCAATAGGATCATGGTTGATCCAACGTTCCTCATGTCCACTTTTCTGCCCTATCCCTTGACTCCCTGACTGATCAAGAATCTATCTTAGTTATCTCTGCCCCCACAGCTCTCTGAAGTAAGGAGTTCCAAAGACGCTCAACCTTTTAAGAGACAAAATTCCTCCTCACCTCAGTCTTAAATTGGAATCCCTTAATTCTGAGACTATATTGTCTGCTCCTAGACTCTCCCATGAGGTAAAAAATCCTCCGAGCAATCCCTTAAGGATCCTACATGTTCTAATGAGATCGCCCCTCATTCTTCTAAATTTCAATGTGTAAAGTCTTCACTCATAAGAGAATTCCTCAATACTAGGGAACATCCGAGTGAATCCATACTGTGACTTTCTGAACTGGAATCATATAACATAAAGTTAAATTCAGTAGGATTTAACTGCAGATACTGGAGGTCAGAGTTGAGAGTGTGTTGCTGGAAAAGCACAGCAGGTCAGGCAGCATCCGAGGAGCAGGAAAATCGAAGTTTCAGGCCGGAGCTCTTCATCAGGAATGAGGCTGGGAGCCTCCAGGGTGGAGAGATAAATGGGAGGGGATGGGCCTGGGGAGAAGGCAGCTGAGAGTGCAATGGTGGATGGAGGTGGGGGGGTAAAGGTGATAGGTCGGAGAGGAGGATGGAGCGGATAGGTGGGAAGGAAGATTGACAGGTGGAACAGGTCATGAGGCAAGGTTGGAACTGGAGTAAAGGACTGGACGCCTCCTCGCAGAGCGCTTTTGAGAACATCTCCGGGACACCCACACCAATCAACCCCACCACTCCGTGGCCGAACATTTCATTCCCCCCCCCCTCCCACTCTGCTGAGGACATGCAGGTCCTGGGCCTCCTCCCATCACCACTCCCTCATCACCTGACACCTGGAGGATGAGCACCTTATCTTCCACCTTGGGATCCTTCAACCCCAGGGCATCAATGTGGACTTCACCAATTTCCTCATTTCCCCTCCCCACACCTCACCCCAGTTCCAATCTTCCAGCTCAGCACCGTCCCCATGACCTGTCCCATCTATCCATTTTCCTTCCCACCCTCCCCTCTGGCCGATCACCATTATTCCCACCTCCATCCACCTATTGCACTCTCAGCTACCTTCTCCTCAGCCCCACTTCCCTCCCATTTATCTCTCCACCCCCCAGGCTCCCAGCCTCATTCCTGATGAAGGGCTCCAGCCCGAAATGTTGATTTTCCTGCTCCTCACGTGCTGCCTGACCTGCCGTGCTTTTCCAACTCAACTCAAGTTAAATTAAGTTACACAAGTTAGGCAGGCAGACAGTTGGAAAGGGAAAATATATCCAAGGATAACTTTCACAGTCCTTCGTGCTCTCATAAAGAAAACAAATTTAGCTTTTTTTCTGAACCATTTACCCCATCCACTCTCACAGGCTCACACAAGTACTGCTGCAGTTGAATTACAATGTGCCTGTCCTTTGAAAACATGAGCCAGGAAATAGAGATTCACACTGAGAATGGCTAGTGGCGTGTACGGACTGCTGTGGAGAAGGGACTTCTTGTAGCATGACACATGGACAGCTGTCAACACCACGTCAAACTTGAAACAGTAGCTGGGTAATTTAAAAGTTCCTGGAAGAAGTTTATTTCCTTTCAATGCCTCCTCCCTTCTTGTAAAAGTAACAAAAAGGTGCAGCAACACACCAGACAAATTAATGCTCCCTGCCCACCATAGTCTATCCTTCAGCAGAAAGAACAAAAAACAAAAATTGCTGGAAAAGCTCAGCACTTCTGAGCAAGGTTCACTCAACCTATAACACTAACTCTGACTTCTCTCTACAGATGCTACCTGACCTGCTGAGCTTTACCAGCAATTTCTGTTTTTGTTTCTGATGTACAGCATCTGCAGTTCTTTCAATTTTTTTTCGCAGAAAGAACCAATCTTCTCCCATTCCATCAAGTTTCTATCCATTCATTCAGGGAATATGAGCATTGCTGTGGGCTGGATCAGTACTGAGCTGCCTTCTTGAACTGCTTCAGACCTTGTTGTGTTGGGACAGCCACAGTGATATTATGGAGGCACTTTCAGAATCTTGGTCCACCATTAATGTTGTTAAATCTCTTCTGAGCCTCCTCTGCTATAAGGCATCTAGTCCCAATTATTTTCCCTACATCTTGGATAGGAGATAGTTATCACATTAACTATTCAGCTTCTCGGTCATTAGTCAGAGGTGACAGTTTATATCAAATGGTGGGAGAAAATGGCTATATTTCAGTCTTTGGTGACTTCTCCGCAGAGTGAAAAATAAACAAATCATCTCTTGCTTCTGTCCCTGTGTTATGCACACCCGAGGTGTCCAACTGCCCAGCAGCCAGAGGGCTGTGGGTGTGCTAATGATTCCTGATCTGTACAATTTGTCTTATTTGGAAACCCATTCAACAGTCTGTCCTTGTCTCTGGGTGGACCTCGAAACATACATCCAAGGAGCTGTTTAGTCGATAACATCTTCCCCCACTGCTGGAACAAAGCAACAGTGTAAACACAATTCACAATGCGTTGAAATGTTAACTCTGATTTCTCTCCACAGATGCTGCTAGACCTGCTGAGCACTTCCAGCAATTTCTGTTTGTGTCTCTGATTTACAGCATTTGCAGTTCTTTCTGTTTTTATTTTGCAGAGGGGTAGATATTGTCTGCGTGGACTTTCGTAAAGCCTTTGACAAGTTTCCGGATAGTAGACTGATTAGTAATGTTAGATCACACGGTATTCAGGGTGAGCTTGCCAATTGCATACAAAATGTTAGGAGACAGGGTGGCGGTGGTGGAGGGTTGTTTGTCGGACAAAGGCCTGTGACCAGCGGTGTGCCCCAAGGATCAGTGCTGAACCCACTACGTTTTGTCATTTATATAAATGATTTAGATGTGAAAGTAGGAGGCATGGTTAGTAAGTTTACGGATGACACTCAAAATTGGTGGTATCATAGACAGTGAAGAAGGAGATTACACGGAGATCTTGATCCATTGGGTCAATGGGCTGAGGACTGGCAGATAGAGTTTAATTTGGATAAATGTGAGGTATTGCATTCTGGTAAAACAAGCAATGGCAGGACTTGTACAATTAATGGTAGGGCCCTGGTTAGTGTTGTAGAACAGGGAGACCTGGGGATTCAGATAAATAATTCTTTGAAATTTGCGACAGGGTAGTTAAGAAAGCATTTAATATGCTTGCCTTCATTGCTCAGACATTTGAGTATGGAAGTTGGGATGTCATGGAGGGGAAAGTGAGGACTGCAGATGCTGGAGATCAGAATCAAAAAGTGTGATGCTGGAAAAGCACAGCAGGTCAGGCAGCATCCAAGGAGCAGGGAAATCGATGTTTCCAGCATAAGATCTTCATCAGGAATGTGTCATTATGAGGTTGTACAGGGCATTGGTGAGGCCTCTTCTGGAGTACTATGTGCAGTTCTGGTCATCCTTCTAAAAGAAGGATATTATTAAATTGGAGAGGGCTCAGAGAAGATTTACCAGGATGTTCCCGGAAATGAGCAGTTTGAGTTATAAGAAGAGGCTGAATAGTCTGTGACTTTTTTCACTGGAGCATAGGAGGTTGAGGGGGAACCTTATCAAAGTTTATAAAATCATGAGGGGCATGGATAAGGTGAATAGCAAAGGCCTTTCCAAGGGTGGGTGAGTTCAAAACTAGACGGTATATTTTGAAGGTGGGAGGAGAAAGAAAAGGACATGAGGGACAACTTTTTTTGCGCAGAGAGTGGTTCATCTGTGGAATGAACTGCCAGAGGAAGTGGTAGATGCAAGTACAATTAGAACAATTAAAAGTTAAAAATCACACAACACCAGGTTATAGTCCAACAGGTTTATTTGGAAGCACTAGCTTTCAGAACGCTGCTCCTTCATCAGGTGTTAGGGAGAATACGATTGTAAGCCACAGAATTTACAATGTGATGTAACTGAAATTATATACTGAACAATACCTGGATTGTTTGTTAAGTCTCTCCTGTTTTAGAATGACCACGTTGGTTTCCGTTCTTTCGTACATAAATTGTAAAATGTTTTTAAAAAAAGTTTACCATACAACCTTGTCACGGTAGACACTGCAAGACATGTCAGAATGTTGACACGGATACCACCATTACACGTGGGGACACCTCCCATCATGTACGTGGCAGGTACTCATGCAACTCAGCCAACGTTGTATATCTCATATGGTGTAGGCAAGGATGCCCTGAGGCATGGTACATTGCCGAGACCAAATAGATGCTACGGCAACAGATGAATGGACACCGCACAACAATCAACAGACAGGAGTATTCCCTCCCAGTCGGGGAACACTTCAGCCGCCTGGGATATTTGACCTCGGACCTTCAGGTGACTGTCCTCCAAGACGGACTTCGGGACAGGGAACAAAGAAAAGTAGCCAAGCAGATGCTGATAGCCAAGTTCAGTACCCATGAGGATGGCCTCAACCAGGACCTTGGGTTCATGTCACACTACAGGTGATTCCATTGCATGATACACACACACACAAACACACACAGTCCTGCACACACACTCTCCTATAGACATGCACACATTCACACAGACCCTCTCTCATATGCTCACATATACATTTCCCACACACACCCTCTCACAGATCTATACCCTTTTACAGTCACATACACACACTCTCTCACAGACACTCATAACACACACACATGCACATATACGTTTGTGTGATGAATTTGTACTTGCAGAATTACACTTTACTTTGCTCAAAATCTGCATGAATCCACGTAAGATTCTGTAAATCCATTTTTTAGACTAGAATCCGTCTGAACATTGTAGCACAGACAGCCTCACAGGGCAGTTCAATATATTATCTGGGCTGACAGGACACCAATTGTTGAAGTTCACTTGAGGATGTAACTTTTAAAAAAACATTTTGCGATTTATGTATGAAAAAACTGAAACCAACATGGTCATTCTAAAAGATGAGAGACTTAACAAACAATCCAGGTCTTTTTCAATATATAATTTCAGTTATATCACACTGTAAACTTCTGCAATCTGTGGCTTACAGGCTCATAGCATGCTGGCCTTCATAAGAAGAGGAATTGAGTATAGAAGGAGAGAGGTTCTTCTGCAGCTGTACAGGGCCCTGGTGAGACCACACCTGGAGTATTTTGTGTGCAGTTCTAGTCTCCAAAGTTGAGGAAAGACATTCTGGTTATTGAGGGAGTGCAGCGGAGGTTCACGAGGTCAATTCCTGGAATGGCGGGATTACCTTACACGAAAAGACTGAAGCGATTGGGCTTGTATACCCTTGAGTTTAGAAGACTGAGACGGGATCTGATTGAGACATATAAGATTATGAAAGGATTGGACACTCTGGCAGCAGGAAACATGTTTCCGCTGATGGGTGAGTGCTGAATCAGAGGACACAGCTTAAAAATACGGGGTAGACCATTTAGGACAGAGATGAGGAGAAACCTCTTCACCCAGAGAGTGGTGGCTGTGTGGAATGCTCTGCCCCAGAGGGCAGTGGAGGCCCAGTCTCTGGATTCATTTAAGAAAGAGTTGGATAGAGCTCTCAAAGATCGTGGAATCAAGGGTTATGGAGATAAGGCAGGAAGAGGGTACTGATTAGGAATGATCAGCCATGATCATATTGAATGGCGGTGCAGGCTCGAAGGGCTGAATGGCCTACTCCTGCACCTATTGTCTATTGTCTATTGTCTTATACTCCACAACCACCTGATGAAGGAGCAGTGCTCCAAAAGCTAGTGCTTCCAAATAAACCTGTTGGACTATAATCTGGTGTTGTGTGATTTTTAACTTTGTACACCCTAGTCCAACACCAGCGTCTCCAAATCATAACGTTTAAAAGACATTTGGATAAGTACGTGAGCCAGAAAGGTTTGGAGGGATATGGGCCAAACGCAGGCAGGTGGGACTAGTTTGGATTGGGAACATGGTCGGCTTGGGTGAGTTGGACCAGAGAGTCTGCTTCCGTGCTGTTTTACTCTATGACTCTACGGAGCAGCAACATACAATGAGAGATTCAAACACCGTCCGAGAGAGAGGTATTGACGGAAGTCTTTTGAAGGGAGGGAAAGAGAAATGATATGGAAGTGAGCTTTTGAGAATATAGAGATCAAAGGCTTGCCTGATAATGGTTGCAATGTTGGGCTGCATAACGATTGGATTGAATAATTCATTCCTGCATACCACTCCTCTTTGCCTGAACTTTGGATACTCTTTCTGTACAGCACAAAGCCCTAGTGGACCATAATGCTGCTGTCTTGTTTGGTGGTGGTTTAACCTCAGGGTCACCATACCTCAGGCAAGGGGAGAGGTTGAGAAGGAGATTCCTTCATGATAACTCAGCCATTGTAGGAATTGAACTCATGTTGATTACATTACAAAGTAATTGTCTAACCAACTGAACTGACGCCACCTACCCTCCCACCCCACGCATCACAAATCACCAAAAAAACTCATCAAAGATCCTTAGACAAGACTTTTTAAAACGACTTCATCTAGAAGGACAAGAACAGCAGATATATGAGAACACTGGCTTTGTAAGTTCCCCTCTAAGTCAATTACCATCCTGTCTTGGAAATAGATCACTGTTCCTTTACTGTCACTGAATCCAAACCCTGGAATTCCATTCCTAATAGCATTGTGGATGTTCTTACAGCATAGGGACTGCTCACTACCACCTTCTCAAGGACAGCTAGGGACGAGCAATAAACACTAGCCCAGTCAGCAACGCCCACCTCCCAGCAGTGCATACAGAAACAAAACAATGTTTCTCAAAATTCTTGTAGCCACCTTTGCATTCCTTTTATCTTCAAGCAGCCTCCCTCAAGTGATTCGGTATATTATTTATCATAGAATAGTGGAGTTGTTCGTGTTTATTCAGCCAGTCATGTCCATGCCAGCTGTCTTGTTTCCCATGGTCTGGGGAGCCTGGTTTCTCAGTGCTAAAGTGAACATGAGGAAGGAAACAAATTAAGGCCTCATTACAATACTCCAATGAACACAACCACACCCACCTCCCCCCCTGCCCCCCCACCCCCTCTCCCCAAACCCAACCCTGGGCTGAGACAGGTCACCAGCTCCTGACCTTATTTCCATTCAAACAGAAACGGGAAGTCAGTGGGTTGAGTTTGAAAGGTTTAAAATTTCAATGCCCCACCCAACTGATATGAGGGGTAAATTTACCTCATCAATCCTTCAAATCCTAAGTGGTGCAGTCAAATAATCCTTCCTGTTCAGAATGTCACATTTCTGTCACTATTTGCCACCCAGGTAAATAGTGCGGTGAGGAAGGCATATGGCGTACTGGCTTTTATTGGTAGAGGAATTGAGTTCCGGAGTCCTGAGGTCATGATGCAGTTGTATAAGACTCTGGTACGGCCGCATCTGGAATATTGTGTGCAGTTTTGGTCGCCATACTATAGGAAGGATGTGGAGGCATTGGAACGGGTGCAGAGGAGGTTTACCAGGATGTTGCCTGGTATGGAAGGAAAATCGTATGAGGAAAGACTGAGGCACTTGGGGCTGTTTTCATTAGAGAAAAGAAGGTTTAGGGGTGACTTGATTGAGGTGTACAAGATGATTAGGGGGTTAGATAGGGTCGACAGTATGAACCTTTTCCCGCGTATTGAGTCGGGTATTACAAGGGGGCATAGCTTTAAATTAAGGGGGGTTAGATATAGGACTGATGTTAGGGGTAGGTTCTTCACTCAGCGAGTTGTTAGTTCATGGAATGCCCTGCCAGTAACAGTGGTGGACTCTCCCTCTTTATGGGCATTTAAGAGGGCATTGGATAGGTATATGGAGGATAGTGGGTTAGTGTAGTTTAGGTGGGCTTGGATCGGCGCAACATCGAGGGCCCAAGGGCCTGTACTGCGCTGTATTCTTCTATGTTCTATGTTCTATGTTCTATGCTTTTGCTGAAGTCAATTTTTGCTCTCAATTTAAGTTTTAATTCTTTCTGTTTTCTCTTCTCTCATTTGGATTCAAGAATTGAAATTAAAAAAAGGTTTTCAAGAGGACATTGGATGATTGTTTTGCTAGAAGTAATGTGGGATTAAGCAGGAGAAAGGCACTAAGGTAATGATGCTTGTTTGAAGAGCTGGTGTAGGGGCAATGGGCTGAACGACCTCCATTCACTCTGTAACAATTCTGTAATTGCGTGAACTGTACTTTCATTTTAGTGAAATACTCCTTTGAGCTGCTTAATTACAAACATTTTATTCTGGACTTCAACAAACACATGTCCAGTGGGGACTGTGACTGTCTAAGGTCACCGTGCTGTAGTTATAATGATGAAAATCCCAACTTATTAATTCCCTTTAATGAAACCTCAGGTCTCAACTCGATCAGTGAGATGAGCTGCTGGTACTTGTCAATCTTTCCTAGGCACCTGTACTAGAAGATACAATCAACACATTCGATGGATGTGAAGTGGTTTGAATTGCCTAGCATTATTATTTCATTCAATTGGCATGGCCCTGTGGTCTGACTAAAATTGCCGTAGGACTAATGTCCCAGCTTCCCTTTTTCCCCCCCACGACACTGCCCAACCTATTGGAGACCAGGAGCTCTCCAGGCCCGGCAATGCCACCAAGAACCATGACCACTGCCAGATCCCCATTCCAGCTCCCCGTGCAAATCAACATTGGAGATCTTTTCTAGCTGATTGGTTTGAAGATGGTATTGCACTCCTCTGCTGCCATACATTTGTTAAGCAGCAGGGACTGTACTAGTCGGTAAGAAAGAAAAGGGGAGGTGATGACCTAATGGTATTATCACTGGATTTATTAATCCAGAGACCCAGGTACTGTTCTGGTGATCCAGGTTTGAATCCGGTCATGGTAGAATTGGATTCAATTTTCAAAAATTTGGAATTAATTGTCAAATAATGACCATGAATCCATTGTTGATATTTGGGGAAAACTCATCTGGTTCATTCATGCCCTTTAGGAAGGAAACTACCATCCTTACCTGGTCTGGCCTACATGTGACTCCAGACCCACTCTCAACTGCCCTCTGGGAAATTAGGGATGGGCAATAAATGCTGACCTAGTCAGTGATGCGCTCACCCTGTGAATGACTCAACAAAAACATTTCTGTTTCTACACAAGGCTATTGTGTAAGCTAATTATAGAATCCCTACTGTGTGGAAGCAGATCATTCAACCCATTGAGAACACACCAACCCTCCAAAGAGCATCCCACCCAGACCCACCCCATTCCTTTAACCTGATATTTACCATGGCCAATCCATTCAACGTGCACATCTTTGGACTGTTTGAGGAAACCCACGCAGACATGGGGAGAATGTGTAAACTCCACACAGACAAATGCCAATGAGTAGAATTGAACCTGAGTTCCCGGTGTTGTGAGGCAGCCGTGCTAACCACTGAGCTATCTGCGCCACCCATGGTTTTGGGAGAATCAATGTTACAGCTGCATTAAGCTCTGCGCAATCTAATGATGTTATGGTCTTTGAGTGGAGAAGATGGAGACCAGCACAAAGTCCTGAGGGAGACAGACATGTCATCTCTGGCCCCTGATTAGTCATTGTAACTGCATCTAATATGTCAATGTACGTTTTACCTATTGCTCTCATGCAGCAGCGCTACATCTTTTGTCAGGCATGTTCCTCTTCTCGTAAAGATTCAATAGTAGTTTAGCATTTACCACTGTTGACCAGATAAGCCCTTGGAATGAGATTTATAGCAATCTGGGTCTCTTGTGGTGTAATGGTAATGTCCCTACCTCTGGACCAGGAAGCCTGGGTTCAAGTCCTAAAAAAAGTCCCAGAGGAGTGCAATACCATCTCCAAACCAATCAGCTAGAAAAGATCTCCAATGTTGATTTGCACGGGGAGCTGGAATGGGGTTCTGGCAGTGGCCATGCTTCTTGGTGGCATTGCTGGGCCTGGAGAACTCCTGGTCTCCAATAGGTTGGGTAGTGGAGGAAGGGAAAAGGAAGCTGGGACATTAGTCCTACAGCAAGTTTTGTCAGACCACAGGGCCATGCCTATTGAATGAAATAACAATGGAGCATCTTGGAGAAACACAATGAGGGGCTCCTGCTGGAAGTCCAACTGTAAGTTCATGAATAGGAAAGGTTTGGAGGGATATGGGCCAGGAGCAGGCAGGTGGGACTAGTTTAGTTTGGGATTAGGTTTGGCATGGACTGATTGGACCGAAGGTAAAAACAATGACCTGCAGATGCTGGAAACCAGATTCTGGATCAGTGGTGCTGGAAGAGCACAGCAATTCAGGCAGCATCCGAGGAGCTTCGAAATTGACGTTTCGGGCAAAAGCCCTTCATCAGGAATAAAGGCAATGAGCCTGGAGCGTGGAGTGTTTCCAGGCTGTATGACTCTATGACTTTGGCGGGTGAGAATCCCGTCACTTACTTTTCACCCTGGTTATTAACTCTGTTCTCTGCTCAGATGGCTGCCTGACTGACTGAATACATTTTATTTGTATCTCAGTTTTCCAGAATCGTGTTTTTGTGTGTGTGTTGTTTTCTTTATTGGATTATCAAGTTAAATCAGATTGTGATTTAGACGATTGTCCAATTGTACTTTGGGAGCAGGAATTAACATGCAATTGGAAAGTTTCCTCCTCCATAGCTAATTGGATGAAATTGTGGATTGTGTATGGCAAGTGAAACAGTCCCTGCAGTTATCTGGAATGATTTTTCAAAGTGTGACAACCATTTCCAGCCTTATAAGCTTTATCTGTCAACAGTTTTCCATGGCTTTGAGGCTTTAAAATGGATTTTAATACATTCCATACTTGTTACTCAGAATATAATGGAAAATATCAAGTGGGCATATTAAAGACCTCCCTTTGCTCAGCTATTAGCTTCACTACATTCAACATGTTATGAAAAGTAACATTAATATATCGACTTGATACAACAAAGTTCAGGTAAAGTGAAGGGAAACAATGAGGTCCTTGTTCAAAATGTTTCGGCCGGCTGAATCTTAAATATGTGGCTGAAACTGCACAGGATCATAAACATATGGACCCCTTCTTTTATTCTTGTTTGCACTGTGTGCTGAATGGTCAGAGTCACAAAACTTTCAGAATTTCAAACCCATTTGATGGTCAGGGCCTATTTAAGATTTGGTTGGGAGACTGCCAATAGGGATCTTGCTGATCATAGGCAGCTGGCTACTTGGAATAGCCATGAAATGCAGTTTATGACTTGTCATGGAACTCAAAAGCTTATGCTGTCGCGGCAGGATGGAACTCATCTCCTTCTGGGTAATTAGCCAGAAAAATGAGGCGGAAATCAGGACCGTGGACAGACACAAGAGGCCAACAGACCAGGCCTTCCACCTTGCTGTGCTCGCTCATTGAGGAATGCACTAAGTTGTTGATGTAGAATTTCTCTGAACACCATTTTGATGGAGGCCGGCAATGTCAGTATTTAGTGCAGGAGATTGTGTAAAAAACGGTTTCAACTGTTGAGTTTGCAGTTAGAGGATAAAATGCAACCCCGGGCTAGAAATTTGATAATTGAAATTTGAAAAATTTGTATTTTCCTCACAGGATGATCAAGTGGAGCCAAGCTGTCACATTGTGAACAGGACATACAGAACACAGTGTATTAATCACAGAATCAAGAGGTAAGCAGAGCCATTAGATCACAGGTTCAGATCATCCCTCCTTGCCTTCCCAGAGTCAACTGTCATTGGTCTGAGCCATGGTGATGCTGTGGCCAATCAGAGTGGGATTTCCAGGCAATCAGATTGTCACAATCAATTGGAATTTGAATTCTGCATTTTGTCCTGATGGATACAAGTTGAAAACATTCCGCCAGCTAGCTCTCTTTTTAGCAGTATCCAAATTGTTTCTTTTGAAGACTGAGTGCATTCAGTAATCAACTGTTAATGAAGCCTAAACAATGATTATTATTGACTGCCAGCCCCCACCAAAGCCCGAGACAGTCATTACAGTAAAGAAGGAGGCCATTCAACCCAGACAGTCTATTCCAGAATGCTGTAGAGCAATCCAGTTAGTGGTGTTCTCCAATATCCCCGCAGTCCTGCAGTTCGTTTCCCTTACCTTTCCATCAAATTGCGTTTTGAAATCATTCATTGTCTCCACATCCACCACTATAATCCTAGTGCCAAGTTCAAGGTCATTATCACTTACTGTGTAAAAACAAAACGCTTTTCCTTAAGCCTTTAATAGCCACGCACCCCTCCAAGTCCATGTACCGACATCTAATCAAAGGCACCGCTGCATTCTGTCACCAAAAAAAGACATATTTGTAGTCAAGATGTAGGTGGAATGGAGCAAGCTCCACATTAAAACCACAGGCCACTGCAAGCCTCCACTCCCACTCACTGTCGAGATCTCCCGCCTTCTCAAGCTCCCTGCTCTTGGATCACGTCCCTCTTTGGCACCGCTCTCTCCCAGTTGGCAAATTTCCATCTTCCCCCAATTACTGCTCTGCCTTTGCCTGCCCTCAATCCTCCTCCTTTTTTGGGTCGAAGTCCTGGCAATACATATTTTTAAATTTGTTCACAGGATACGCGTGTCACTGTCTGGGCTATCATTTAATCCTCATCTGCTTAAAGCCCCCGGGCAGCTAATGCTAAGCCTGCCTTCTTGAGCCACTGCAGGGCATGTTGTGTAGGTGCATCCACAGTGCTGACAGTGAAGGATATTTCCACATCAGGATGGTGAGTGGCTTTCAGGTGTAGATGGTGGCATTCCCAGGCATTTACTGCCCTTGGCCTTCTAGAGGGCAATAGTTTTGAGTTTGGAAGGTGCTGTCAAAGAAAGTGCGGTGAGTTGAAACTATGTTTTAAAAGACTTAGTCCATGGGATTAAGGAACACCTATTTAGATTAGATTTTTAGATTAGATTAGATTACAGTGTGGAAACAGGCCCTTCGGCCCAACAAGTCCACACCGACCTGCCGAAGCGAAACCCACCCATACCCCTACATTTACCCCTTACCTAACACTACGGGCAATTTAGCATGGCCAATTCACCTGACCCTGCACATCTTTTAGATGGTGGGAGGAAACCGGAGCACCCGGAGGAAACCCACGCAGACACGGAGAGAACGTGCAAACTCCACACAGTCAGTTGCCTGAGGCGGGAATTGAACCCTGGTCTCTGGTGCTGTGAGGCAGCAGGGAAGGGAAGGAATTTATTCTCTGAGAGTTGTGAATATTTGGAACTCATCTCAGAGCACGGTGGTGGCAGAGTCCTTGTTGAAATTTAAAGCTGAGATAGATAGATTCGTGATCAGTAGGGGAAAGGGCAGGAAACTGGCCAAAGAAGTGTTGAGGCAGCAATAGAGGAGCAGGTTTGAGGGGCCGAATGTTCTACTCCTGTTCCTATTGCTTATAGTCTTATGGATAGTAGGCAAAGAATGAAGGGAGGGCTGGGGTGGTTATATTTTAATTTGTCTTACGGAGTTGTGTCGGAGATGTGCAACAATGGTGTTTGCACGAGGTAGCGATAGTCATTGGTTTGATCCTTGCTGGATTTGAGTTAGCAGGATCCAACCTGTGTATCTTAATGGTCTACATTGCCAATGCTGAGTCGTGGAGAGAATCAGACCCAACTGTGACTCATCCTGCTGTCTGATGATGTTTACTGAAAAGTAAGGACAATTAGGGAACAGACACTAGGCTTTTTCATGATGTCCCCTACAGTTAAACATCCAGTCCTTATCCTTGTGTAGACATGCCTGTAAAGAATACATCTAAAGATTGGCCATTTTGAGGGAGGTAGATTATTTTCCTATTCTTTCGCAGGATGAGAGATCCTGGTTGGTTAGGTCAACATTTATTGCCTATCCCTAGTTGCCCAGGGGGCATTAAGAGTCAAGACATTGCTCATGGTCTGAAGTCACATGTAGGCCAGACCAGGTAAGGATGGCAGTTTCCTTTCCAGAAGGACATTAGTGAACCAGATTTTTTTTCCCCTCTGAGTGGAAATCATGGTCATCATTAAACTCTTAATTTTTTTTTTCAATTTCCCTGGGTCCCCAGATCATTACCTGGATCTCTGGAGTAACAACTGAATGATAATATCATTGGGCCATCACCTCCCCAGTGGCTTGGGCCCTGGTGTAAGTGACATTCTATTCTAGTGGCTTCAAAAAAAGTCTTGAAATGTACCCACTGGGGGAGCCATCAAATCCAGAGTTGATGGCCTAAAGGGTTTTAAGGAGCCTTTTGTTATGAGTTAGTCAAATATAGTCGCGTCAAATATTTCTGGCAAGAAATAAATTACCATAGCTGTATTTATAAATCTAATGAAACACAATATCAATACTTAATGAGAGTAGCCTGGTCACTGCTGAGTGTCTCAGCAGTAGCTTGCATTTATGTGGCATCTTTAAAGTAGCAAATTGTCCCAAGGACCTTCTCTTAGAAATACAGACTTGGGCAGTGTCTCCTCTAAGGCCTGAACATAAAGACAGATAATTTGTGGTCCGTGTTTTGAAAGTGCGTAGTATTCTTATCAGAAAGACACATTGCAGTGAAATGTGAGATAGTGGAATGTTTCACTCTGTGACCTGAGCTGCCAGATACATAGATGTTCTGTTAAAGACACTGGGAGCTAGCTTCACATCGGAAGGAAGCAGGAATGTAGATCCTGCATCATCTTCAAAACATGCAGGCAATGAAACAGATGCATTTTTAAAGAAAAGGGGAACTGACAATCAGCAGATAACATTTTTTTTAACTGCGCTGAACAAATCGACATTGTTTAAGTGTCCCACATGAGGAGTTGAAGTCAGTGTTTGCCTCCTTTGACTCTAGCTAGTCTATCTCCAGTCATCGCTTCCCCTACATCGAAATGAATCAGATTAGAATGCTGAATTGTTTGTTAGGGCGCTTAGTAACACAGAATCCTGCCTAGAATAAGGACCAATTGTTTTGAAAGACTGACTCATCAGCAGCAGGGATGAGTACAAGTTATGACTATGATCAACAGAAGCACCTTTAATCCTTATGGAAACAATAAGATAAAGATATCAGCCTGTATGTCCCATCGTTTAGTACGTCTCTGAAAGTATCTCCTTATCATAGAAAGAAGATCTGAATCAATGTCAGGGATGTGTGCAGCAGAAAGATGAGACCATTTAATCACTTCAGCAGGGACAGGATTTTCTCCCTAACTCCATAGATTGCTATTTCAAAGGGCCACCATCTTCAGGAAGGCCTGGCTTGTGAGCTTGGATTCTAACTCCTTGTTACAGTCCAACATGGCTCAATTGGCAACACTCTTTTGCCTCAGAGCCTCTGCATTCAAGTCCTGTTCCACGGCTGGAACTCCAAAAATCAAAGAGGATGCTCTAGAGCAGCCCTGAGGAAGCACTGCATTGTTGGGGGTGCTGCCTTTTAGATAGGATCTTAGATCTGTCTACATGGGTGGGTCGGTGCAAAGGATCACATTGTAGCTATACCCACAGTCAATATTTATCGCTCAGTCAGCACCATGAGAAACAAGTCATCCAAATGTACTCACAGTACCTTTATCATGTGTAAATTAGCTTAAGGATCACAGAATCACTACAGTGTAGAAGCAGGCCATTCAGCCCATCAGGTCCACACCAATCCCCTAAAGAGCACCCATCCAGATCCCTACCTTATCCTTGTGATCCCGCATTTCCCATTGCTAACCCACCTAATTGGCACATTTATGGACTGTGGGAGGAAACCCATGCAGACACGGGGAGAATGTGCAAACTCCACACAGACAGTCACCTGAGGCTGTGCTCGAACCTGGGTCACTGGTGCTATATGGCAGCAGTGCTAACCACTGAGCCATCATACCACCCACATTTCCTACAAATGCTGCTGCATTTCCTACATGACAACAGTGACAAGATTTACAAGGATGTTGCCAGGGTTGGAGGATCTGAGCTACAGGGAGAGGCTGAACAGGCTGGGGTTGTTTTCCCTGGAGTGTCAGAGGCTGAGGGGTGACCTTATAGAGGTTTACAAAGTTATGAGGGGCATGGATAGGATAAATAGGCAAAGTCTTTTCCCTGGGATCGGAGACTAGAACTAGAGGGCATAGGTTTAGGGTGAGAGGGGAAAGATATAAAAGAGACCTAAGGGGCAACCTTTTCACGCAGAGGGTGGTACGTGTATGGAATGAGCTGCCAGAGGAAGTGGTGGAGGCTGGTACAACTGCAACATTTAAAAGGCATTTGGATGGGTATATGAATAGGAAGGGTTTGGAGGGATATGGGCCGGGTGCTGGCAGGTGGGATTAGATTGGGTTGGGATATCTGGTCGGCATGGACAGGTTGGACTGAAGGGTCTGTTTCCGTGCTGTACGTCTCTATGACTCCATTTCCAAAAAATGACTACATTCCACTGGCTGTTAAACCTTTTGAAACATCTGGAGATTGTCAAAAAATAACTGAATCAATGCAAATCTTACCTTCTTATCATTCATGCTGCTTTGCAATTATTATTGTTTTGTGATTAATATTGTATTGCACTTAATGGTTTTGATTAATATTACTTTGCGGTTAATGCTGGTTTACAATCAATGCTGCTCTGTGAGTAATGTTGCTTTAGGTAATGAAGTCTTTTTTATGAACAGTTGAAACAGATGTTCCACAATCTCTTCAGCTCTGACAATGCTACTTAGAAATTTATTTCTTGCTATTGTAAG
Source organism: Chiloscyllium plagiosum (assembly GCF_037043375.1). NCBI lineage: Eukaryota > Metazoa > Chordata > Chondrichthyes > Orectolobiformes > Hemiscylliidae > Chiloscyllium > Chiloscyllium plagiosum. The sequence goes on from NW_028270174.1 coordinate 13,003,107, forward strand.
TGCCCAGTTGAAGCTTCAGATCCTCCTGAGCGATGTTGATTAGCTCTCTGTATGGTCCTGGTCCTGGCCAACTTCTAATGGAATAGGTTTATTTGGAATCACAGGCTTTCAGAGCATAGCCCCTTCATCAGGTAAATGTGATGAAGGAGCAGCATTCCAAAAGCTTGTGATTTCAAATAAATTTGTTGGATTATAACCTGGCGTTATGTGACTTCTGACTTTGTCCACCTCAGTCCCAACACTGGCACCTCCACATCACAATAATGGTAACAGCAATATCTAAGAGTTTAGCCATAGGACTGTGACTGATGTTATTTTTACACACTCTGTCATAACTGATCTTTTTTTTTAAATGTAAAATGAGACCGAGCCATATACAAACTATTAACCTTCTTTAATGACAGTTCTACCAACTTGCACCAACTTTCTATCTAACAGTGAATTCCATTTATATCAAAAAATGAAGAAAGAGACAATAAACCAAATGGCCTGTTGTTTTTGGGGACATACCTTTCTCTCTTCGGGCTGCCACCAGTAGCTGCAACACATGATCTCTGCCATTCATAACTCCCTGCTACAAACCTGTCACTAGAAAATATCCTTAATATCCAATTGGCTTATGTCTCAGTATTAATTCAATGGGTCAAGCTGTCACCTCTGAGTCAGAAGTCATAGGGTCAAGTCCACTGCAGAAATTTGAGCACACAATCTGGGGTGACACTTAAGAGTCGTAGAGTCATGGAGATGTACAGCACAGAAACAGACCCTTGGGTCCAACTCATCCATGCAGACCAGATATCCCAACCTAATCTAATCCCATTTGCCAGCACTTGGCCCATTTCCCTCCAAACCCTTCCTATTTATATACCCATCCAGATGCCTTTTAAATGCTGTAAGTGTACCAGCCTCCTCCACTTCCTCTGGCAGCTCATTCCATACACGCAACACCCTCTGTGTGAAAAAGTTGCCCCTTAGGTCCCTTTTATATCTTTCCCCTCTCACCCTAAAGCTATGCCCTCTAGTTCTGGACCTCCCCACCACAGGGAAAAAACCTTGTCTATTTACACTATCAACGCCCCTCATGCTTTTGTTAATCTCTATAAGGTCACCTCTCAGCCTCTAATGCTCCAGCGAAAACAGCCCCAGCTTATTCAGCCTCTCACTATAGATTAAACCCTCCAACCCTGGCAACATCCTTGTAAATCTTTTCTGAACCCTTTCAAGTTTCTTAAGTCTGTTTCTGGGGTTAGTTAGCTTGGATGGCTGGCTTATAATGCACAGTGATTCAATTCCTGCACTGGCTGAGTTAAAAATCACACAACACCAGGTTATAGTCCAACAGGTTTAATTGGCAGCACTAGCTTTCGGAGCGCCACTCCTTCATCAGGTGGTTGGGGAGAACGTGCAAACTCCACTCAGACAGTCACCCAAGGGTGGAATCAAACTCTGGACCCTGGTGCTGTGAGGTAGCAATGCTAACCACTGAACCACCCTCAATTTTATGTGCTCTGTACTGGCAGGCAATTTTTAGAGTTCATTTCTTCACAGAATGTGGGCAATATTGGTTGCCCATCTCTAGTCACCCTAACTGAGTGGTCTTCTCAGCCACTTCAGAGTGCAGTTAAATGTCAACTACATTGCTGTGGAGTCACATGTAGGCCTGAGTAGGTGAGGATGGCAGATTTCCTTCAATAAAGATGGCTCTTTATAATGGTCCAGTCGTTTTGTACTCAACATTATTGGTACCAGACTCTTTTTTCCAGAGTTACGGAATGAACGCTTGCCTTTATTAATCAGTGCATTGAGTATAGCAGTTGAGGCGTCATGTTACAGAGTCATAGAGTCATGCAGCATAGAAATAGACCCTTCAGCTCACCATGTCTATGCCAACCAACTAACACCAAATGACTTTAATCCCGCTTACCTGCACTTGGTCCGTAGCCCACTGTGCCCTGGTATTTTAAGTGCTTATCCAGCTGCTTCTTAAATATTGCAAGAGCACCTTCCTCCACCACCCTCTCAGGCAACATCTTCCAATGTTCCACATATACATTTCTTTGCATCCTTCCTTCACAACTTTCCTGAGGTGTGCTGCCCTACTCCTGAGGTGTACCTACTCCTCCAGTTGAGGTTAACCAGTGTTAGAACATAGAACATAGAACAATACAGCGCAGAACAGGCCCTTCAGCCCTCGATGTTGCAACAACCTGTGAACTAGTCTCAGTTCATTCCCCTACACTATCCCAAAATCAAATGTTCAGCACAACTCTCTTGTGCCTTCAAAATTACCCTGCCATTTGCTTGTCACTGGCATCTGAGGCTAAATCTCCATCAATTGCAGTTGTACAAGACCTCTGGAGACAAAGCCACATCTGGAGTACTGCATTCAGTTCTGGTCACCCTGCTATAGGAAGGATGCTATTAAAGTGGAAAAAAATGCAAAAAATATTTACAAGGATTTTATTGAGACTGGAGGGTTTGAGTTAAAAGGAGAGGCTGGATAGACTGGGGTGTTTTTTTCTTGGAGTGTTGGGGGCTGAGGGTGACTTTATAGAGGCTTATAAAATCATGAGGGGCCTGGATAAGGTGAATAGCCAAGGTATTTTCCCCAGGGAGTCCACAACGAGAAGGTATAGGTTTAAGGTGAGAGAGGAAAGACTTAAAAGGAAACTGAGGGGCAACTTTTTCACACAGAAGATGGTGCATATATGGAATGAATTGCCAGAAGAAGTGGTCGTGGCGAATACATTGACAACGTTTAAGAGGAGCAAGTGAGGGAGATCAGAGATCAGAGTCGGGGGTGTGGTGCTGGAAGTGCACAGCAGGTCAGGCAGCATCCGAGGAGAAGGAGAATCGACATTTCGGGCATAAGCCCTTCATCAGGATCATGCCCGAAACATCGATTCTCCTGCTTCTCGGATGCTGCCTGACCTGCCGTGCTTTTCCAGCACCACACTCTCAACTACAACCTTTAAGAGGCATTTTCACAGGTACATGGATAGGAAAGGTTTAGAGGGATATGGATTAGTGGTGCTGGAAGAGCACAGCAGGTCAGGCAGCATCCGAGCAGCAGTAAAATCGAAGTTTCGGGCAAAAGCCCTTCATCAGGAATAAAGGCAGAGAGCCTGAAGCGTGGAGAGATAAGCTAGAGGAGGGTGGGGGTGGGGAGAAAGTAGCATAGAGTACAATAGGTGAGTGGGGGATGGGATGAAGGTGATAGGTTGGGGGCGGGGGGAGGGTGGAGTGGATAGGTGGAAAAGAAGATAGGCAGGTAGGACAAGTCATGGGGACAGTGCTGAGCTGTAAGTTTGGAACTAGGGTGAGGGATATGGGCCAAATGGGACTGGTTCTGTTTCGGAAACCTGGTCAGCATGGATGAGTTGGACCGAAAGGCCTGTTTCCATGCTGTTTGACTCTGTGACAGATATAAAGTTAATACAAGTTGTCAGCACTGAAAGTAAATTCCACTTACACCAATAAATCACACCTCCTTCAAAATATGAGGAACAAATCATAAACCATGTGCCCTGTCACCTTTAATGGACATATCTTTATAGGGGGAAACAATTGAACTAACTTGGTATAGAGTGTTATAAGTGACATTCCACAAGTTGGCCAATCTGGCTTTAATACACACCTTCAGTGTTTCCACCGGAGGGCTTTTCTCTTCAAACTGGTGTGAAAGTCATTTTGTTTTGAAGCACATTCATAAAACATAACTCAATCCCAAATTCCTGCCTATGAAAAGCAAGTCAAACATTCTAAAGCAGTTTTGAAGCCTCTGATGCACTCTTGTGACTATCTTTAGTGGTAAAGATATATGGAACTTCACCTATTAGCCCGAAACAGGGCAAATACTGGAAGGATGCTCCCGAAGACTAGTGAGTCCAGAATTGGGGGTCACGGTCTAAGGAAACGGGGCCATTTAGGGCAGTGATGAGGAGAAATGTCTTTTCCCAGGGAGCGGGGAGCCAGTGAAATTTTCTGCCACAGGAAGTAGTTGAGGCCAAAACAGTGTTTTCAAGAAGGAGCTGGTTATAGCTCTTAGGGCTCAAGGGATCAAAGGGTACGGTGAAAAGAGGACTGATCATATTTAATGGTGGAGCAGGTTTGAAGCGCTGAATGGCCTACTCCTGTTTCTATCTTCTACATTTCTGTGCTTTAGTTTCCAAACCCTAACCAGAACTATTAGAATAACAGGCAGGGTAATTCGGCGCATAACAAAAATGGACTTTCCTGATGGCAGGTTAAGGTCTTGATGTTAAGTCCTTGGAACCTTTCTGGAGGGTCAGATTTCCCAGCTTTTATGGTTGGGATCCTATTTTGTTGTATTCATTAGTACATCATGAATACTCATTATTACACAAGCCCACAAGAGTTATGTTCATGAACACAACCTTGTCAGGCAAAAGTGCGCAATGTGTGTGTACAAACCTGATTGTCTCTACGTAGTGTGTACTTGATAGAGGAGACTTTCTCCTCCACCTTCTAGTGTGTACAGATTTCTTCCATTCTCTTTGCCCTTTAACCAAGACTTGTTTTGAGAGTGATGTCTCTCCAGACTGTTCAGCACATGAGAAGTCTCAGTCACGCTCAGTGTCTGGCTTGTTGCTGTTAAACAATTACTCTGTTAAGGGTATTATGATCTTGATCTGTCCTCCTCTATATACCTCCTCTCGGTCAGTTGCAGCAAATATTTTTATTTCTTTCTTTAGCTATCAGACTTCAAATTAATCTTACTTAACCCTATCAAAAATGGAGAGCCAAATCAAAGGTGCTCTCAAGTGAAGGAGATAAGATTTTAGGGCAATATTAAGCGCAAGGCAAATATGAAAATGTAACACCAAATACATGCACACATACTCAGGTACTGTACTAAATACTTTGAAAGAAACTGGGTAGGTAGGGTGGGTATCTAAACACACAGGAAGATAAAGGCAATTACAGTTTAAAATTTTTAGTGTCTTGAATTGCTAAAGTGAAATCTGATTTACATTGTTTGACTCTTATACTCTTTCCTCTGGAAGTAGTGAAGCTTACAGCTAACTTTGATTTCTCAGTGAACAATGTTTTTTTTTAACAAGTTGTTACTTCATCTGTGTTTGTCTGAGATTGGAAGAGAGGGAGGAGAGAACTTTCAGTGTCCTTGCTGTTATCTGTCCATGTTGCATTCTCTCTCCTTGTCACTCTAGAGTTGTTGTTGATAGACCCAGTTCCATTGTTGGCATCTGTGTCATTATTTCATTTCAGGCTGGACATTTTGGAGCCAACCTTTCATCTCCCAATTTGTGAATTATCATGAAAGTGGGAGTAAAACATGAGACACAAATTTCTGAAATGCAAATTCGTTGAGTTTCATTCCTCCTTGATTAAAATGGTGATACAGATGCCTGTGTTTTATATTCCATGTGGATTGCCTGGAATGGTCAGTTGATTACAACAGCCATTTAAAGTCAGTAATGTCCTTTATAAAACCAGTTTTAGTCATTCAGTGTCTCAGGCATTATATTAAACAGATGACAGTTGAATGTTGGTTGTCCACCTTAGCCACAATTGGAGCAAGGGAGTAGCCTGGCTGGGATCAGCCAAGCCCATTCAAATGAGGCGGCCAAAGTGACTGACAGTGCTTTCAATCCTTTTATGTTTTTAGTATGAACCCTGACAGTTGTGTGAGCAACAGTAACACTGTGGGGCCAGTAACTTCAATGAAGTGACAGCCATTTATTGCACACAAATCCACTGATGGAGAACCATTGGCACTCAACCTTCACGTGTGACATTCTTCCCTTGGTGCAACCTTACATGCTAACTCACAGCTGTTTGGTCACCAAGTACTGAGTAGTGGTGGAGTGCTGGGGATCATTGGTCCTCTTGTGTCAATGGAGTCAGGTTCTCTTGAATTATCCACAGCTGCTGACTTCTTCAGACTGTCTTCATCAATCGGGATGGCCTCTTCTTCACTACCGTCCTGGGCAACTTTTCAACGAATCTCTAAAAAGACTTGGCAAAAGTGTGATACCACTGTTGCCAAGTGGCTGACATCTCCACAGTGGGTCAGGGGTGGGAAGCAGAGATTAAGTGATGCTCCTGGGTTGCAGAGAGTGAAGCGCTGTTTGGGTGCTCTTGAAACATAGAGGATCCTGCTTGCAAGGTTTGGTGTTTTACCCATGCACTCACGTGTAATAAAGTGGATAAGCTTCACCGGCCTCCAAGCAGAAATTAGTCTTGCTTTTACACCTGTCTCCACCACTTAAACTCAAGAAAAGACAATGCAACCTCATGAGTCAGTTGATATTGTCAACCCTAATCAAAACCAGCCATTTAGTTCAAAATCGAAAAGTGTGGCGCTGGAAAAACACAGCAGGTCAGGTAAATTAACATTTTATCTCCATAGATGCTGCCAGACCTGCTGAGCTTTTCCAACAATTTCTGTTTTTTTTTGATTTACTGCATCCGCAGTTCTTTCAGATTTGATGAATACAATAGTATTGTGGAACAAAATAGCACTGTTCAGGAAGCAGTGTGCTTTTATGGACTCCTAATGGTATGATTGCTTTTACAAGGAAATTAATTTTTGCCAATAAATGTTTGGAATGCTGTGCTGGTAAGTCTTGAGTAAGATGGACTAGCTGCATATCTTGATTTAATCAGCTTGAGGGTCATTGCTGTTTCACTGTAATGGATGGAGGAACATTTTTTAACCAGTATTAGTGAAGTCTCTTTTCAAATGCTGTGTGACGTAAATGTCATTAATAAAATAATAGCACTTCATCCAGTTTGGTGTTAGTATTTTGTCAGTGAGTAAAAGTCTTATACAGTCATAGAGATGTACAGCACGGAAACAGACCCTTCAGTCCAACTCGTCCATGCCGACCAGATATCCCAACCCAATCTAGTCCCACCTGCCAGCACCCGGCCCATATCCCTCCAAACCCTTCCTATTCATATACCCATCCAAATGTCTTTTAAATGTTGCAATTGTACTCACCTCCACCACTTCCTCTGGCAGCTCATTCCATACACGTAATACCCTCTGAGTGAAAAAGTTGCCCCTTAGGTCTCTTGTATATCTTTCTGGACTCCCCCACCCCAGGGAAAAGACTTTGTCTATTTATCCCATCCATGCCCCTCATGATTTTATAAACCTCTATAAGGTCATCCCTCAGCCTCCAATGCTCCAGGGAAAACAGCCCCAAGCCTATTCAACCTCTCCCTTTAACTCAAATCCTCCAACCCTGACAACACCCTAGTAAATCCTTTCTGAACCCTTTCAAGTTTCACAACATCTTTCCAATAGGAAGGAGACCAGAATTGCACGCAATATTCCAACAGTGGCCTAAACAATGTCCTGTACAGCTGCAACATGACCTCCCAACTCCTGTACTCAATACTCTGACCAATAAAGGAAAGCATCCCAAACGCCTTCTTCACTATCCTATCTACCTGCGACTCCACTTTCAAGGAGCTATGAACCTGCACTCTAAGGTCTCTTTGTTCAGCAATACTCACTAGGACCTTACCATTAAGTATATAAGTCTTGCTAAGATTTGCTTTCCCAAACTGCAGCACCTCACATTTATCAAAATTAAACTCCATCTGCCACTCCTCAGCCCATTGGCCCATCTGGTCAAAATCCCTTTGTAATCTGAGGTAACCTTCTTCACTTGTCCACTACCCCTCCAATTTTGGTGTAATTTGCAAATTTACTAATTATACCTCTTGTGTTCACATCCAAATCATTTATATAAATGAAGAAAAGTAGTGGGCTCAGCACCGATCCTTGTGGCACTCCTAGCTCTGTCCTTTTATGTCAAACTCCTTTCCAGAGACTTAATATGTAATTCAGGCTTGGCACTGCAGTGCCGTATTGATGGTGTGCTGCATCGTCAGAGGTGCTTTCCTTTGAATGGTATGTTAAACACCCCCTCCCCTCTCAAGTGGACTTAAATGATCGTATCTCTCCTTTCTGTGAGAGATGAGCCAGGAATGTATTGGGACAGTCAAGTCTCGAGAAAACAAAGGCACGAATGAGAATTCAGCAGTGCATGTACTGAGGTAGGAAGAGGGTGATGTTGATGAGTGAATAACTCAAGCTGTTTTAACTTGGTGGCTTGTTGAGGGATAGATGGTGATCTGGACACTGGTCTAGACCTGTCCGTTGAAAAACTGTCATGTGATCAATGACAGATTCCTGGTTGATCTAATGTCTCATTTGAAAGTCACAAGAATTTGAATTTGTTTTGTTCTGGTAACTAGAAGTCACATAATCAGTGCTTGATTTTACATCTGGTAAATATTCAGCCTGGAGCCCAGTTACAAGTGGAGTTCCGCAGGGATCAGTTCTGGGTCCTCTGCTGTTTGTAATTTTTATTAATGAATTGGAAGAGGGAGTTGAAGGGTGGGTCAGTAAATTTGCAGATGAGTTGTGGATAGTGAGGAGGGCTGTTGTCGGCTGCAAAGGGACTTAGATATGATGCAGAGCTGGGCTGAGGAGTGGCAGATGGAGTTCAACCCTGTCAAGTGTGAGGTTGTCCATTTTGGAAGGACAAATAAGAATGCGGAATACAGGGTTAACGCTAGGGTTCTTAGTAAGGTGGAGGAGCAGAGGGATCTTGGGGTCTATGTTCATAGATCTTTGAAAGTTGCCACTCAGGTGGATAGAGCTTGTAAGAAGGCCTATGGTGTATTAGCGTTCATTAGCAGAGGGATTGAATTCAAGAGTCGTGAAGTGATGTTGTAGCTGTACAGGACCTTGGTTAGGCCACATTTGGAGTACTGTGTGCAGTTCTGGTCGCCTCACTTTAGGAAAGATGTGGAAGTTTTGGAGAGGGTGCAGAGAAGATTTACCAGGATGTTGCCTGGAATGGAGAATAGGTCGTACGAGGATAGGTTGAGAGTACTAGGCCTTTTCTCATTGGAACGGCGAAGGATGAGGGGTGACTTGACAGAGGTTTATAAGATGATCAGAGGACTAGATAGAGTAGACAGTCAGAAACTTTTTCCCTGGGTACAACAGAGTGTTACAAGGGGACATAAATTTAAGGTGAAGGGTGGAAGGTATAGGCGGATGTTAGGGGTAGGATCTTTACCCAGAGAGTGCTGGGGGCATGGAATGCGCTGCCTGTGGGAGTGGCAGAGTCAGAATCATTGGTGACCTTTAAGCGGCAATTGGATAGGTACATGGATGGGTGCTTAAGCTAGGACAAATGTTTGGCACAACATCGTGGGCCGAAGGGCCTGTTCTGTGCTGTATTGTTCTATGTTCTATGTTCTATCTGGTTTCCTTGGGGTGCAGTGTTGCTTTAAGTGAACTTGGAAATAAGGATAAAACAGGGCCCGTTTTTGTTTCCCAAACAAAAGGCCAAGAGATGGGACACAAAAACCACAGAGGAACTGATGAATCCGTAGCCCGGAGGCAGATAAGATGAGTCCATTCTGTCCAAACAAGGTAACAGCTCATGCTCAGGCTGTCAACCGATATTCAGAGAGGAAAGGCCGTATGAATAAAAGGGAAGCTGAACATTAAGCAACTGACAGCAAGGGTGAGGGGTTAATTCAACCCTTTGTACTCTTGAATTGAGAAGAGATAGTGCCAGTCACCTCTCCTTAAAGCCTTTGCACAGCAACTTGCTGCTCGGAGGCACGGGTGGGTGTCTCTGGGGAACACATAGTAAATAATATCGAAGGATTGATGTTTGTTTGCTGATGTACCTGTGCCTCACTGCTGCTGGTTGGTGAGAAATGAGTTGAACTGTGAGTGAAATCATTCATGGGCTGGCTCTGTTTCGATCTCCGGAGACCTGTTAGTCTTTTAGCCCAGATTAGAATGAGAAGACAAAGCAGGTGGAGTTGAGTTCCTGGGCTGGGAGTTCAGGAGTTGTAGTGAGCGAGAAGCATGTAACACTATCACCGGATTTCAAAGAGCTGCTGGTAGTGGAAACCAGTCTGAAAGAAAAGCAGTGTCCAGCTCTCCTGTGCATTTGTCAGGCACAATAAAACAGGAAGAAAACATTCCTATTCACTAAGGATGGCGAGTAATCTCTGTTTATTCTTTGGGATCACAAAGCAGCAGTGAAGACTGGCTAAAATGAAACAGATCTCACTGTGCTGATCAGTTACACTCTCCTTTTGTAAGTCACCCCTGTTAGATAGCCAGCAATAGTTTGTCCGCTAAAAATGTTAAACTGTTTGGATTAGAAATTCAGCCTCCTTACAGGCAGCATAGTGGCCACTATCGGAAACCAATAGCACACACTCAGAACACCTGAAAGATATTTGAACCAACATTATTTTGGTCTCTTGTCTTGAGAAGCTGCCAAAAACAGGCCTGGATCTTTGACATGTATGAATGTGGGATTAGTGCCTGTTTAAGATATCGTAGAATCCCTACAGAGTGGAAGCAGGCCATTCAGTCCATTGAGTTTGCACTGAGCCTCCAAAGGGCATCCCACATAGACCCACCCCCTACCCAATCCCTGTAACCCTGCAATTCCCATAGCTAGCCCACCTCGCCTGCACATCCCTGGACGCTATGGGGAAGTTTAGCCTGGCCATTCCATCTCACCTGCACATCTTTGGACTGTGGGAGGATACCCACACAGACATGGGAAGAATGTGCAAACTCCACACAGACAATTGTCCAAGGCTGTCCACATGAGATAGTGAAAGAAGTGGGTACTGCAGATGCTGGAGGTTAGAGTCAAGATCAGAGTGGTGCTGGAAAAGCACAGCAGGTCAGGCAGCATCTGAGGAGCAGGAAAATTGACGTTTCGGGCAAAAGCCCTTCAAGATAATGGCTATTTAAAGATTGTAATCAGGCTGACAGTCTCGGAATGAAGCTGCCTCACAGTTTTAAGGTCGACATTGGAAAGCTTAACCCTTGAAGTAAGGTCAGGCTACACCTTTTATAGCATTGCTTATGGACCTAGAGGAACAACAGGACTGTGACCTGGTTCATCAAGTTAAACCTATGTGCCTTGGATTGTACACTCACATACCCCACTGAAATCCCATCCCTACAATCCCCACACCTAGGACTATAAGGAATAGCAACAGGAGTATGCCATTCGGCCCCTCGAGTCTTCTCCACCATCCTGGGTGATCTGACACTCCTCGTGTCCACTTTCCTGCCCTTTGACTCCCCGATCGATCAAGAACCTATTGACCTCCACCTTAAGCATACACAGGGACTCTGCCCCATGGCCGCAGACTTGGGCTCCAAGCTGGTAGTGATCGGATTGTTCATCTCACGGGGCTTTCAGAATTCCAGAGGTAGCTGGGCATCCCAACAAAAAACTAAGAAATGGTGGAATCAGAACCCATGTTCTTCCAGGACTTTCCCTGTTCTTCACCTCTCTCAGAACCTGAGCCCTCAGAGCTGTCCCTGTCAGGATCACTTCCTCTATTTCTTTCCCCAGAGACCCAGGCTGACCTGTGGTGTGTGTTGCGGGCACTAGCTCTCCCTCTGGTTCATATTTCTTGCTGTGCGTTACATCTGTTTCACAAATGACCTGTAACGCAGCAGCTTTTCTGCTGAGATTTTTGTTGATCACCACACCATCTTGGGGAAAGTGACTGAAGTGTTGAGAGCGACAGTGGGTCAAACTCTGAATCGCAACGTCAATGTCATCCCTGCATCGCCATGGAGACACACCACTGGATTCTAGCCAGTGACCCTCTGGCCAACAATGCCCCACCACCCACTCTCTTCAGAATTAAAATCAGAATTTGTGGTATTGATGTGGGACTGTTGTGGATTTCAAGTAGTTGAAAATGTGTAGCTGGAAAAGCGCAGCAGGTCAGGCAGCATCCAGGGAACAGGAGAATCGACGTTTCGGGCATAAGCCCTTCTTCAGGACCCGAAACGTCGATTCTCCTGTTCCCTGGATGCTGCCTGACCTGCTGCGCTTTTCCAGCTACACATTTTCAGCTCTGATCTCCAGCATCTGCAGACCTCACTTTCTCCTCAAGGATTTTAAGTAGTTGTCTTCCTTTAGTGAGGGTTAAAATCACCACCCTTCAGTCCTACAAATTGAAGAGAAGAAGCTCCTTTTTATAAACCACCCCTGTTAACAGAACAATCTATGTCTTCCCCTTCTGAAAGTTATGACGTGTTAATTACATTTGAAATACCAATGGAGTAATGAGTGGGTGTTGAACTGCACTGGAACTTTGTCAAGTCTTGCCAGAGTATCAGAATGTTTGAAGGATGTGCTCTGAACGACTGACCCCTGGCTGTTCCTTCCAATAACAAGATTTTATGAACATCTTGATGGAGAGTGATGATTTTAATTTATCAAGATGTTGTTGTTCCAGCATCGCAAATGATGCTGCCGCGATGAGATATTTCTGGCTGACCTGATTTCCATTCTGTCAGCATTTCACACTGTTGTGTTAACAATGGTGATATCAGTCAACTTCCCTTAATTGGCAGCACACTTGCCTTCGGCTGGCTGCATGGATTCATGTTCCATGACCATTAGATATGAACATGCAAATCCTTTGCTAATGGGATCAAAGGATTTGGGAGAAAGCAGGAACAGGCTGTTGATTAGTTGCTCATAATAAATGGCTCAAAGGGCTGAATGGCCCAGTCCTGCTCCTACTTCCTATGTTTCTATGAACAACAGTAAGCCACTCAGCCCTTCAAACCTGCTTCACCATTTAATTATCTGATTTTACCCTCCACTCTGCATTCCTGCATATCTCCAAAATCTTTCAACTCTTCTGTGATCAACAATCTATCTGCCTCAGCCTTAAAAATATTGAAAGATTCTGCATCCACAGCCTTTTGAGGAAGGGATTTGCAAAGATTCACAACCTTCCGAGAGAAATGAAAAGTTTCCTCATCTCTGTTTTAAATGAGTAGCCCTTCATTTTTTAAATGATGACCCTTTGTTGTAGAGTGGGGCGGTTAGCTCAGTTGACGTGGATGGTTGAGTGATGCCAACAGCCAGGTTCATTGTTCAATCAGCCAAGGTCACCAGGAAGGTCCTGCCTTCTCAACCCCACTCCTCGCTCGACCCTCCAAATAAATCAGCACTAGCTGCCTCTCTTTAATGAGAGAGTGGGACGATGCGACTTCACCTTTTGAAGCTAAGTTCTCCCACAAGAGGAAACATCCTTTCAACGTCCACCTGATCAAGTCCCCTCTGGATCTTATATGTTTCAATTTATTAATCTCTGGCTGATCTAAACTCTAGAGTTTATAGGCTTTGCCTGACTAGCCTTTCCTCATAAGGCAATCTGCACATTCCAGGTATTAGCTGACTAAACCTTCAAGGTAAAGACTTCCCTTGGGTATTAAAGCTGCCATATTCCACATGAGATCTTATGACAAGACCTTCCCTGCCCCCTCAGGTGGTGTTGTCTCAAAGAATAAAATGGGAATTCCTGCCAATATCTATCCCCATTTTGCATGTACCTTGCCTTTTTGAGATCTGCCTTTAAAGGGCCCCAATGTGTTGTGTGAATACAATGCTGTACTCTACCTGGCAACTAGTCTGCTTTATACGCAGCACACCCAGAGATCGGTTGGTTTGTTGTCATGTCTGTTAGGAGAAAGTGAGGACTGCAGATGATGGAGAGTCAGAGTCGAAATGTGTGGCGCTGGAAAAGCACAGCCGGTCAGGCTGCATTCGAGGAGCAGGAGAGTCAATCTTTTGGGCGTAAGCTCTTCGTCGGGAATGTGGCTGGTGGGGACGGGGGAAGGGGGCTGAGAGGTAAATAGGAGGGTGGACTGGGGCTGGAGGAAGGAACTTGGGAAGACGATAGGCAGATGCAGGTGGGGGGTGATAGTTTAGAGCAGAGGGTGGAGTGGATAGTTGGGAAGGAAGATGGACAGGAAGGACAGTTCAAGAGGGCTGTGCCGAGTTGGAGGGTTGGATCTGAGATGAGGGGGGAGGAGGGGGCGTGAGGAAACTGGTGAAACTGATGTTGATGACGTATGGTTGGAGGGTCCCAAGATGGAAGATGAGGTGTTCTTCCTCCAGGTGTTAGGTGGCTTGGATTTGGCGGTGGAGGTGGCCCAGGACTTGCATGTCCTTGGAGGAGCGAGAGGGGGACTTGAAGTGGTCGGCCACAGGGCAGTGGAATCATTTGGTGCGTGTGTCCCAGAGAAATTCCCTGAAATGTTCAGTGAGTTGGTGTCCTGCCTGCCCAATGTGAGTTACTGCAGTGCACATAACGCACACTATTACTGCTGCCTATCAAAGGTGAAGAGAGTGGCTGTTTCATGTGGTGATGAGGCACTGAGCAAGTGAATTGCTTTGTCCTGGATGGTGTTAAGCTTCTTGAGTATTGTTGGAACTGCACTCTCCATAGGCAAGTGGAGAGAATTCCATTACACACCTGACCTGTGTTTGTAGATGCTGAACAGCTGAACAGGTTTTGGGGAGTCAGGAGATGAGTTATTTGTAGGATTCCCAGCATCTGACCTGTTCTTGCAGCCACAGGATTTACCTGACTAGTCCAGTTCAATTCAATTGTTAACCCCAGGATGTTGGCGGCAAACTAATTCATTGAAGGTAGCTTCTGGTCAATGGTAACTTTGAGGGTCAGTGGGGCAAGGGGCTTCAGGCTGAATGAACAGCACTCATCCAAAATAGGCAAAGGGCTCTTTTCAATCTCACCATCTGTGGAAATGCTGCATGGCTCACCTCCATGGCAGGTGAAACTTGAACCTGGAGCTTTGGGCCCAGGAAGAGGGCCCCAAAGAACCCTTTACAAGCCGTGGAAATTAAAACTGGAGCAATAAACCACAGGGAAGTGCTGGGGTGACTCAGCAGATCATACAGTCATGCAGCACAAAAACAGACCCTTCGGTCCAACCAGTCCATGCCAACCATAATCCCAAACTAAACTAGTCCCACCTGCCTGCGCTTGGCCCATATCCCTCCAAACATTTCTTCCTCGTGTACTTATCCAAATGTCTTTTAAATGTTCTAAGTGTACCCGCATCCACCATTTCCTCTGGGAGTTCATTCCACACACAAATCACTTTCTGGGTAAAAAAAGTTGACCCTCATGTCCTTTATAAATCTTTCTTGTCTCGCCTTAATATTATACCCCCTGGTCTTGACATCCCCTTCCCTCAGAAAAGGATACCCACCATTCTCCTTAGCTTTACCCCTCATGATTTTATAAACTTCTGTAAGGTCACCTCTCAGCTTCCTATACTCCAATGAAAAAAGTCCCCGCTTATCCAGCCTCTCTTTATAACTCAAACCCTCCATTCCAAGCAACATCCCAGTAAATACTTTCTGAACCCTCTCCAGTTTAGTAATTTGTTTCCTATAACAGGGTGATCAAAACTGGACACAATGCTCCAAAAGAGGTTTTACCAATGTCTTTTACAACCTCAACATGATGTCCTTCTATACTCAAAGGTCTGAGCAATGAAGGCAAGCATGTTAAATGCCTTCTTAACCACCCTATTTATATGTGACACAAACTTCAAAGAAATACATATCTGAACCCCTGTGTCTCTTTTCTGACCACAAATGTTGAGAGAAAAACTGAGTTTCGTGTCCTATATGACTCATCTTTGGAACTGATGGGGACTGGAAAATGATGTTTTTATGCTGTTGACAAAGGA
This sequence comes from Chiloscyllium plagiosum, assembly GCF_037043375.1. Lineage (NCBI taxonomy): Eukaryota > Metazoa > Chordata > Chondrichthyes > Orectolobiformes > Hemiscylliidae > Chiloscyllium > Chiloscyllium plagiosum. The sequence goes on from NW_028270174.1 coordinate 13,018,702, forward strand.
GGGTGGAGAAGGAGCAACCAGAAGAGAAAATGTAGGTGTCTGTAGCAATAGGCAAAAGGAATGCTAATGCAATAGAGGAGAGATATTCCTGCAGAATAGATTTTAATGGTCAAAGATAAATCAGCTTTGTTAAGAGCAAGAGGAAGAAAGTGCGCACTAGACATGCTGGAGATCCATCTTGGGACCCTCCAATCATACTGGATTAATGTGGATTTCACCAGTTTCCTCATTTCCCCTCCCCCACCTTACTCACATCCAGCCTTCCAAATTGGCACCGCCCTCTTGAACTGTCTTACCTGTCAATCTTCCTTCCCATCTATCCACTCCACCCTCCTCTCTGACCTATCACCTTCACCCCCAACTTCATCTACCTATGGCATTCCCAGCTACCTCCCCCACAGCCCAACCCCCCCTCCCAATTATCTCTCAGCCCTCTTGAGCCACACCCTCATTCCTGATGAAGAGCTTATGCCGAAACGTTGATTCTCCTGCTCCTCAGATGCTGCCTGACCATTATGCTTTTCCAGCACCACACTCTTCGACTTTGATGAGAGCAAACCATTGCAAAAAAGACACTGGTGGGGGTGGGGGGATCTTTCGGAAAAGGGTTAGCATCAAAATTGATGACAATGTTCACGCTCTGGTGATTTTGGAGTCAATGTTAACTGTTGAAGGCTGTAAAGTGATGAAACAGCAAGCAAGATGCTGTTCCTCCAGCTCAACTTGGGCTTCACTGTAACTTGCCCAAGACAAAGGTGTCAGTGTGAGAACAGGACAGTGTATTAAAATAGCAAGTGATGGTGTCATTCCTACAGTCAGAGCATAGCGTTCAGGAAAACAGTCGTCCCCCTCCAGTCTGCGTTTGGGTCGGGCCAATTTAGAGGAGATTGTATCAAGAGCAGTGAATACAACAGATTAGATTTAAAGAAGAACAAGTAAAACACTGCTTCACCTGGAAGGTGTGTTTGGAACCTTGGAGAGTGAGGAGGAAGAAGGTGAAAGTGCAACTGGTACACCTTTCTGTAACTGCATGGGAAGGTATAATGAGGGGGTGAGGAGGTGTTAGGAATGATGGAAGGGTGGACCAGGATATCATGGATAGACCGATCTCTGTGGAATGCTGAAGAGAGGAAGTCATGTGTTCAGCGTGATTTCCTGTTTTCTCCCTTCTACACATAAAGGGCGGTTGATGTTTGGAGCGCTCTTCCACAAATGACAGTTGTTAATGTTAAATCGGAGCTAGATAAATAATTGTTTAGCAGAGATAAGGAGGGTTATGAGCCAAAGGCAGAGACTTGAAGTTAGGCCACACAACAGCCATGATCTCATTGAATGGCAGAGTAAATTCAAGGGGCCGAATGGCCTATTCCTGTTCCTTTGTTCCCTGGGTGCTCGGATTAGACATTTGAAGTGAGGTGATTAGAAATGGGCAAATTCTGAGCTGTCCAGGAATTTGGGAGTGGCAGTTGGAAAGGGAATAGATAACCTGATAACTAATCAGAGCAGGACATCAATTCCCTCCCTATTCCTCAGCCTGAGGCATTCACAAGACTGAAGAACTGATCCGGTTAACAGAACTGATCATTTCCAGATACATTGGAGAGCGTTTTCTGGTATGGGACTAGTTATAATTACTGAGGCTGTAAAGTCAGCTAGGGATTTGACTGGTCAAACTTAAGACTCTGCTGAGCCAATTTAGATTTGATTCCCTACAGTGTGGAAACAGGCCCTTTGGCCCAACAAGTCCACACCAATCCTCCAAAGAGTAACCCACCCAGACCCATTTCCCTCTGACTAATGCACCTAGCACTATGGGCAATTTAGCATGACCAATTCACTTAACCAGCTCATCTTTGGATTGTGGGAGGAAACCCACGCACACAGGGGGAGAATGTGTAAACTCCACACAGACAGTCGCCCAAGGCTGGAATCGAACCCAGGTCCCTGATGCTGTGAGGCAGCAGTGCTAACAACTGAGCTACCGTGCCGCCAATTTAGGTCACCTCACTTGAAAAGAGTTTGTGCTGATTCCTATACCCCATACATTCTTGCCTTGTGAGAAGTGAAGAGTTTAAAGACTGGTGGCTGTCATCTCAAAATATTAGTAACGCCACTGGACCATCAAGGCAGTAATAAACCAAAGGTTTGTGGCAAATGGATTGAATGGTCACCCAGACAAATGTTTGTGATGTGATACTATAGTAGGGTATGTGCCTCTGGCTGTGAGGAAATCATGACCTATACTTCCTTTGTTAACAAGACAGACAATAGGCCTTCTGGGCATCCCCGGCACCAATATGATGTCTTGAGTCTGGCTCCTCACTGGTTACCTAATGGGGGTGGGTCCTTCTTCGGTGAGAGTAGCAGGAGGAGACTCACTCAGGAATGGCGAAACAAACAGCTTGGTTTCCTTTTCATTTCACAATTTTTCAAATTCCAGGTCACTTTGTTTCCATAGAATGACTGTTGTAGAAAGCACTCAGCACCAGGAACTGAAAATAGAAAAAGCTGGTGTCAGGGGAGCTGTATTTGTTGTAAATAATTGGAAACCTGAGAGCAGCCATATGGTACCCCTGTGACAGCAGTTAATCTTAAACACAATATCTTTAAACAAGAACCATTTTCAGATTCAATTCACTGTGCAGGCAAATTACATTCAGGATTACTGTTTGTTGATATGTGTGCCCAGTTTATTGCCTACAAAACATGCACTCTGCTCTCTGAGCAGGTACAATACATACATATCACATAAATGAGCAAAAGGGGTCCCTTTTCTCATCTTTGTGATGCCCATTATAATATGGCATCATTTGTTTACAGTCCATTGTTCAGATTGGGGTGAGGAACTACTTTAAGGAACAAAAATTGAGGTCCAGTTGTCTTTCACTTTCTCTCTCGGAGAGGGAGAACTGAAGCTGAAAGGTTCACAAAAGCAGTGAGGGATCACATCTCTGGTGTGTCCCACTGCCCTTCTACTTAGGCACCATGCTTAGCACCTATGTCCAGGAAGGTCACTGTCATGGGTGTGATAAAGTTGGATAACTATTGACAATAGCTTCACTTTAAATGCAGTGGCCAGGAAGATGGAAGGGAAGGGGAATTCAATTATAGCCCTCCCTCAAGGTAAACATTGTAGTCTAGACTTCATACCTGGTCAGCTGGAACTTTCTACTTGGGTGTCTTTCTAGGATTGTTTTATTCATTCACGGGATGTGTGTGTGTCTGACTAGACCAGCATATATTGCCCATCCCTAATTGCCCAGAGGGCAGTTCAAAGTTAACCACATTGCTGCAGGTCTGGAATGACAGGTAGGCCAGGTAAGGATGACAGATTCCTTTCCCTGAAGGACATTAGTGAACCAGATGGGTTTTTTCCGACAAGCGAAAATGGATTCATGGTTGTTATTAGATTCGTTGTTGATTTCAAATTCAACCATTTGCCATCTGTGGGATATGAGCCCAGGTCCCCAGTACATTCGCAGAGTTTCTAGATTAATAGTCTAACGCTAATTCCACTAGGACATTGCTTCCTCAGGCAATAACAGGAGTAGTCCTGTCGTTAAGGAATGTTTAATCAGTTGATCAGTAAACTGATTGGGGAGTTCTCTTCGAACATGTTTCTGACCAATTAACATAGATATTCAAACCCCAGTGTGCAGAAAAGCAAAATATTAGTAATGCTGGAAATCTGAAATAAACACAGAGAATGCTGGAGAAACTCAGCAGGTCTGGCAGCGTCCAGGGAAAGAAACAAAGTCAACTCTGTTCCTAGGAGTAATGATAACCAATAATCTGCCTTGGACCTCCCACATTGGTGCAGCGGTCAAGAAAGCACAAAAAATCCTGTTCTTCCTCAGGAGGCTGAGGAAATCTGGCTTATCTCGAAGGACCCTCACCAACCTTTACAAATGCACCAGCTGCATTCTAGCCTGATATGGCCCAAGGCCATAAGAAAGTTGTGCACAGCCCAGACCATCACAAAAGACAACCTCACATCCCTGGACTCCGTCTCTACTTCTTGTTGCCGTGAAAAGGCTGCCAACATCATCAAAGACCCCTCCCACTCTGGAAATACTCCCTTCCGACCTCTTCCATCACGCAGAAGATACAGAAGCTTGAAGACACACACCAACAGATTCAAGAACAGCTTCTTGCCTGCTGTTATTAGTCTGATAAATGGACTTCTCTGATTTCAAATCTAATTTGGAGGTGCCAGTTTTGGACTGAGGTGGACAAAGTTAAAAATCATCAGATGGTGAAGAAGCAGCGCTTTGAAAGCTAGTGCTTCTAAATAAACCTGTTGGACTATGTGTGTGTGTGATTTTTAACTTCAAATCGAATGTTGATCTTGCTTTGTGCACTTCCTGTGCAGCCATAGCCCTGTGTGCCTTGCTCTGTCTAAGCACCCTATGGTCTGTATGCCCTTGTATGTTATGATCTGTCTGTACTGCTCGCAAAACAAATCTTTTCACTGTACTTAGATACATGTGACAGCAATAAATCCATCAAATACCTTTTTGAGTCCAGTATGACCCTGAAGAGCCTGTTCTGTTCTGAAGAAGTCATACCGGACATGAAATGTTAACTCTGTTTCTCTCTTCACAGATGCTGCCAGACCTGCTAAGTTTCTCCAGCATTGCCTTGGTTTCCATCCCAGCCCATATACCCTGTGTAGTACAATCATAGAATCAGCCAGTGCGTGAATTGACCCCATGCTGTGTCATTCTACATTGCAAATGGGCTGTCCGACCAACTCATCTAACTGATCCTCCTTCTCAATCTCTTCACCCATTCAAAGTGTGGTGGCCCTGAGCTTACATCACCCTAGTCATCTCTCTTTCTCTAATGAGAGAGAAGCTTTGTGGCCATGGAGGACTATGGCAACTTTATTCTCATAGATGATGATTTAAGGAACCTTCTGATAATTGTCACCTCTTGTAAGGGATTTTGGAAGTAGTTCTCTGTCATCAATCCTCCTTTGTCTTGTGCAAATCTAGTGATTAATAGCGGATACACCACCACAGAGTATGAGCGGATACACCACCACAGAGTATTAGCGGATACACCACTATAGAGTATTAGCGGATACACCACCACAGAGTATTAGCGGATACACCACCACAGAGTATTAGCGGATACACCACCACAGAGTATGAGCGGATACACCACCATAGAGTATTAGTGGATACACCACCACAGAGTATTAGCGGATACACCACCATAGAGTATTAGCGAATTCACCACCACAGAGTATTAGCGGATACACCATTTTGAGTATTAGCGGATACACCACCATAGAGTATTAGCGGATACACCACCATAGAGTAGTAGCGAATTCACCACCGCAGAGTATTAGTGGATACACCACCATAGAGTATTAGCAGATACATCACCATAGAGTATTAGCGGATACACCACCACAGAGTATTAGCGGATACACCACCACAGAGTATTAGTGGATACACCACCATAGAGTATTAGCAGATACACCACCATAGAGTATTAGCGGATACACCACCGCAGAGTATTAGTGGATACACCATCACAGAGTACTAGCGGATACACCACCACAGATTATTAGCGGATACACCACCACAGAGTATTAGTGGATACACCATCACAGAGTACTAGCGGATACACCACCACAGATTATTAGCGGATACACCACCACAGAGTATTAGCGGATACACCACTATAGAGTATTAGCGGATACACCACTATAGAGTATTAGCGGATACACCACCACAGAGTATTAGCGGATACACCACCATAGAGTATGAGCGAATACACCACCATAGAGTATTAGCGAATACACCACCATAGAGTATTAGTGGATACACCACCATAGAGTATTAGTGAATACACCACTATAGAGTATGAGCGGATACACCACCATAGAGTAGTAGCGAATTCACCACCGCAGAGTATTAGTGGATACACCACCATAGAGTATTAGCAGATACATCACCATAGAGTATTAGCGGATACACCACCGCAGAGTATTAGTGGATACACCATCACAGAGTACTAGCGGATACACCACCACAGATTATTAGCGGATACACCACCACAGAGTATTAGTGGATACACCATCACAGAGTACTAGCGGATACACCACCACAGATTATTAGCGGATACACCACCACAGAGTATTAGCGGATACACCACTATAGAGTATTAGCGGATACACCACTATAGAGTATTAGCGGATACACCACCACAGAGTATTAGCGGATACACCACCATAGAGTATGAGCGAATACACCACCATAGAGTATTAGCGAATACACCACCATAGAGTATTAGTGGATACACCACCATAGAGTATTAGTGAATACACCACTATAGAGTATGAGCGGATACACCTCCACAGAGTATTAGCGGATACACCACCGCAGAGTATTAGTGGATACACCACCACAGAGTATTAGCGGATACACCACCACAAAATATTAGTGGATACACCACCATAGAGTATTAGCGAATTCACCACCACAGAGTATTAGCAGATACACCATCATAGAGTATTAGCGGATACACCACCACAGGGTATTAGCGGATACACCACCGCAGAGTATCAGCGGATACACCAACATAGAGTATTAGCGGATACACCACCGCAGAGTATTAGCGGATACACCAACATAGAGTATTAGCGGATACACCAACATAGAGTATTAGCGGATACACCACCACAGAGTATTAGCGGATACACCACCATAGAGTATTAGTGGATACACCACCACAGAGTATTAGTGGATACACCACCACAGAGTATTAGTGGATACACCACCATAGAGTATGAGCGAATACACCACCATAGAGTATTAGCGAATACACCACCACAGATTTTTAGCGGATACACCACCACAGAGTATTAGCGGATACACCACCACAGAGTATTAGCGAATACACCACCATAGAGTATTAGTGGATACACCACCACAGAGTATTAGCGGATATACCTCCACAGAGTATTAGCGAATACACCACCATAGAGTATTAGTGGATACACCACCACAGAGTATTAGCGGATATACCTCCACAGAGTATTAGCGGATACACCACCACAGAGTATTAGCGGATATACCTCCACAGAGTATTAGCGGATACACCACCACAGAGTATTAGCGGATACACCACCACAGAGTATTAGCGGATATACCTCCACAGAGTATTAGCGGATACACCACCATAGAGTATTAGCGGATACACCACCATAGAGTATTAGCGGATACACCACCACAGAGTATTAGCGGATATACCTCCACAGAGTATTAGCGGATACACCACCACAGAGTATTAGCAGATACACCACCATAGAGTATCTACAGAAAAGACACTGTTCCAAGATAATAAGATGTTTATTGCAGGATAGCAGTAAGTACAACCACGTTTGGTCCTGAATATTTATTTTGACCTTCGGGAGTTCGTGCAGGTAGATCTGTTCCCTCTGAAAGTAAGAGTAGTCTATTGTAATATGAAGATTAACACCTTCAAAACAATGAGCCATGTACATGGCATCCTGATCAAAATTTTGGTACAAACGTTTTAGAGAAATAAGACTTCCTTTTTAATGAAGCAAACTTTCACAGAGGGTAAAGCATCGAGTAAAGAAATAGTTTGGCATTTTTGTAGCACCCTGTCACATCTTCAAGGCATCCCAAAGTGCTTTTAAAATGTGGTCACTTTAGTAACTCAATCAAACTCTACATGCAAGACATCCGTGGCAAGATTCCGTCAATATCATAGGGAAAGGTAAAACTGGCATAGCCCGACTCTCTTATTATAGACAAGCAACTGGCAGTGGTTTAACTTGAGGCTCACTATATCCCAGACAAGGGGTCAGAGTCCTGCATGGTAACCTCAGCCAGTGCCGGAATTGAACCGACACTGTTAGCATCACTTTACAAAGCTGTGGCCAGCCTCCTGAACAAACCGGTTGCCCTCGAATGGGGATGTAGAGCAGTAGGTAGTAGATGAAGGTTCAATGAACCGGTTTGTCCAAGGATGTTCAGTAACAACAACCCCTCGTACTCCTTACTTCCAAAACTCACAAATGAAGAAGAAGAAAGATTAATTAGGCTGGTGGTTTCATCCTCAACATAAATCAGCAAGTACTCATCACTTCTGTTTGACCAACCATTCAATTTCAGTTTCAAATTCCAGCGAGCCAGAGTGAATCAGCCGATGAGCTGAGTCGGTGCAGGAGCCTTCCCCCTTTTTCATGGTCATGTGGCCAGAGCTGACTGTGTAAACTGGGCCCAGCACACAGCTCACTGACTGGGAGGCTGCAACCAGAACTTTGAGGCCTTCTGGTCAAGGCAAGATGTGACCCATCAGACTGAAAGTCAAGAGAATTCTGCAACAACCACTGATCAATGCACAGGCAGTGAAGATGGAGATGATCCTTACAAAGGTCTATTTGTGCTGTTCACTGACATTACTTCCCTATTCCTTTTATTATTAATATAGGTTCATAGAGTCATAGAGATGTATAGCACAGAAACAGACTCTTCAGTCCAACTCATCCATGCCGACCAGATATCCTAAACTAGTCTAGTTCCCTTTGCCAGCGCTTGGCCATATCCCTCTAAAGCCTTCCTATTTATATCCCCATCCAGGTGCTTTTAAAATACCATAATTGTACAAGCCTCCATCATTTCTTTTGGCAGCTCATTCCATACACGTACCACCCTCTGTGTGAAAACGTTGCCCCTTAGGTCCCTTTTATATCTTTCCCCTCTCACCCTAAACCTATGTCCTCGAGTTCTGGACTCCCCACCCCAGAGAAAAGACCTTGTCTATTTATCCTATCCATGACTCTCATGATTTTATAAACTTCCATGAGGTTACCCTTCAGCCTTCAACGCTTCAGGGAAAACAGCCCCAGCCTGTTCAGCCTCTTCCTATAACTCAAATCCTCCAACTCTGGTAGTATCTTTGTAAATCTTTTCTGAACCCTTTCAAATTTCACAACATCCTTTTGATAGGAAGGAGAGCAGAATTGCACGCAATATTCCAACAGTGACCTAACCAATGTCCTGTACAGCTGCAACATGACCTCCCAACTCCTGTACTCAACACTCTGACCAATAAAGGAAAACATACTAAACGCCTTCTTCACTATCCTATCTACCTGCGACTCTACTTTCAGGGAGCTATGAACCTGCACTCCAAGGTCTCTTTGTTCAGCAATATTCCCGAGGACCTTACCATTAAGTGTATAAGTCCTGCTCTGATTTGCTTTTCTAAAATGCAGCAGTTTGCATTTATCTAAATTAAACTGCATCTGCCACTCCTCAGCCCATTGGCCCATCTGATCAAGATTCTGTTGTACTTTGAGGTAACCTCCTTCGCTGTCCATTACACCTCCAATTTTGATGTCATCTGCAAACTTACTAAACATATCTCCTACATTCACATCCAAATCATTAATATAAATGATGAAAAGTAGTGGACCCAGCACCGATCCTGGTGGCACTCCACTGGTCACAGGCCTACAGTCTGAAAAACAACCCTGCACCGCCACCCTCTGTCTTCTACTTTCGAGATAATTCTTGTTATTCCTTGTCTTATTAAACAGAAAATCTAGCTTCAGAGGGTTTGCGAATGCTAAGACGTACATTAAAAATTCCATACAATGCCAAATATAGAAATATTTAAAATTGTAAGAGTGACAATTAAATAGGTGACATACTTTTAAAAAAAGTTCATATTTCAGACTTCAGATCAATGCTAAAAACTACAAAGATGTCTTCTAAGGAAAAGAGCTCAGAGCAGAGAAAGAAGGGTCAGTGCAGAAGTAGTTGGATGACGACTGTCATGGAGATGTCCAAGGTGAGTTACCCAGTGGTATGTGAGGACGAGGCATGAATGTAGCAAACCACAACAGCAGATCTCCTGAGAGGAGCAGGCACCAACAGCAGCAGCAAAGAATTGGAGGATGTACTTTATGTTACACGTACATTTTGCACACTCAAGCTGATTGCAAAATAATAGCCCAGTGAGCTTGAAAGCCAGAAGGTCGCAAGAAGGTTTGGTGTTCAAATCTCACTTCGGGACTCGCACACCAAAATTAGGATAGATGCTCCGTCACTGTACAGAGGGCATGTCACATTGTTGGACGTGCTGCCTTTCACATGGGATGTGAAATGGAGGCTCTCTGAAGTGAATGTTAGAGGTTGCATGGCACAGCCTTGAAGAAGGATGGGAGATCTATTCCTAGGCAATACTGTACCCTCAGTTAACATCACTAAAATAAATGGGGTAGTTATTATCACATTGCTGTTTGTGGGATCTTTCTGTGCACAGATTGACTGTTGCTTTTCCTACATTGCAGTAGTGACCTCATAAAAACATTTAATTGCGTGTAAAATATTTTGTGATGTCCTTTGGTTATGAAGGATACTATATAGATGCATGGTATGTTCTTTCTCTGTCAAGTACCCAGTCTTGATTAGGAAATTTCTTTACTTTTATGTTCTTTAATAACAAAACTAAATTGTGAATCCACATATCCCTTTGTGAGGCATATGTTTTCCCTCAATCATGTGGCCATGTTCCAGTGGATTTTGCTAAAAGGCAGTTTTCTTCAGATTGAACAGGCCCTCAATCTATTGGCCACACTATTTTTATGGAGCTGTATAAGATTCTTTTGGAATGTGTAAGGCCCTAAATAGGACAATAAAATAAAACTTCCCTCCGGAGAATTCCAGCCACACATGGAACTGTTTGTCGTACATTCAATATAGGGATTGATTGCTGAAGAACTGGATTAATCACTGAGTGTTGTGTAGACTTTGCGATTGAAGAGATTTGCAAGGATCTGCTTTGACAGATGTTGAAGAAAGGTGAATGTTTTGGAAGTATAATTGACCATTTCTCCAAGGGAAAATTAATGCAGACTCAAAACATCTCGTATTAATTTGGAGAATTGTTTTCCAGGCAATTTAGAGCATGTTGTCACTTGCCAATGAAACAATCTTATTTCAATCCCTTTGTCCAGATTCAGTGAAATGTTATACTGGGACTGGTTAAAACAGTTTCAGTCAGTTAACTTTGCAGTGCAGAGGGGGTAATGAGTTATTCCTACTTAATGTCTTGGACCGAGACATTAAATGTAGTCCGGATTGGTGGAATAGAATTTTTCTTCCATCTCTTCCTCCGTGGCTTCTTGCATCTTAACGAAAGAAAGACTCACATTTCACCATGCACCTTCTTAGATTTCATATGTTCCAAATATTTAATAGCCAATAAAGCATGTTTGAAGTGTATCACTGCTGTAATTACAGAAGTGGTTAAACTAATTTACACATAAATCACAATGCAATAATGAGCAAAGAGAACAAGGAAGAGTACAGCACAGGAACAGATCCTTCAGATCATGTGCCAATACATGATGCCTTTTCTAAACTGAAGATGGTCCAAACTGTTAGTATACCTCTAATCCCTGCTTATTCATGCATCCGCCAAAATACTTCCTAATGCTATTGCATTCGCCTGCACTACCTCCTCTGGCACGGTATTCCAGGTACTTAAATCAGATAAACCATTGCCTCTTACATCTCCTTTCAACTTTCCCCACTTTTACCTTATCCATATCCCCAAGTAACTGACATTTCTATCCTGGGAAAAAGACTCCAACTATCCTTCCTCTCCATGACTCTCATAATTTTATAAACTTCTCTCAGGTCACCCCTCATCCTTTAGCGTTCAAGTGAAAACAAACCATGTTTGTCCAATCTCTCCGCATCGCTAAAACCCTCCAAACCGGGCAACATCCTGGTAAAACATGTCTGCACATTCTCCAAAGCTTTCACATCCTTCTGGTGATGTGACAACCAGAACTGTATACAATATTCCAAAGGTTGTCTAACTAAAGTTCTATACAGCTGCAACATGACTTGTCAGTTTTTCTGCACTATGCCTGAACAATGAAGGCAAATATGCCATATATTTCTTAGGGTAAAAATAAGGACTGCAGATGCTGGAAACCATATACAGAACCTCATCACCTTAGGAGATCTCCCACCCACAGCTTCCAACCTCATAGTCCGGGAACCCCGCACTGCCCGGTTCTACCTCCTTCCCAAGATCCACAAGCCTGACCACCCTGGCCGACCCATTGTCTCAGCATGCTCCTGCCCCACTGAACTCATTTCTACCTACCTCGACACTGTCCTACCCCCCCTAGTCCAGGAACTCCCCACATATGTTCGAGACACCACCCATGCCCTGCACCTACTCCAAGACTTCTGTTTCCCTGGCCCCCAACGCCTCATCTTCACCATGAAATCCAATCCCTCTACACCTCCATCCGCCATGACCAGGGCCTCCAAGCCCTCCATTTTTTCCTCTCCCGTTGTCCCCAACAGTACCCTTCCACCGACACTCTCATTCGTTTGGCTGAACCGGTCCTCACCCTCAACAATTTCTCCTTCGAATCCTCCCACTTCCTTCATACCAAAGGAGTAGCCATGGGCACCCGTATGGGCCCCAGCTATGCCTGTCTCTTTGTTGGCTACGTAGAACAGTCCATCTTCCATAATTACACTGGCACCACTCCCCACCTCTTCCTCCGCTACATTGATGACTGCATTGGCACCACCTCGTGCTCCCGCGAGGAGGTTGAGCAATTCATCAACTTCACCAACACATTCCACCCTGACCTTAAATTTACCTGGACCACCTTTGACACCTCCCTCCCCTTCCTGGACCTCTCCATTTCCATTAATGACTGACTTGACACCGACATTATTCACAGCTCCCACAGCTACCTGGATTACACCTCTTCCCACCCTACCTCTTGCAAAAATGCTTTCCCGTATTCCCAATTCCTCCGCCTCTGCCGGATCTGCTCCCAGGAGGACCAGTTCCACCACAGAACATACCAGATGGCCTCCTTCTTTAGAGACTGCAATTTCCCTTCCCACGTGGTTAAAGATGCCCTCCAACGCATCTCGTCCACATCCCGCACCTCTTCCCTCAGACCCTATCCCTCCAACCGTAACAAGGACAGATCGCCCCTGGTGCTCACCTTCCACCCCACCAACCTTCACATAAACCAAATTATCTGTCGACCTTTCTGCCACCTCCAAACGGACCCCACCACCAGGGATATATTTCCCTCCCCACCCCTTTTCCGCCTTCCGCAAAGACCGTTCCCTCTGTGACTACCTGGTCAGGTCCACGCCCCCCTACAACCCACCCTCCCATCCTGGCACCTTCCCCTGCCACCGCAGGAACTGCAAAACGTGCGCCCAGACCTCCTCCCTCACCTCCATCCAAGGCCCTAAAGGAGCCTTCCACATCCATCAAAGTTTTATCTGCACATCCACCAATATCATTGATTGTATGTGTTGCTCCCGATGCAGTCTCCTCTACATTGGGGAGACTGGACGCTTTAGGGAACATCTCTGGGACACCCGCACCAATCAACCACACCACCCTGTGGCCCAACATTTCAACTCCCCCTCCCACTCTGCTGAGAACATGGAGGTCCTGGGCCTCCTTCACCGCCGCTCCCTCACCACCCGACGCCTGGAGGAAGAACGCCTCATCTTCTGCCTCGGAACACTTCAATCCCAGGGCATCAATGTGGACTTCACCAGTTTCCTCATTTCCCCTTCCTCCACCTCACCCCAGTTCCAAACTTCCAGCTCAGCACTGTCCCCATGACTTGTCCTACCTGCCTATCTTCCTTTCTACCTATCCACTCCACCCTCCTCCCTGACCTATCACCTCCACCCCCACCCCAATTCACCTATTGTACTCTATGCTACTTTCTCCCCATCCCCACCCTCCTCTCACTTATCTCTCCATCCTTCAGGCTCTCTTACTCTATTCCTGATGAAGGGCTTTTGCCTGAAATGTCAATTTTCCTGCTCCTCGGATGCTGCCTGAACTGCTGTGCTTTTCCAGCACCACTCTAATCCAGAATGCCATATATTTCTTGACCACCTTATCCACTTCTGGTGTCACTTTCAGGGAACTGTGGACCTGTACTCCTGGATCCCCCTGTATGTTGATGTGTCTAAGATTCTGTATGCTTCCCTCTTGCATTAGATCTTCCAAAACTTACCACCTTGCATTTGTGTGGGTAAAACTCCACCTGCCATTTCTCTGCCTAAGTCTCCAGCCTATCTATATCCTGCTGTATAATCTGGCAATCTTCCTCATATCTGCAGCTCCCCCAATCTTTGTGTCTTCTGCAAACTTACTATCAGGCTGCGTACATTCTCCTCCAAGTCATTTACATACATTACCAACAATAGGAGTTCCACCCACACTGATCCCTGAGGAACACCAGTAGTCACAGAATTCCAATCAGCAAAACACTCTTCTATAGTTGCTCTGTCTTCTCTGACTAAGCCAATTCTGTGTCTAGATTAGAGTGGTGCTGGAAAAGCACAGCAGGTCAGGCAGCACCTGAGGAGCAGGAAAATCGATGCTTCGGGCAAAAGCTCTTCATCAGGAAATGCTTTAGAAACATATTCCTGATGAAGGGCTTTTGCCCAAAATGTCGATTTTCCTGCTCCTCGGATGCTCCCTGACCTGCTGTGCTTTTCCACACCACTCTAAACTAGATTCCAATCTCCAGCATCTGCAGTCCTCACTTTCGCCTAAGCCAGTTCTGTATCTATCTCCAGCTCACTGCAGATCCCATGTGAGTTCACCATTTGTATTAACATGCCATGAGGGAACTTGTCAAAGGCTTTGGTCAAGTCCATATGGACAACATCCACCAGCCTGCCCTCATCAGTCAATGGTTAGTTAATCTATTCAGTGATGTTATTGAAGATACATATTGACCACAATGTTCTTTAAAGTAATGGCCATAGGATCTATACCTGCACCTGAGGAGGCAGGCGGGACCTTAGTGTGGATCCTTATTTGAAAAATGACCATCTCTGAGAGTGCAGCATCCTTCTTAAATAAATGCTTCAACATTGAGGAGGATGTTGCCAGGGTTGGAGGGTTTGAACCGATAGGAAGAGGCTGAACAGGCTGGGGCTATTTTCCCTGGAGCATCGAAGGCTGAGGGGTGACCTTATAGAGGTTTATAAAATCATGAGGGGCATGGATACGGTCTTTTCTCTGGGGTGGGGTGAGTCCAAAACTGGAGACATTTTTTTAGAGTGAGAGGGGAAAGATTTAAAAGGGACCTAAGGGGCAATATTTTCATGCAGAGGGTGGTGCGTGTATGGAATGTGCTGCCAGAGGAAGTGGTGGAGGCTGGTACAATGACAACATTTAAAAGACATCTGGATGAGTACATGAATAGGAAGGGTTCGTGGGATAAATGCCAAATGCTGGCAAATGGGACTAGATTAATTTAGGATGCCTGGTTGGTATGGACAAGTTGGACTGAAGGGTCTGTTTCTGTGCTGTACACCTCTATGACTCTATGATAAAGTAGCATTGAGTGGGTTAGACCTCCATACAACCTGACCAACTGTTCATTGGTAATGGTTGGTTGAGAAGAATAGGGTTCACTTCAGGATATAATGATGACATGTGCTGGAGAATTATAGCTTTAAAATTAATACGAACAAGCTTACTTCATGATTTTATTCGATGATCTGCATCAGATGATTCTATTTGGATTTGTGTAAGGAATCCCAAATGGTTGGACTGAGTGAAAAAGGACTGAATCACAGTAGACTGTATGTTATTACCGAACACCTCATAAATAAGCAAAGGGATGATATGGAATTCTTCAGTGGGGTGGGCAGGGGGAGGGGGTGTTGTAAGTTTCTGGAAATGTAAAGGACTCTGGCTATCTTTTTAAGATTGTATAACATTACTGTAAGAGGCAAATATAAACATAACACAACTTAAAGTTACTTAAGTTCAAAGAAACTGGTAAGTAGTGTCCCACAGAATCCAGGGCCTCAGTTATTTACCAAATTTATTAGTAATCTAGATCAGAATTAAAGACCCATGTATCCAAGTTTAATGAAAACGTCAAGATTGGTGAGAATGGATAGTGCAAAGGATACATAAAAAAACTACCCAGCAATATTGCCTCAGGTTCAATTCAAGCATTCAAGAGAGACTTGGTGATTATAAGAACGTAAAAACTCAGAGCAGGAGTAGACCATTTGGCCCTTCGAGCCTGCTTCACCAATCAATAAGATCATGGCTCATCTTCTCGTGGACTCAGATCAACTTACTCGCGCTCTCACCGTATCGCTTAATTTCTTTACTGTTTAAAAAACATCTATCTTAGTTTTAAAAATTTTTACTGAAGTAGTGTCAACCACTTCACTGGGCAGGGAATTCCATAGATTCACAACCCTCTGGATGAAGAGGTTCCATCTTAATTCAGTCCTAAATCTGCTGCCTCTAATCTTGAGGCTATGCCCTCTTGTCCTAGTTTCACCTGCTACACCCTCTCTACTTCTATCTTATCTATTCCCTTCATAATGTTTCTGTAAGACCTCCCTTCAGTCTTCTGAATTGCAATGAATATAATCCCAGTCTACTCAGTCTCTCCTCAGAAGCCAACCCCCTCAACTCCGGAATCAACCTGGTGAACCCCCTCTGCACCCCCTCCAGTGCCAGTACGTCCTTTCTCATGTAAGGAGACCAAATCTGCACACAGTACTCCAGGTATGGCCTCACTAGCACCCTATACAGCTGCAGCATAACCTCCCTGCTTTTAAACTCAATTCCTTTAGCAATGAAAGACAAAATTCCATTTGCCTTCTTAATTATCTGTTGTACCTGCAGACCAACCTTCTGTGATTCATGCACAAGGACACCCAGGT
This sequence comes from Chiloscyllium plagiosum, assembly GCF_037043375.1. Classification (NCBI taxonomy): domain Eukaryota; kingdom Metazoa; phylum Chordata; class Chondrichthyes; order Orectolobiformes; family Hemiscylliidae; genus Chiloscyllium; species Chiloscyllium plagiosum. Next base: position 13,035,477 of record NW_028270174.1, read on the forward strand.
CCCTCTGCTGCAACTTTTGACCTTTCAAGCAATAATCCTTTTTACTGTTACTCCTACCAAAATGGATGACTGCAAAGTTATTGACATTGTATTCCATTTGCCAGACCTTTGCCCATTCACTCAATATATCTATGTTCCTCTGCAAAGTTTCACAGTCCTCTGCACTCTTTGCTCTGTCACTCATCTTAATGTCATCCACAAACTTTGACACACTACACACGGTCCCCAACTCCAAATCATCTATGTAAATTGTGAATAATTGCAGCCCCAACACTGTTCCCTGAGGCACACCACTAGCCACTGATTGCCAACCAGAATAGCACTTATTTATCCCAACTCTTTGTTTCCTGTTTGTCAACCAAACAGCTATCCATGCTAATACATTACCCATAATGCCATGCAGCCTTATCTTATGCAGCAGCCTCTTATGCGGCACCTTGTCGAAGGCCTTTTGGAAATCTAGGTACACCACATCCACTGGGTCCCCGCTGTCCACCGTGCTCGTAACGTCTTCATAGAATTCCAAAAATCTGTTAAGCATGACCTGCCCTTCATGAACCCATGCTGTATCTGCCCAGCAGGACAATTTCTATCAAGATACCTTGCTATTTCTTCCTTGATAATCGACTGAAGTATCTTCCCCACTACAGAGATTAAGCTAACAGGTCTATAATTCCTCGCCTTTTGTCTACCTGTCTTTTTAAACAAGGGCATCACATTTGCTGTTTTCCAATCTGCTGGGACTGCCCCAGAATCCAGCGAAGTTTGGAAAATTACCAACAATGCACTTGCTATTTCTCCTGCATTCTCTTTTAGTACCCTGGGATGCATTCCATCAGGGCCAGGAGACTTGTCTATCCTTAGCTCCATTAGCTTGCCCAACACTAACTTTTCCGTAATAATGCTTGTTTCCACGTTCTCGCCTACTTTCGTCTCTTTGTCAATTACTGGCATGTTATTACTGTCTTCTACTGTGAAGACCGATACAAAATACCTGTTCAATACCTCGGCCATTTCATCATATCTCATAACTAAATGCCCCTTCTCATCATCATCTAAAGGACCAACGTTTACTTTATCTGCTCTTTCTTGTTTATATATTGATAGAAACTTTTGCTATCTGTCCTTATGTTCTGTGCTAGTTTTTTCTCATGTACTTTCGTATTTTTCTTTATAGCTCTTTTTGTGGCTTTCTGCTGACCTTTAAAGTTTTCTCAATCTTCTAGTTTCATGCTGTTTTTGGTCACTTTGAGTGCCTTCTCTTTCAATTTGATAGCCTCCCTTATTTCCTTAGACACCCCATGGCAGATTACCCCTCCTCTTACAATCCTTCCTTTTCAGTGGAGTATACGTTTGCTGAGCACTTTGAAAAATTACTTTGAAAGTCCCCCACTGCTTGTCAACTGTCCCACCATAAAATCTTTGTTTCCAGTCAACTTTAGCCAAGTACTCCCTCATTCTTTTATAGTCTCCCTTGTTTAAGCACTGGACCCTGGTATTGGATTGTATATTCACAATCTCCATCTGCATTTTAAATTCAACCATACTGTGATCACTCCTTCCTAGAGGATCCCTAGAATGAGGTCATTAATTATTCCTGTCTCATTACACAGGACCAGACCGAGGATAGCTTGCTCCCTTGTCGCTTCCATTACAAACTGTTCAAGAAAACCTTCACGGATACACTCAACAAAGTCCTCCTCAAGGTTACCCTGACTGAGCTAGTTTGACTAATCTACGTGTAGATTAAAATCCCCCATGATAATTGCTGTGTCACTTTTACAGGCATTAATTATTTCTTTGTTTTTTGCTCGCCCCAGTGTGATGCCATTATTCAGTGGTCTGTAGGCGACGCCTATCAGTGACTTCTTCTTCTTAGAATTTCTAATTTCCACCCAAATGGATTCAACCATATTCTCCATAGAACCCATCTCATGTCTCAGCACTGCCCTGATGTCGTCCTTGAATATCAGAGCTACACCACCTCCCTTACCTTCCTGTCCATCCTTCCAAATAGTCTGGTACCCCTGGATATTTAACTCCCAGTTGTGACCATCCTGTAACCATGTCTCCATAATGGCTACCAAAACATATTCATTCACAATGAATCGTGCTGTTAACTCATCAACCTTGTTACGAATGCTACGAGCATTCAGGTAAAGTGCCTTTATGCTAGCTTTCTAACCCTCATGATTTCCAACATCTCTAATAAGATCTCCTCTGTTATCCTTCCTTTTTACCTCTTTCATAGTCCGCCTTGAACTTAAACTCTCCTGCACACATGCTGACCTGCTGCTTACCTTTTTATTTACCATTGTACTTTCTGTTGTTTTCCGTTTCCCTTCGCCACAACTCACTAGTTCAAAGTTCTAGTGACTACCCTTTTTATCCTTTCCGCCAAAATACTGGTTCCAGATCAGTTCAGGTGGAGACCATCCCATTGGTACAGATCCCCCCAGTTCCAAAACTGATGCCAATGTCCCATGAAATGGAACCCCTCTTTCCCACACCACTCCCTTAGCCACATATTTACTTCTCTAATTTTTTTATCCCTAAGCCAAGTTGCACGTGGCTTGAGCAGTAATCTGGAGGTTATAACACTTGAGAACCTGTTCCTTAATTTCATTCCTCGTGCTTGATAATCCCCAAACAGGTCCTCTACCCTAGCCTTGACAATGTTTTTAGTCCCAACGTGGACCACAACAGGATCCTGCCGCTCCAATATCCTTTCAAGCTGGTCAGAGATGTCCTGCACCCTGGCACAGGGCAGGCCACACACCATATGGGACTCCCAATCAGTTTGTAAAGGATACTCTCTATCCCCCTAATTATAGAATCCTCCACAACCACCATGTGATTTTTTTGCTCCCCCCTCTTAAATGGCGTTCCACACCATGGTGCCATGGTGAGCTAGCTCATCCTCCCTGTAGCCCTTTTCCTTATCCACACAGGGAGCAAGCATCTCTTACCTGTTGGATAAGGTCAAAAGCTGAGGCTTCTCTACTCCTGAACTCAGGATCCCCCTACCTGCCTCACTTGCAATAACACCCTGTTGTCCCTGATCAATAACTGAATTTGAATTACTTAATCTACCTTCTGAATTAAAGTGCCCAGGTAACTCTCACCCTCCCAGATGTGCTGCTATGTTTGAAGCTCAGATTCCAGATCATCAAGTCTGAGCCAGAGTTCTTCCAGCAATGAACCCTTGCCACGAATGTGTTCACTGCCATTCACAATGGGATCAGCCAGCTCCCACATCATACAGCTACAGCACATCATCTGCCCAACCATCTCTGCTTAGTTAATTACTTTAAGACTTGATATACATTTATGAGTTAAATAATTTCTAATATTTCTCTGCTATCATCTTTTTCAAATAACCAATTAGAAGATAAATAAAAAAAAGTAAATTTTTAACCAATCACATGATACAGAAGAAATAGAAAAGCCTTACCTTATCTGCGCACTTTTGTTTTGGTTAGAGGAGGACAGGTGGGAAACACTACACTTGTAGTGTGTCAGGATCCACTGCTGCCCAAATACATTGATTCACTCACCATCCCAAACCACAATTCGACTGCAATGAAGACTGCTCCTCCCACAAGGTATGTTTTTAAATGGAGATTTTACCTTCCTGACAGCCCCTTAGTTTCTGCTCTCACCACTCCCGTTGTACAAATAGTTCTGTCATTCTGTGATTTGGAGAGAATAGTAGGTAGTATCTGAGCCAGAAGAATTTGGGGTAAAGTTTTCCAGAGCTTGTGTGATCATAGTGAGGACAAATGGTTTAAGTATCAAATCTTGTCAATCCTTCTAAAGAACGGCAATGGCAGATGATAACAATGGGAGAGATTTCTGGCCAACCACTTAATGGGAAGAAATTGGAGGCTCTACAATCACTATCCAAAATTGTAGGGCTGTAGTGTTCATATAATAGTGTATGTTGCTATAGCAACCTGGAATTGTTGGAGTGGTTTAGTGGGGGGAGGTGGTAGTGCTGGAGTGTGGTAAATGGGAAGTGTTGCTGGTTGGTAGAATGGTCAATGTGATTGGGTTCCAGCCCCATTCTGTCTGGGCCAAATCTGACTACTCCCCCTACCTATAAGGCAGGTTGTGAGCACCTTTGGGTCAGACCTCTATTTCAGCAGAGAGAGATCAAGAAGAAACTGATTAATAGATTAAGGGAGCAAATTAATTTTGGCACAAGTAAATGTTGGGTCATCAATATTAGACCAAAAAGGAACTGATAGTTCTAAATCTTATGTAAATGTTAAAAAAGATATGGAAAGTAGAGGTTCAAAAAGATTTAGCAATTCATGGTACACTGATCACCAAAGTTAGGAACAGTAGGATCTGAGCCATAGGGAGAGGCTGAACAGACTGGGGCTGTTTTCCCTGGAGCGTTGGAGGCTGAGAGGTGACCTTATAGAGGTTTACAAAATTATGAGGGGCATGGATAGGGTAAATAGGCAAAGTCTTTTCCCTAGGGTCGGGGAGTCCAGAACTAGAGGGCATAGGTTTAGGGTGAGAGGGGAAAGATCTAAAAGAGACCTAAGGGGCAACTTTTTCACACAGAGGGTGGTACGTGTATGGAATGAGCTGCCAGAGTATGTGGTGGAGGCTGGTACAATTGCAGCATTTAAAAGGCATTTGGATGGGTATATGAATAGGAAGGGTTTGGCGGGATATGGGTTCGCTGCTGGCAGGTGGGACTAGATTGGGATATCTGGTCGGCATGGACGGGTTGGACCGAAGAGTCTGTTTCCATGCTGTACATCTCTATGGCTCTATGACAAATGGAATGTTAAAAGTTACATCTAAGATCCAGAATATCAAGCAGATTTCTGGACTTGATATTGAATTCAATGCCTTCAGATTGTGAAACCGTTCCCATTCCTTCTCTTTCTTTTAGTTTTGCTTGATACAGTCTCTGTCACCATGTCCTCTCTCCTGTACCCAGAACTGCAATGGGGCTGTCTGTTCTTTCCAGTCTGGCAGTTAGACACGCTATTTATCTGCCATTCTCACATTCTGATCACGTAACCTACTCTATCAATACCCTTTCTCCCCAGCACTCCACCCTCTTGCCATTGCATAAATGCTGCCCCCTCCACACTTCACGTCAGCTCTGATGCAGAGTCATCTAGACACAAAATGTTAGTTTGCTCTATCTCCACGGCTGCTGCCTGACCGGTGTGATCGCCAGCATTTTTTGACTTCAGTATGGATTCCAGTATCTGCAGTAATTTGCTCCTACATTTTGTTACAAAGTCTTGGTTAGACTACACCTGGAGCACAGTGCACAGTACTGGGGTACAATGCTCTGAGAGGATTTAATGTCTATGGAACAAATGCAATATACATACTCCAGACAATTACCAGGGCACCAAGGATAAGATTGTGAGGAGAAATGACTAAAACTCAGCTATACAAATGCCAGGAGTATGTAATAATGTAAGGTCTACAGTCTTAAATGACAGTAACTAGAGGCTTTCCTATACACAAACAAAGTGTCACTGGACCCAAAGTGTTAATTCTCCCGGCTATGTTTCTCCATCATTCTCTGTTTTATTTCAGACTTCCAGCATCCAGTTACTTGTGTTCATTTCCAATCATGGTAGCACAGGATGTGATGCTGATGTGTTGCAGACTCAGGACTCAGGATCGAATCCCAGCACAGCACATCATGGAATTTGAATTCAATAAGAATGTGGAATTAAGAGCCTATTGATGACCAGGAATCCATTGTCCATTGTCAGAAAAACCCATCTGGCTCACTAATGTCCTTTAGGGAAGGAAACTGCCATCCTTACTTGGTCTGGAATACATGTGACTCCAGACCCATAGCAATGTCATTGATTCTTAACTGCTCTTTAGGATGGGTAATAAATGCTCGCTGATCCAGTGACACCATCATCCTGTGAATGAATAAACAAAATATTTCTGGTTGTATGTGATCTCAGGCCTTAAAAGAATTGGTTGTAGAGTTACGAGATGTATCGCTTATCATCTTCTGAACTTCCTTAGATCCTGTAAGCATCCGTGGATTGGAAAATAGCCATTTGTAACACCCTGATTTGAGAAAGAAAGGGACAGAAAACATTTGATCAGTTAGCCTTACATCTGTTGGAAGGTATGATTAAAATGGACATTAATTCCGAAGAAGAGTCACCCTGACTGAAAACCATAACTGGGTTTCTCTCTCCCCACAGATGCTGCCAGACTTGCTGAGTTTCTCCAGCGTTCTCTGTGTTTGTTTCAGAGTTCTGGTATCTGCAGTATTTTGATTTTATAATTCACTGCCGCTTCTCTTTCAACTATCCCCACCTTGAAGAAGGTCCTGCTTTTCTCATTGACAGGATTTCTGTTCTAATTGTTCAGCATTTATGAATAAGAGTCATACTGGAAATGAAACATTAACTCTGTTTCTCTTTGCACAGATGCTGCCAGATCTGCTGAGTTTCTCCAGCATTCTCTGTGTTTGTTTATGAAGTAGGGTAATTGCTGGAATTCATCATTAAGAGGGTCAGAGCAGGATTCTTATAAATATCATAATATGAACAGGCAAAGTTAACATGGCTTAGTAAAAGGAAAATCATGTTTAACTAATTTATATTAGCAGTTTTGAGGAAGTAACATGCAGTCTAGATAATGGGAACTGGTAGATGTTTTGCACTTGGTTTCACAATATTTGGTATAGTGCAATATCAAACGTTGCTATATAATATGAAAGCACGTAGTGTAGGAGTAACATATTAGCATGAGTATAGGATTATCTTGCAAACAGGAAGTGGAAAGTCGGGATAATGGGTCTTTTTTGGACTGGCAGGCTATGACAAGTGGTATGCCACAGGGATCAGTGCAGGTTCTGAATGCATGGTTGCTAAATTTACTGAAGATGCAAAGGTAGGTAGGAAAGTATATTGCTAAGAGGAGATTAGAGATTAGATTTGCAAAAATCATATAGGTATGTTTCCTGAGTGGGTAATAATCTGTCAGGTGGAGTATAATGTCAGAAAATGTGAATTTGTTCACTTTGGCAGGGAGAATAGAAAAGGAGTGCAGTATTTAAATGGAGAGATATTGTGAAACTCTGAGGTACAGGGAGATCTGAGAGAGTTGGTGCCTAACTCAGAAAGCCTCAGTGTGCAGGTCTAGCTCGTTATTACAAAAACAAATAGAAAGTTCACGTTTATAGCAAGGAATGGTATTAATAAAGTAGGGAAGTTTTACAGCAGTTAAAGCTGGTGAAAATACATCAGGAGAAAGTAGTTTTGGTCTCCATATTGCATTTGAAGTAGAATTAAGGGATTATCCTATTTAGAGGAACTTGGAGAGGCCAGGGTATACACATGGTGTTTAGGAAAATGAAAGCTGATCTATTGAAACATTTCAGATCTTGAGAGATAGGAAAGGTACAATATCAGGAGGATGTTCCCTTTTGTTGAGGGACCTTTTCACAGGAGTATAGCAAGTTGAGAGGCAATCTTACAGAAGTTTACAAAATAATGAGAGGTCTCGATAGAACTAATGGTAGTTGTCTTTTCTCTTGGATGAGGGGTTTCAAGACTATTTTTAAGATGAGAAGAGAGAGATTTAAAAAAAATGAGGCGAATGTTTTACACAGAGGGTGGTTCGCATGTGGAATGAATTGCCTGAGAAAGTGGTGGATGTGGGTACAGTTACAACATTTAAAAGACATTTGAGTAAATACACAAATAGGAAAGGTTTGGACAGACATGGAGCAGGCAGGTGGGACTAGTTTAGTTTAGGATTATGTTCAGCATGGACTGATAGGATTGAAGAGTCTGTTTCTGTGCTGTATGACTCTATGACTCTCTAATTATGGAGCACGATTTAAGCATAAGAAGTCTCCATTATAAGACTGAGATGAGGAGACAATGCTCTCACAGTTTTGTTAATCTGTTAAATTCTCCTTTTCATAAGAGACTGGAACTGAAGTTTTACTCTTAATCAGGATAAATGGAATATAGTGTGGGGAAATGTGAAGAAATGTATTTTGGCTAGAAGAATAGAGCAGGCAAATATTATTTAAATGGAGAAAGGTTAATGGAGGCTGGATCAGTGGATTTTTTAACATGGAATTAGATAGAGTTTTGATAGACAAGGGAATCATCAGAATGGGGAGCAAATGGAACACTGGTATTGAATACCAGACAGGCTAGCCATGATCTTAGAGAATGATAGTGCAGACTCGAAGGGCCAAATGGCCTACTGCTGGACCTAAATCTTGTCGTACATTCCTCTATGATCTGATGCCACTATTAACTATCTCCTTTCACACATGTTCAGTCATTATTCTTCGAGTAAAGGTATAATTAACCATTTAATCCATAGGGTGCTTCAATAGCAATTACTATAAAGTTAAAAGGAACTGGTGAGGTAGATAGGGGTAATACTTTTACGCCGGTGATGTAAGTTTAAAATCAGAGCAAGGCTCTTTAGAAGACAAGACAGGAAACATTTAATAAGGTAGTCTATCCCATAAGAAAATGGTAGCAGTTTGAAGTAGATTAGAGAAAGCAGAGTTAATTGAGGGATTATCCTATTTAGAGGAACTTGGAGAGGCCAGGATACACACATGGTGTTTAGGAGAATGAAAGCTGATCTATTGAAACATATAAGATCCTTAGGGATAGGATAGGTACAATTTATCAGGAGGATGTTCCCTTTTGTTGAGGGACCTTTTCACAGGAGTATAGCAAGTTGAGAGGCAACCTTACAGAAGTTTATAAAATAATGAGAGGTCTCGATAGAATTAATGGTAGTTGTCTTTTCTCTTGGATGAGGGGTTTCAAGACTATTTTTAAGATGAGAAGAGAGAGACTTAAAAAAGACATGAGGCAATTTATTCCCCTCTAAGGTTTGGAGATATCTGTTTTGCCTTTGACCCCATCATCTCGAAAGAGGTTGACTTATTCTGGAGTATGTTACCCGCTCAAATATTCTTTATTGAAAAGCATATGTGGGAAATTGAATATTCCTTAGCGTATTATTTTAAGATCATAAAATAGCAGAAGAAGGCTATTCAGCCCATTGAATCCACCCTGCCATTCAATGAGATCACAGCTGATCTGATAACCCTTTCATAGAATCCCTACAGTGTGGAAACAGGCTATTGGGCCCACAAGTCTACACTGACCCTCCGAAGAGTATCCCACCCAGACCCATTCACCTATCCTATTGTTCTACAATTCCCCTGACTAATGCACCTAGCCTACAGATCCCTGAACACTATTGGCAATTTCCCATGGCTAACTCACCTAACCAGCACATCTTTGGACTGTGGGAGGAAACTGAATCACCCAGAGGAAACCCATGTAAACATGGAGAGAACATGCAAATTCCACACAGACAGTCGCAGGAGGCTAAAATCAAACCCAGGACCCTGGCACTGTGAGGCAGCAGTGCTAACCACTGAGCCAGTGTGCCACCCCAACCCCACGTTTCTGCCTTTTCCCATAACTCTTGATTCTCTTACTGATTAAATATCTACCTCAGCCTTGAATATAGTCAACAAACCAGTATCTGTGGTAAAGAATTCTATGAGCTTATGAAAGAAGAAATTCCTCCTCATCTCTGTTTTAGATGTGTAACCCATATTCTGATACGATGTCCTCTGGCCCCAGACTGTCCCATAAAGGGAAGCAGTCTTTCCACATCTACCCTGTTAAGTCCCCTAAGAATCTTTAATGCTTCAGTAAGGTTGGCTTTCATTCTTCTATACTTCAAAGTCTACAGGCCTAATCTACTCAACCTCTCCTCATAAGACAGTCCCTCCAAACCTGGGATCAGACTTGTGAACCTTCTCTGAACCGCCTCCAATGCCAGTGGCAGCACGGTGGTTCAGTGGTTAGCACTGCTGCCTCACAGTACCAGGGTCCCAGGTTCGATTCCAGCCTTGGGTAACTATTGTGTGGAGTTTGCACATTCTCCCCGTGTCTGCGTGGGTTTCCTCCCACAGTTCAAAGATGTGCAGGTCAGGTGAATTGGCTATGCTAAATTGTCCGTAATGTTAGGTGCATTAGTCTGAGGGAAGTGGGACTGGGTGTGTTGCTCTTCGGAGGGTCGGTGTGGACTTGTTCGGCTGAAGGGCCTGTTTCCACACTGTAGGGAATCTATCTAATCTGTAGGGAATCTATCTAATTCTTTCCTTAGAGAAGGGGCCTAAAACTGTTGATAGAATTCTAGCTATGGTCTGACTAGTGCCTGGTATAGTTTGAGCAATGATGTGGAGGTGCTGGTGTTGGACTGTGGTAGACAAAGTCAGAAGTCACATGACACCAGGTTATGGTCAAACAGGTTTGTTTGAAATCACAAGCTCTCGGAGCACTGCTGCTTCATCAGGTGACTTGAGTTTTAGGAAGACCTGCCTATTTTTATACATCATTCCCTTTGAAATAAAGGCCAACATTCCATTTGCCTTCCTTATTGCCCACTGAACTTGGATGCTAACTTTCCTGTGATTTATGGGCGAGCACTCCCAAATCCCTTTGTTTTGCAGCTTTCTGCAATCTTTCTCTATTTAAATTATCATTACCTGCTTTAGTCTTCCTGCCAAAGTACATTTCCTCACATTTCCCCACATTATGTTCCATTTATTATGTTACTATATGCCACCAACATGTTGCCAATTCATTATGCAAGAGAATTATTAGCCCGTGCAACAGTTCATGACACTGTTCTGTCCAAACTCAAGGCTTATGAAATTCCGGAATCACTTGTTAGGAAAAAGAGATTTTTCATTGCTTTTCTGTTAGTTTCTAAAACTTTGAGCATTACTTCCTGGCTGGGCTGTAATACAAAGCCAAAGATCTACCATCAGAGGTAGGTGACCCACAGCTATTGGACAAATGGTAGTACTTTAGCCATTAAGCGATAACCAGTCACATGGGCAATAAATGCTGGCTAGCCAGCAACACCCAGGTCCCCCAAATGAATAATAAAAAATGAGATGATATACACAGGTAGACTTGAGAACAGTTCCCAGAAATCATGATCGCATGGAAATCTGTACATTGGAAAGATGTGTTCAACTGGACGATGAAACTAACTGCAGATTGAGGGATGAGAAGAAGACCACTGAGCACAGCAATGGTTCGGGAGAGGCTATAACTGGCAATAGTATTGTACAGGAGACACTGGTGAGAGAGCACTTCTGTTCCTCCTCACCCAAAAGGCATTTACTTACTGGAGCTGATAGCTTCCCATCCGCAGACTGCAGCTAGAAAATCCAGTCAAAGCTGTTAAATTTAAAATAAAACTCCCAGTTTAGGAGCCTGACTTAAATGGAATGACGTATTGTGGTAAAACCTCTTCCCCTTCATATCCTACTGTGTAGCCTTTTTCAATATTCGTTATTCTTGATTACTGCATTTTAGTGATCTGTACTCTCAATACATTTCCAAGAACAGATGTTAGACTAACAGGTTTGTAACTGTGTTCGGATCCCAGCATATCTCATTGAACTGTAGTGATTGTAGGAAGGTCGGCCAGCTGAATATCATAGAATATGAATTCCCTGTTTGGGGTTGTTAACCTGGTCCAATTAAGGAGCCCTGGCTGACAGATTAAAAGAGGAGGCCATACTTAAAGTCAAGAATGTTTCATATGTAAATATACCATGATGTAGTGATGGGATACATCGTTCCCTTTGAAATAATGGCCAACATCCCATTTGCCTTCCTTATCACCCGCTGAACTTGGATGCTAGCTTTTCTGTGATTTATGGCTGAGAACTCCTAAATCCCTTTGTTTTGTAGCTTTCTGCAATCTTTCTCCAATGAAATAAGATTCAGCTGCTCTATTCTTCCTGCCAAAGTACATTTCCCTGCATTATATTCTATTTGCCCAGATTAAGGGTGCAACGCCAGTTCTGCTCTCTTGTGAAAAGCAGTGTAGTAAATGGCTCGGCCCAAGCTTGATGGGGAAAGATGGGTTGTGAGAGATACACCCAGATTGGCTCAGCATTTTTCAATTAGAAAATGGTTGCATCAGTGAAGTCTTAATTATAAACCCAAAGTCCTTCAGGCAAGTCTAGGGACTACTAGAGGAGGCAGGGCCGCATTGCATGTTGACCAGGAAACAATTCGATGATCCTGCAAAGCCCACCTAGTGCTGTTTGCCTTTTGGGAAAAAGTGGAGTCAGAAATCAGAACCTGGAAAGTGAAGGAATCATCAAACCAGCCCAAGTTTTTGGGGCATGTGCAGCACTGAGCCTACCAACTGTGAAGCCCAACGGGTCAGTTCACCTTTGTGGGGATTGTAAACAAGCGGTAAGCTGATTTTCATAGCTGGATAAATACCCAATCCATCACATTGAGGATTTCTAATCAAAGTTGGCAGGAGTCTTCCCTCATGAAGCTGGACATGAGCCATGCTTTCTTGGAATTATGGTTCAGATAATGATTTTGTGTATGCTACAATTAATACCCATAAGGGTTTGTACCAATATACAAGACTGCCATTTGGGGTATTATCAGCCTGTGCAATCTTTCAGCAGCAACCAAAGACCGCCACAACTAGAATTGAAACCTTTTTGGACTCTGAGAGACTACCTCAGAGTAGAGGATGGTATAACGTTACAGAGCACAAGAGTGATTGTCTCGAGCAAGGTCGCCACCAAATGTTGGCTGAATTCCACCAAGGTCATCCAGAGGTCTCCACAATGAGAATGTTAGTGAGTGGTGGAGATGGGCACAACTATAGCATTTCAAAGGCAACTGGATGGAAATACAAATAAAAAGGGCTTAGAGGGATATGAGCCAAATGCTGGCAAATGAGACTAGGTCAGACTGGGATGTCTGGTTGGTGCAGACAAGATGGACTGTGGCATGGGTTTCCGTGCTGTATGACAGTATGACTCTAAGCTATGTCTTGTGGCCAGGCCCATGATGCAGACAGAGCCTCATTGATGGGCCACTCTCCACCAGCAGCTCCCCCACATCTGTGGGAATGGCTGGATAAACCTTGAACTCAGGTGCATGTCGACTATGCAGGCCTCTCATGGGCTCAATATTCTTACTCATTGTAGACACCAATCAAAGTGGTTAGATGTGCATTGAGTCCATTCGTCAAACACAGGGATGATGATAGATAAACTACATGCATCTTTTTCAATATATGGAGTCCTGGAAGTGTTGGTCACAGGTATCAGGCTAGGAGAAAGTGTGGACTGCAGATACTGGAGATCAGAGTCGAGAGTGTGGAGCTGGATAGGCACAGCAGGTCAGACAACATCCGAGGAGCAGGAAAGTCGACATTTTAGGCATAAACCCTTCATCAGGAATGATGTTACATTGACAGATTGAATGCTCAAAACTGTGGACTAATGGATTTCAATGTAGGTAAAAGAGATTCCTGATGAAGGGCTTATGCCTGAAACATCGATTCTCCTGCTCCTCGGATGCTCTCTGACCTGCTGTGCTTTTCCAGCACTACACTCTCGACATAGATAAGAGGCTAGTCATGTACCAGCAGGGAATCTGAGTATTTCCTAAATTTCAATTGGATTCAATATATAAGGACAGCTCCATTCCACTCATCATCCAGTAGTCTGGCTTGAAGAAACAGCCCACAACCTCTCAAGACACCAAATGTCATGGTTCTTATTTGATTATAGGACCATCCGCATGCAACTAGAGGGATAGCACTAGCAGAGTGGCTAATGGATAGAGGACTCTGCACCAGGTTAAGTCTGTTCTTCCCAGACTGGAGGGGGGAGGGTGAAAAGGGATCCAGAATGCCAATGACTCTGCCAAGCAAGAGGGACAGTTCGATACGGGGACAAAGTTTGGTATAAGAATCATGAGAATGACCCTGCATGGGTAAGAGGCATGTTCACCATGACTTTGGGTCTAGCGACGTATAATGTTTGGGTGGGTGTGACGGTCCTGAACAAGCACGTGGACAATATGAAAGCTGCAAAATCGCAAACGGTGTGGGAGCAAAAGTGCCCTTGCCCTTGGAACAGTCAGAAAGGCTGTTGGAACCTGTGGATTCACCCTCTCTGTCAGTCATTGATGGGTCCTTACAATCCAAGATGGACATGATGGATGTAACCACCTTGATGCCTTTATGGCCAGAAGAAGAGCGTATTGAGGCACTCCTGGTGCAAGAGGAGAGTTGTCTTGCACTACACGCTGCCTGTATTGGATTCCAAGCCAGAGGAACCTGATCTGGTGCTAAAACGCCCCCAGAAGCTCTCCAAGAAAAAGGACCAACCTATGTCATTAGACTCAGAGGGGTAGGGATGTAGTGACTGTTGATCTGGTCCAATCAGGGAGCCCTGGCTGTCAGAGATTCTGCCACTTTGAGAGCTGGCTCTGAAGAGGCAGTACTAGACTTAAGGACTTTTCATGTGTAAATAAAGGATGACTTGGTGACAGCATATCAGCATTTGTGGAGTTATTTCATGTACCTTCTAGTATTCCGGCTTTTCTGCTTTAAATAACCCTCTGATCTACCATCTTTTGCGCTAAAATGAATGGCCCCTCATTTACCTGCATTGAAATCCATTAGCCCACAGTTTTGAGCACTCAGTCTGTCAATGTAACATATTTTATTATGCTGCCTCCTACCCTACTTGCTATTCTACCTTTGTGTCATCAACAAATAGACTATGTGGCTCTCTCGTGTATAATCTGTTAATATATGTAATCTATGTATCATACATGGTATAAATAATATATATAAAGTCCCAAGACAGATTATTGTGGGGCATCTCTAGTGACTTCTTTTCCACTTGAATACAAACCCGTTATCCATCCTCTCTATCTTTCACTGTCTTTTCATTCACTGAACCCAGGTTAGTAATCTGCCTTCAATTCCATGATCATTTGTGTAACAGCTTTTTAAAATATGCTGCATTATCTATGACCTTCTGAAGGTTCATATAAACTACATCCATAGGCATTCTCCTTCCTGTAATTCGTATTGCTTTCTCAAAAAAAAATTAGGTTCATTACACATGGCTTACCCTCTCTAAATCTATGTTGGCTCAAACACCTCCATAACTTGCAGATAGCAGAGTTTGGATAAACAACATTTAAGCATTTCTGCTTTTCTTTCTCTTTCCCTAAATAGTTTGCAACTTTCCAATCAATAGGGGCAAATTTTGAATTGCAATAGCTTGGAAAGACAATGGCTAAAATGAATCATTTGCTTCTAATCAACAGCAGGTTTTCAGCTGATTCCTGCTGGGAGTACCTTGGTTTCGTACTTATCAACTGTCTCAAGAACATAATGCAATAAAAGAACATAGAGAAGATACTTAGATTAATAGACAGCTTAACAAAAAATATTGTTTGCTGTATCGGCAAACACAAAATCAAAAGCCATGCTAGAAATCTAACATTACCTTTGTGGTTTGGAGCCTGCTTTGATCTCCAGTCAGATCAAAGGATACCACAGTCCTTTAAAGAAATGTTGCTAGGTAATTTTTTGATTAAGAAATTTTGATAATGTTTAACAGACACTGTTTTTAAAAGGATGAATCTTTTGCTAGAGCTGCCTTGATTTCCTTTAGGGGATTTTGTTTTTGTCCTGCTAAACATTTATTCTGCCCTTATACTGGGTCTAATGTTAATTGGAACAAAAAAATATGGGTGAACTTTGAAAGTGGCATCACTGTTTTTTTTTTCTGTTAAAATTTCCTGCCATATAATCACATTGCAACCAGCAGCCCATATTAGTTGGTATTTTCACCATTGAAGATAATGGTCAATGAGTATATCTTTAATCATAACATAAACTTTCTATTCATTCGAATGGAAAAATCTGATAACTGAGGAATCTTTACATGACTGCCAACTCCCTGAACTGTTGTAAAACACACAGGCTAAGGGAAAGGTAAGTGTTGCAGCAAATACCAGCAGATAAACATTGAGATGGTCTCTGATGGCTCCAGATTCCTAGTTTGTTCTAAATAAGCTGTTTGCTAACCTTCCGCAAAACATTGCGGACAAGTCGTACCATGGAAGGTCAATAAAAGATCAAAGTAGCCCTGAGATTGTGCCTAATTAATATCAACAAAAAAAACAAAAATTGCTGAAAAATACTCATAAGGGTCTAGCATCATGTATAGAGACAGAAACCAAATTATCATTTCAGATCATGGGCCATTCTCTGAGTCTTAAAGAGTCACAGCTGTATACAGCACAGAAACAGGCCCTTTGGTCCAATCTGCCCATGCTGAGCCGGGTTTTGAAACTGAACCTATTCCATGTTGCGTGCATTTGGCCCATTTCACTCTAATATCACTTCCTATCCATGTATCTGTTCAAATGCATTTTAAATGTTGCAATTATAGCCACCTCCACCATTTCCTCTGGCAGTTCATTCCATACATGCACCATGCTTTATGTGAAAAGGTTACTCCTTAGGTCTTTTTTAAATCTTTCTGTTCTCACCTTAAACCTATGCCCTCTAGTTTTGGACACCCTCAACCCGGGAGAAAAGACTGTGGCTATTCATCTTACCTATACCCATCGTGATTTTATAAACCTTTATAAGGTCACCCCTCAGCCTCCCACGCTCCAGGGTAAAAAGTTCCAGCCTATCCAACCTCTTCATATAATTCACACCCTCCGGTCTCATGGAGTATGCTGGTTCTGACATGAAAGGCTTTTCTTAGCTTAGTTTGATTGCGATGTGAACCTCTTTGTCCATAAAGTTTTGAGAAAAGAATCGAAGAAGGTCTTGTAGGATTGAGATGAAGGGAATTTCTTTTCTCTCAGAGAGCGGTGAGCCTGTGGAATTCTCTGCCTCGGAAAGCAGTTGAAGCTAAAAACTTTGAATGTTTTCAAGAATAAATTAGATACAGTTCTGAGGGTGAAAGGGTATGGGGAGAAATCAGGAACAAGGGCGTGAATTGGATGGATAGGTAATGATTGTTTTGAATGGCACAGCAGGCTAGAAGGGCTGAATGGGCTACTCCTGTTTCTATCTTCTGTTTGACCAATCCGTTTCGTTGTCCCTGGGCCCCCAGTTTTGCATCACTTTGCTAAGCTAGGAGAGCAACAAGCATTGTATACAATGTGTCATCTGGTTCATGAGTTAGAATGATTTACTTGTATTTTAGTGACATAAATGTGTGCAAGCACCCACCTTTTATGCTCATGTACAATTTCCAATTGACTGATGTTTCACAGCCATAAAAGGATTCAGACAGTGTGGCAGAAATTAAATGAAGAGGATTGAGCCAAAAGTCTATGTAAGCTCCAGGAAAACTATGCCAATAAATGTTGATGATTTGGAGACACCGGTGTTGGACTGGGGTGTACAAAATTAAAAATCATACAACACCAGGTTATAGTCCAACAGGTTTATTTGCAAGCACTAGCTTTCGGAGCGCTGCTCCTTCAACAGGTGGTTGTGGAGAATAAGATCGTAAGACACAGAATTTATAGCGAAAGTTTACAGTGTGATGTAACTGAAATTATATATTGAAAAAGACCTGGATTGTTTGTTAAGTCTCTCATCTTTTAGAATGTTGGTTTCAGTTCTTTCATATATAAATCGCAAAACGTTTTTTAGAAGTTACATTCTCAAATGCACTTTAACAATTGGTGTCATGTCAGCCCAGATAATGTATTGAAGGTGTGAGGTGCCCTGTGTGACGCTGTCTATGCCACACTGGTCAGACTGATTCTAATCTAAAAAACGGATTCATCACACTATAAGCTTTTAGCTATAAATTCTGTGGCTTACAATCTCATTCT
This sequence comes from Chiloscyllium plagiosum, assembly GCF_037043375.1. Lineage (NCBI taxonomy): Eukaryota > Metazoa > Chordata > Chondrichthyes > Orectolobiformes > Hemiscylliidae > Chiloscyllium > Chiloscyllium plagiosum. Next base: position 13,053,218 of record NW_028270174.1, read on the forward strand.
CCACAAAGGAGCTGAGCTCTGAAAGCTAGTGCTTTCAAATAAACCTGTCAGACTATAACCCAGTATTGTGTGATTTTTAACAATAAAAGTTAAACCACTCAAATTGTACCAACAATCTGTGAATGTTAGTTTAAGCTGCAACTTGCTTGTTTATTCAACATTAAGTGTAACTTTTCTATGAGAAACCAAAGATAATAAAGGGAACAATTTTGAGTAAAATATATTTCTACTAAATGGCTGGGAAATGTTTTTTCTTTGGACAGGCCTGTGCTTGGGCTAGGAGCCTACTCAATATGAAGGACTAGGCTGGTGCCTCACTTCAGTACTTGTGCATTGCTGGGTCAGGATGAGTGCCAATTGCACAAATTCAAATAATGTTCCCGCTTTTTCTTTCTTTTTCTGATGTGTCTGAGCTGCTGTCCTGTACTCCTTTCCCCATGTTCCCCATTCTTGTAACTGTGAGGCTCCTTTCCCAGCTATAATATAACCACTTTCTCTGTTGTGGTTGAGACTGCCATCTTGCATGTGGGTCCATCAAATTCTACATCCATAAGCCACCACTGCCAAACTTTACAATGCTCTACCATCTTCCACACCACCACCCACCTATAACCGTCGTCATGCTCTACATTTCCCCTCTCACTCAAATACTGCAAAATCCCATGTTGTCTTCTGCACCTGATGCCTGATAACATGATTTTCAATTTTACATTGTCAAACCTTGCCTCTGTCTGGTCTTTGTCTAGACACGCATGTCTGGTGATCTGAGGTCTGGTGGGCACTGGCCTACTGAGTGTTTCCTGTACATTGCACCCTCCCCAGTCTCACCTGCAGGAAGCGATGTGGTCTCTGACGGAGTAATGCTGAGGAACGGCAGCAACTAACCTTGAACACCCAGGGCAGCTAACTGGGGTTTCCTCTTCCTGTCAAATCAGGCAAGGCTGCCAGACTTCCTCACACACTTGTATTCTCCAACGTCCTTGTAAATGCAGGCTTGACATGGCTACACCATGCCTCTTACCCTTGCGGAGGACAGGCCGTTATTGGTGTTCTTCTGCACTGAAGCCCATCTCATTTGCACAGCCAATAATGTCCCCTGCAAACCCAATCCAGGCTGTCTCTGTGAAGCCAGAGGGACTCCTGCTCCACCTCTGAGAAACAGGCACTCCTACTGTTTCATGGTGACCTGGAGGACAAACTTCGAGGGAGACTCGCTAAACCAAGGCACCAATCCTTGTCTGTTCAAAGACACCTCTCCAGAACAGCGTGTGGAGAGACTCTTGGTTGGACAGATGGCAGCAGCCCTAGTTTAGGATGGTACCATGGGCTCGGGAAGGGGTCTGGAGATGATGAGAAGGTTCTCGTGGCAGTTTCTGTTTTAAGGCACCTACTCACATAGACGGATTCATGCTGATGGATTGTAGGAATGAACGTCTTCATGGTCACCAATGACGTCTCGACCTTTGACCTTGGCACAGGCAGCATTGTCAATGTCCTGCCCACGAACCGCTGCATGATTGCCCAGCTTCCTCACCTGCAAAAATCTCATTGACTGGCTTCCACATATTTGCACATGATCAGCAGTCCCATCTCCCAGCCTGAGGCCTACCCACTTCAGGCCCCATTGTTGCTCCAACCCAATTCTAGTCAACATCGCATAGAGTTTTCCATTCTCTGAAAGTTAATTCCATGAGAATGAAACTTAATGTCCCGATTACACCAATTAACAGAAGAAAAAGAAGAATATTATTATTATGATTACCCGTGAATTAGATTGGACTTGGGTTAGAAACATTCCTGTCAAGTTCAAAGATTTGAGAATTTGTTCCCAATTCAATCCTCAAAAATGAAAATGGATTTTTAAATTCGCCAAAGATCCTTATAAAGCACTGTCCATCCCACAACCACAAGCATCAAGAAGGACAAGGGCAGCAGATAGATGGGAACACCACCACCTACAAGTTCCCCTCCAAATTACTCACCATCCTGACTTGGAAACAGATCATTGTTCCTTCACTGTAGCTGGATTAAAGTCCTGGAATTCCCTCACAAACAGCATTGAGGGTCTAATTATAGCATGTGGACTGTAGCTGTTCAAGAAGGCAGCTCACCAACTTCATTTCAAGGGCAACTAGAGGTGGCAATAATTGCTGGCCTAGCCAGCATCCCCCATGTCCCATGAGTGAATAAAAACATTTGGGCACTGTAACTGGAAACAAATGGCTTGTGTTTGACACAATGGACTCAAAGTATGGAAAAGAAGCAAGTTTGATAAGAATCAATTTGAAAACGAAACTAAACATGTTGGAGATGATTGTTGTTAATCTAAAACGTTGTGTCTTTCTGTGCTGAGATTACAAATATAACGCTGTGGAAGCTACAGTTTGTTGCCCAAAATATAAAGATAAGCCCGTAGTCTTGAGAAAGTGTTTGGCAGAAGTCCAGTATGAACTTGTAACTTCTTTTAAGGAGAGAAAGAGTAAACAAAAAAAAAAGTGGTGGGAAAGATTCTGGGTAGATGAGTTTCATCTCCGTGAGACCCTAGTGAGATTCCTCAAGTTGTGGTCCCAAACTCGCCTCATTAACTTTCAGGGACCTCTTCATGTCCAATGCTCCCCCAATTCTATCACTCATTGTGACTGGATGAACTCACCACTGCTGCATATCCCAGAATAGACTGTCATCCTTCTCACTAGCCCAAGATCTGGAAGATTATAAGTGGGGAAGTTCTGGCAGTCTGGAGCTGCCCTCCTGGTTCATGACAGAACAATGAAAGCGGTGGTATGATGGCTCAGTGGTTAGCACTGCAGCCTCACAGAGCCAAGGACCCGGGTTCAATTCCAGCCTTAGGCAACTGTCTGTATGGAGTTTGCACATTCTCTCTGTCTGTGTAGGTTTCCTCCCACAAACCAAAGATGTGTAGGTTAGGGTGAATTGGCTATGCTAAATTGCCCATAGCGTTCAGGGATGTGTTGGTTAGGTGAATTAGTTAGAGGTAAATGTAGAGTAATAGAGGTAGGGGAATAGGTTTGAGTGGGATACTCTTCAGAGGGTCACTGTGGACTTGTTGGACTGAAGGGCTTGTTTCCACGCTGTAGCAATTTTATGAGTTTTTGCCATTGATTGGGCAGAGACTGCTTCCCACTTTGCCGATAGACAACTGGAGGCTTGGGGTGGTGCAGAGGGAGCATGGTGTCCATTTCCCTGAGGACTGGTGATGGAGATCCTAGCCCCAGACCCTGACATGCTGGTCCAACATTGCTAACCCAGCTCAGTGTGGTCCCAGCTGTGGATGAAGGAGGTCAAAGTAAGTGCTGTCATCTTCTCTCTGATACCTAGCGTTCACTCTTTCTCTGCCACCCTTCCAGCTCCCACCAAGGCTCACGCTGTACACCCCTCCTGTTATTGCCCACCCCAACTTCCATCCTGCCAACCCTGCACGCCATCTGGCTGCTGACTCACTCACATTGGACTCCACACCGCCTTTCCACCTTTTACCAGCGCCAACATTTAAAGCTGTGCCGGACGCTTTCAGGTCACTCAATCCCTCCCTTTGTCCCAATGCCGGAGAGAAACAGTCCATAATGAGTCGTGTTGACTGGGGGGCAGCTGGCAATTCTACCTCTCACCTCCTGAGGCTGACAGCACCAGATGGCAGCCTGAATGTGCCCAAGCCCCTGGACTGGTATTGGCAGCTCCTTGTGGTGCCAGATCCCTCTGACTGAAGGGTGCCTCTCTTGACATGACTGGGCACTGCTCCTTACTGACTCTGGAGCCATGGTCATTTGGATGAACCTTCTGTGATGTGTTTGCCACACCAGCTGGTGGAGAGGTCTAATACTGCTGACAACCACGACACCTTTGTCCCTGAACTGAAAGTCCAAGCATGGCAAGGAAAGGTGGTGAGCCTTCAGGGTGATTGCGCACTAGGAGACCAAGCAAGCCAGCCCTGGTCTAATCCATGAACTGGGTGGCTGTCCCTGCACAGAAAGTATTCTTGTAGCAGCATTGCAAAGAAAGGCACATTGAATGGCAGACGCAGACTATAAGTGAATCAGTCATGTGGGGCAGATGCCAAGAAATGTGGATGTGAGGTGCCCATGGAGCATGCCCTGAGACGTTAATGCCAGGTTTCCAAGATGATGGTGAGGAGGAACAAACAATAAGCTGGAGTCACCAGGTACCCATTCTGATGTTGTTGGGAATTATTGGAATCGAGTTTCTCTCCGCTGGTTGGGAGAATGGGCATGTACATATTGCTGAGCTGAGATCCTATGTTAATGAGCAATAATGCTCCTTAATTGGCCTCTCACCACTCTACAGATCATTGTAGAATCCTCTTCCAGCACACTCACAGGTAATGCATTCCTGATCCCAACAACCCATTGTGTATTTATTTCTGCTGATATCCCTTCGTACATCTGTGTCCCCTGATTATTATTCCTCCTTCCACTGGAATAAGTTTTTTTCTTCTTTATTCGGTCAAACCATTCATGATGTTGACCACGTGCTAAATCTCCTCTAAACTTCCTCTGCTTCAAAGACAATGACTCTAGTTTCTTCAGTCTTGCTACATATCCCAAGTCTCTGATCTTTGGTACCATTTTAGTAACTGTTTGAAGCCTTGACATCATCCCGATAGTATGCTGCCAGGGATTGAACACAATAGTGCAGCTGGAATCTGCAGTTCTGTAAAGAATTACATTTGCTTTGGTATTCTATGCCTCTATGAACAAAACTGAGGATTCCATATGCTTTCCTAATCACCCTCAATACAATTTCTCTACATGCTCCTCCACCTTCAACGACTTATGTGCTCACACCCCTGGGTCTTCATCTCTTTGAGACTGTCTTATCCTAGTTTGTTTGCCTTTCCTCAACGTTCCTATCAAGGTATATCACTTCACACTCCTCTCCATGATTTTATCTGCCCGGTGATGGCTCATCTCACTGGTGTTGATTTCATCGTCTTCATAGTTTATTACATTTCTTAATTTCATCTCACCCACATCAAGACTGTGCCCCATTCGATCTGCAAAGCAACCATCATCACTTTGCTCTGCTTTCTGTCCATTGACCAATTCTGCATCAGTGCTGTCATTGACCCTATATTCTCATGACCTCTATCTTTTCTAACAATTGTGACCATTTACTGAAGGCCTTTTGAAAGCTCATAAACATAAAGCTAACCATGTTCCTCTCACCAACCCTCTCTGGTAGGTGCAAGCGATATCTGTGAAATTGAATACAAAGTAATCCAGATTTTTGAGTTTACCTCTAAAACAACGCTTGTTTTCTTTTGCAGCAATGTTGATGTTATCTTCCATAACATAAGAAGCTGCAAGTGGATATCGTGATATTTAAACATCCAACCAGCATTTGTACAAACGCTACATTCCTTAGGCAAATAAGTATCGGGGCTACTATGAAGCTATTAGGTTACAACAGTTAAAAATCACACAACACCAGGTTATAGTCCAACAGGTTTAATTGGACGCACTAGCTTTCGGAGCGATGCTCCTTACCACCTGATGAAGGAGCGTCGCTCCGAAAGCTAGTGTGCTTCCAAATAAACCTGTTGGACTATAACCTGATGTTGTGTGATTTTTAACTTTGTACACCCCAGATAAAGATTATTGCTAATGTAATATATTTGAACAGTTGGTAAGATAGCATGTGCCCATACAGTATTTAGCCTTCCATGTGGCATCTCCACATCATGGTTACAACAGAGGAGCATGCTTCCAGTAGAGTGTCATCCTTCAAGTGATTTGAGATAAGATGGAGAATGAGATCTTTATGTTTTCAACATGCTGTTTTGTGGTGATGATTTCATGATCATGCCTCTTAAAGCTATACAAAGTATTGACCTTGAGCCATAAGAGAACAGTGACTTATATAAGACTTTGCTTTGGGTGCAGGTGGAAAATTATCCACAATTGTGGTAGAACCCAATAGAGAAAAAAAATCTAACTGCCCACCCCCCAGTTGGAAGAGTACGGCTTAGAGTTACAAAGTTACTCACAGGAACCGGCAAGGTGGCTTTTTCACAGGAATTGAGAAAGTTACAGGCAGATCAAATAGAGAGCTTCAAGACTGGGGTTTACAAGATAAATAACAATAAACAGTTTGCACTTGTTGATAAATGGTAATGATATGGTGCAAACTTAGGGTAAAAAGAGTTACAGGCAAATTTGTAATTAAAATAATAACCTAGAAGATAGTTTGGATGTGGAACTTTCTGTTACACAACCAGAGGTTGAATCCATTCATTCCCCTAAAAAGAAACTATGTACTCTAGTTGTTTAAACATGACAATTTCTTTTCTTTTAGTCATTCACAAGATGAGGGTGTTGCTAGTCAGGCAGAACCTATTGCCCAGAGAGTAGTTAAGAGTCAACCACATTGCTGTGAGTCTGGAGTCACATGTAGCCCAGACCGGGTAAAGATAGCAGTTTCCTTCCCAAAAGCAATCAGATGGGTTTTCTCGACAATTGGCAATAGATTCATGGTTCTGGATCAGTGGCGCTGGAATAGCACAGCAATTCAGGCAGTATCTGATCGGATGCTGCCTGAACTGCTGTGCTCTTCCAGCACCACTGATCCAGAATCTGGTTTCCAGCATCTGCAGTCATTGTTTTTACCTAATAGATTCATGGTCATCATTAGACTTCTAATTCCAGTTTTTAAAAAAAATTTAATTCAAATTCCACTATCTACCGTGGTGGAATTAGAACCCGCATCTCTCGAACATTATCTGAGTCTTTGGATTCATAGTGCAGCGATAATACCACTCGGCCATCGCCTCTGGCTAAGATAATGGACATGGTGCAGTAATAATGAGCGGAAGGGACTGTTACAGTCAAAGTCACTGCAGCTGCTCTTAAAATGATATGAAAACCCGTTATTATCTCCCCTATTACTAAATGTACAGCTTCTACAAGTAGGCAATAGGTCTCTCAGTAACTTGAAGCAGACTACGCCTGACATACTCAACTGACTACATGTAGAGTGGAGCAAAATAAACTCTCATATTATGCAAGATAAAGATTATTGCTAATGTAATATATTTGAACAGTTGGTAAGATAGCATGTGCCCATATAGTATTTAGCCTTCCATGTGCCTAACACATCATTCAAACATGTGAACAAAATATAAGTATTTTTTCTGGGTTAAGGTGTGCTGAGGGTCGACAAGGATTTGCTGCACAGACTCAAATCAGGGAACATTTTCTTTGCACTGAGTGAATGAGAATATTATTTGACTGTAATAACTTTTGAATGGAACCTGCTGAAACTGACTGGAACAGATAATGTCAGTAAATGCTTTGGAAAAAGTTCTATTACATGATTAAACATATATAAATATTGTGGTTTGAACTAAACGAGTGCGTAATTACTATAACTCATCCCAGCCTCCCAATAGCCATTGAAGTGCATTAAATATGTATTTAGTATAATTGATGAGAAGATTAAGCTTATATTGTGTCCTGCAGTGAGAGAGAGAGAGAGATAAAATGCATGCTTAATAATTGCTCTAGGATGCATTTACGGAGAAAGTGCATCTGCCATAACACAAACATTAAACTGAGAAACCACATCATTATCCTGACCACAATGATAATTGTATCAAGCATATTTAACTTGCCTGCTAGCAATTAGGTCAGTTTGGGAAAAGTTTCCATCTCTCAGCCAACTGGTAGAGACTGCAGTGTATACCCAGTCCAATTCCGAGCAGACTTGAATTAATGCTCTTGACAATTTGTTCTTATCGAAACTATTGTCAAAACCAACCAACTCTTGCATCAAGCACTATAACTAATTCTGTAAACTAATTGGAAATTTCAATTTGTCATGCTCTGACCAGTTTTCAGCAAACTTAAACTGAAAGAACAGCTGACGCTGTAAATCAGAAAAGTGGAAATTGCTCGGTTCTGAGGAAGGGTCACTCTGATTTGTATCCCAGGTGCTGCCAGAGCTGCTGCGTATTTACAGCAATTTCTATTTTTGTTTCAACAAATTTAACCAATACTTAATTGACTCTGAAGTAATTGTAAGACATTTCTTGGAGAAGCAAGCATCAGTTGATGGGATGAGACTCTCCATTCAGAGGAACAAATCTGCAAGGAAATTACTGATAGATGTAGGCATCATAGATTATTTATAATAAGGGTCTTTGGTTATCCATATATGACAGTGACTGTGGTAGTAAAATAGGCAGCAAGGGACAAGCATACCTGGATTGCGTTCAGGAGAGTTTGTGACAGCAGTAAGTGCCCAGTCCAACAAGAAAAGAGGCACTGCGAATTCGGGTTCCTGGGGGAATGAGTAAATCAAAAGACATTTGAACATTTGGAGGATAGTAATCATTGTATTAAAAGGATTAGGATAACAGTGGAAGAATGACATTGGTCAATCAAGAGCAAGAATAATCACTTGGCATAGAATAGACTTCAGTGGGGCAAGAACAGAGCTGAGTTGGATAGATTGGAACCAAAGAAAAACTCTACCTGAATAATGGGCTACCTTTCAAAGATAAAATGGGTTACGCACATTCAAGATATATTCCCCACACAAAAGAGACAAAATGGGACAAACAAATCCAGAGCTCCCTGGAAAACAAAGGCAATAGAAATTCAGTTAAAGGAAGAAAGGCTTGCTTATGACAGGTCTCAGGTTATAAGTACAATTGAGACCCAAGCCAGATACAGATGGGAAGAGATAAAACAAATATGAGAAGTGAAGATAAGTTTTGAAAAAGAAAGACTGGCTACTAACATGAAAGGATATCCCAAAGTCTTGTATAAGCACATCAGTAGTGAAAGTGTGTAAAAGGAGGAGTACAGCTGATTAAGGACCGAAAAGAGAGTTTACAAAGAGGCATGACTGAGTGCTAACTGAATAGTTTCCATCTGCCTTTACCCACGAAGGAGATGCTGCCCAGGCCATAATGACAGAATCATATCAAACTATTATGCAGGAGTTTTTTGAAGAAATAACATGAATGAGTGAATGAATTAGCTTTATTGTCACATAAAGTGTTGATGAAGGCAAGGCAGTTGATGTGGTATGCATTGACTATCAAAAGAGGTTTCAGACAGGGCCACACAACAGACATATGGGGAAAGTTATAGAGCATAGCATAAAAGGGACAGTAGCAACCTGGATACAAAATCAGCTGACAGTTTGGAAAACAGAGAGCAGTGGTTGCTGGGTCTTTTTTGGGGATGAGAATTTCTTAGAAGTAATGATTTTCTTTGTTAAAAAAAATCAGTCATCATTTTATTCAAGATTAATGACCTGAATTTTAAGAATGTTTGATGGAAACATTTTTTCTTCTTGGACGGGGGTTTTCAGCAAAGTTCCCCAGGGATTAGTGTTGGGAACCTTGGTTTTTCTAATATGTATAAATGATCGTGATTTTGGTGTGCAGGAAATAACTTCAGAGATTGCAGGTGACATAGAACTTGAGAGAATTGAAAACTGTGAGGACTGTATCGAACTTCAAAGGGACAATGACACATTATTGAACTGGACAGAAGGGTGAAGTGGAAAAGTGAGAGTAATGCATTTTGGCACCAAGAACACAGAGAGACGTTATGAAGGATACTATTCTGAAGGGGCAGGAGCAGAAAGACTCAGGTATACATGTAGATAACTCATTAAGTACGGCAGGATGTGCTCACTTCAGCAGCACATATACTAAAATTGGAACAATACAGAAACAATTAGCGTGGCCCCTGTGCAAAGCTGACACAGAATTTTGTGAAGCAGCACGGTGGCTCAGTGGTTAGCACTGCTGCCTCACAGCTCAGGGTTCAATTCCAGCCTTGGGTGACTGTCTGTGTTGAGTTTGCACATTCTCCCTGTGTCTGTGTGGGTTTCCTCCCACAATCCAAAAATGTGCAGGTCAGGTGAATTGGCCATGCTAAATCGCCCATAGTGTTAGATGCATTAGTCAGGGGTAAATATAGGGTAGGGGAATGGATGGGTTACTCTTTGGAGGGTTGGTGTGGACTTGTTGGGCTGAAGGGCCTGTTTCCACACTGTAGGGAATCTAATCAGGATGGCTAAAGAGAGCTGCTAATAAAACAGACAGTATTCTAAGGTCTCAGAACATAGAGCCAAGAGCAGGAAGGTTATGATGAACTTATTTATGAGCATTGTACACTCCTGTGGATGACACATTATAGGAAGGAGGAACACATTTGAGAGAGTGTAGAAGAGAATGACTCCAGGGATGTAGAAAAATTGGAGAAGTTGGAGCTGTTTTCCTTAGAGTGAAGATTCAATAAAAAGTTTCAAAATCATGAGAGGTCTGGACAGAGTAGATAGGGCAAAACTGTTCATATCTACAAATACATCAAGAATCAGAGGCTACAGTTTTAAAGTGTTTTACAAAAGAACCAGATAAGGCATTTAACGCAGTGAGGAGATAGGGTCTAGAATACACTGCTCTGAAGTTTGGTGGAGGCAGATATAATGGAACCATTCAAGAGACTTTGGATAATTATTAAAGAGAAATAACATGCAGGGTCATGGGTGAAAGACAAGAGATTGGCATTAAGTTAAAATGCTCCAAGAATCAATAGAACTCTATAACCCTATGATTCTAATCTGTGCGGACGTGATAGACTGAAAGGTGTCTTTCTAAACTTCTGTGACCCTTATCCAGTCAGTATCTGACCATCACCTGTACTCTGTGCAGGTTCAAGTAAGTGCTGTGCTTTATCTGAATGGGAGGGGAGAGGCAGGCTCTGCCACTGTTGGCTGATTGATGAGATGTACACTCTTTATGATCCTTGTATCCTGCGATCCCACTCATCTGTATGGACGTAGGTTGCTCTTTCTTAGCGTGGCAGCCATGTCTTTGCTTGTGGGTTTTTCACCTTGTGAATGGAAACATTGGTGCAGCTCATGATACTTTCCATCTCTTGAATCACAATGCAGAAGGGACAGGGTAGGGTAGGACAATAGCAGGGCTACCCAGCTGGAGTAGAGTTTAACATTCCCTACAGTATTCTCATTACAGCATTTAACTTCCAGCTCTTATCAACACTGGATGAGTTCGATCCCAGAATGCAAACTGGTTTGATAGATAAATAGGTAAATCTTTTGTCTGGCCAGGTGATGTTGTGGTTAGCTCAGTTGGCTGGATGGCTAGCTTGTAATTCAGAATGAGGTCATCCACAAGGGTTCAATTCCTGCACCAGCTGAGGTTATCATAAAGGACTTTTCTTATACTTGGTAGTGTGGATGAACAGAGGGATCTTGGTGTCCATATACACAGATCTCTGAAAGTTGCCACCCAGGTAAATAGTGCGGTGAGGAAGGCATATGGCGTACTGGCTTTTATTGGTAGAGGAATTGAGTTCCGGAGTCCTGAGGTCATGATGCAGTTGTATAAGACTCTGGTACGGCCGCATCTGGAATATTGTGTGCAGTTTTGGTCGCCATACTATAGGAAGGATGTGGAGGCATTGGAACGGGTGCAGAGGAGGTTTACCAGGATGTTGCCTGGTATGGAGGGAAAATCGTATGAGGAAAGACTGAGGCACTTGGGGCTGTTTTCACTAGAGAAAAGAAGGTTTAGGGGTGACTTGATTGAGGTGTACAAGATGATTAGGGGGTTAGATAGGGTAGACAGTATGAACCTTTTCCCGCGTATGGAGTCGGGTATTACAAGGGGGCATAGCTTTAAATTAAGGGGGGGTAGATATAGGACTGATGTTAGGGGTAGGTTCTTCACTCAGCGAGTCGTTAGTTCATGGAATGCCCTGCCAGTAACAGTGGTGGACTCTCCCTCTTTATGGGCATTTAAGAGGGCATTGGATAGGTATATGGAGGATAGTGGGTTAGTGTAGTTTAGGTGGGCTTGGATCGGCGCAACATCGAGGGCCCAAGGGCCTGTACTGCGCTGTATTCTTCTATGTTCTATGTTCTATGTTCTATGTTCTTCTCAACCTGACCCCTCAGCTGAGGTGTGGTGACCTTCAGTTAAACCACCACCCAGTCGCTAATGAGAGAGCAGCCCTCTGGAGTGACGGAAATATGCACAAGGCTGTAAATTTTCTTTAACAACAGAGCAGAAGTTAGTTACATAAAAGAGGATTTTAGAAAAGACTAAAATAAAGAAAACAGTTATAATGAACTTAAAACACACAGCAAAACAAAGGATCAGTTTGTTTCCTGACGCTATCTATTAGAGAACCTCATGTCTGGCAAATTACCCCACCATCTCAAGTTTCTAACAGAAGTTTATGTTTCAGATATTTCTACTTAGCTGACTTTTTCCAGTTTCTTACTCATGGTCTGTGGAAATGTATGGATGAGTCTTTTCCAAATCTCCCGACATGAATTTTTCACAAATCTGAGAATGTAAACTTTCCCAGTTCTAAAGACCTGCAGATTGCGAACTACACTCGTTTGGTTTGAAAGTATCAGAAACTAATTCTTTCAGCTGAGATGACTTGTCCCCTGATCCAGCCTGAGCTCCTTCGAGGAGAGCAGCTAAGCTTGTTTCTAAACTCAACCCTGGTGTCCTCTGAACTGAATTAAAAGCTTGCTTAGTACTAGATTCTTATGAACTGAAAACAGAGCTAAAGGCATAACATGTTTAACTTACCTGTCGTAAACCAACAGTAGGAACACCTTCCCATTAACATCACAGGGGTCTGCAGTCGCCTGCTTTCTGACAAACTATTGACTAATCACTATTCTGGAAGGACTCTGCCATTTTCTTAAACAAAATCCCTTCTCAGAAGTACCTAACTGCCTCTTTTTAAATGTAAATTCCACAAGTTATATTTATATAGATAAATTATATACCATTCACCTCCACTGCCTACAACAACAGCATATCTACAGTGGACTACAACTTCCTACATGTTGAGCTTTGTAAATGCAGATGTTTTTGTTGATTAATAGCTTATTGACAGTCAGCACTAATAATCGCATAATTATTCTTACCATGACATCTGGACCCATGCCTTTATGCAGAGCATTTGTTCTGGTAATGCAACACTTTTGGAACTCAGTATATGATCTTTGCTTCTTGCCAATGTCATCCTTGGGAATATTTGATCATGACCCTGGGTTTTAAAAATGTAAAGAGCATTGTTTTCCTCTCCAATGTTTCAAAATTCTCTTCCTGTGAATTATTCAGGTGCTGGCCTCTAGAATACCCTTTGAAAGACTCTGCCTCCTCAGCTCTCCCACCTCCATTAAAAACTACTTTGTTACATATGCACATATGTACACATAGACACATAAGAACTAGGAATTAAAGTGTAACATATAACTATTTCACTAGGGAACATTTCATAACTGCACTTGAAAAGCATCTAATGTGTAACAGATCCAGTAGTGGTGGTGGTTAATAGAGGATAAGATATACTGAGTTCTGCTCGAAATAAATCTTTCTTGATATGTCAATTTCTTCACTCCAGAGACGCAAATGAGCCATTGCCTCCAATGCAATTACTTCCATGGAAAAAAGATGTTCAGTTGTGTGTAAGAGCATTTCTGGATATTAACAAAGGAAGAAAAATGCCAAAGGAACCAATCTTTGTCAGTCTGAACTGGAGGGCTCTTCTGAACAAGCAATCTCAATCTCAAAGTTAAAAATCACACAACACCAGGTTATAGTCCAACAGGTTTATTTGGAAGCACACTAGCTTTCGGAGCTCTGCTCTCTCATCACCCCATGAAGGAGCAGCGCTCCAAAAGCTAATGCTATCAAATAAACCTGTTGGACTATAACCTGGTGTTGTGTGATTTTTAATGTTGTACACCCCAGTCCAACACCGGCACCTCCACATCGTGGCTTCCATCTAAATAGATAGACTTATCGTTTCTTTCAATCTTGAATTGTGATAAATGGGAAGGAAAAGTGGAAGTCTCTAGTAGGAGATGACCTTACTGAGTGGTGGGAAAATATGGCCCATTTTTGCTTTTATTTTGCATCATCTTCCTTGGGTATGACCAAGCAGCTGATTTCTATGTTTGTATGAGTTTTGTACATATCTGTGGCATGAATGTGTAATGGAAAATTCCATGCAGTTTCATATCTGCTATAACTCAGACCCAATAAACACTTCATTCCCAGGCAATAAAATGGCAGGTTAGCAGTGGTCCTTTGTTCAGTTAGAACTGTTCAGAATTACATTCTCAGATCAACTGCTGTGAACTGAAATATTGCTAAACACCGAGAAGTTGGAATCTGAACTTGTTTCAGTTGAAGTCATTGAAATATGACTCGAGAGTGAAGGTTCCATCTGGTAAATGAGTTGGTGAAAATTACCAACGTTCGATGGGAAATGCATTGTTCTTCACTGGAATTGGGTGCTTGACAGTGAGTAACAGAGATTTGAATTGCTTTGATCAATACTTTACAGAAACAGAGGGTTGGCCATCATTGTTCTGACTGGAGGTTGGCGCTTGAACTGTTGGGATGGTCAATTGACAGATGCTGTTGAACATTAGGTGGTGGAGCAAAACAATCAAGGTTAACGCGATAATTCAGGCATAAAGGATGTGATGAAACACAAAAATAAATCAGAGGCCCCACCTGTTCAGAGATAATAAAAGGTATTGTAAGCATCCTGCTCACAGTTGCTATTACACATCCTTGGATCATTTGGGATTTGAACTCAGTCCAGGGTTTGGACACTACCACTGTACTAAAAGAGCCCCGACCCCACTGCCCCATTTGTAGAGATATTAGTCTTGAAAAGCATTTGGGGTAAGGGGAGCATGGATTACCCTGGTGACACACCCACACTCTGACACAGCTGCCTCTTCACTCCTGAGCCAGTCTATGTGCGAGGGTTGGGATTTCCAGGCGCATTGTGTGACCAGGGGTTCTTACTGGCTGCATGCAGCACAGCTGGGCCTGCATTAAATGGAAATTCAGTTCTGCAAATTAGTGATTAATGAAGAATAGATTGCTGACTAAATGCTGCCTGCAGTGCACATGTATGGCCTTGTGTCAGGGATGAGATCCAAACAAGTCTGTCAGTGCAACAGAGTACCAGAAAGTTGATTGGCAAAGACTCCCCATCCAGATCCTTTGAGGTTGAAAATTAATAGTGAGCTCATGTTGAAAGAACTGATTTACTGCCTTGAAGGTACAAAATAAAATACACATTTGAGTAAAATGTGTTTCTCGATAGCCAGAGATCAGAGGTGGCATAAAGTAACTGAAACACACCACCTTCTACAAGGACTAGACATGAACATCAATGTTTGGGAGTGAGGTTACTCCATTACTTGTAAAGATGGCAGTCTGATCGGTAAAATGATACACATCTGCCAATAATCTACATGTTCATTAGGTTTAAAGAAGTGCTTTTAGTGTCACAAATGGAATCTTTGCTCCTCTGGTATTTTGAGCAAAGGTTATGTTCTCATCCTGGAATGGACTGATCTAGTTACAATGTGTAATCTCGTTAGAAGTACAAAGAAAGAGTATATTCAGCTCAGCGTGTGTATGCCAATCTTTGAATAAGCTACCCAGTTAGTCCCATCCTCCTGCCCTTTTCCTATAGCTCAGCAAATGTTTCCTCTTCTTAACTATGTCCAATTCCCCATTCACTCTCATTAATGAATCTATTTCACATTTCTCCGCATTAAGTTTCATCTGCCATCTATTTGCCCATTCCACCAGTTTGCCTACATCCTCCTGAGGTTTGGGATTTGCTTCCTCATGGCTCACGGCATTTCAGAATTTTGGGTGTCATCTGCACACTTTGAAATTATGCCCTGCATTTTGAAATCTGGGTCACTAATACATAACATGTCCTCTAATTAAATATTGGGAAGACCAAAACCATTGTCTTTAGCTGTGCACTTCACTCCTCTCTCTAGGAATTGACTGAGGTTGAATTGGACTGTTCTCAAATTTGCTATTCTATTTGATGCTGAGTTAGGTCTCTGTATGTCATCTCCATCACAAACACAAACTACTTCAATCGCGATGGTATCACTCACTTCTCACCTTCAGTACATCTGTTGTTACAACTCTGTTTTTATGTATGGACTTGACTACTCCAACCCTTGACTACCACTCTTTTCTTACACCCTCTGTAAACATGAGTATATCTAAATTTTTGTTACCCATATTTTAACTCCCTATGTTCACAGAACAACATTGACTCCTGGTACTTATCTTGATTTTAAATTTTGAATCCCTGCTTAAATCCCTGCTGTATGGCCTTGTCCTTCTCTATCTCTGTATCAACTGTGGCCCTCCAATATTTTAAGATCTTTGTGCTCCTCTCTAATTTCCGTCTCTCGAGAAGCCTCAGTTTTTCATTGCTCCAGCATTGGGCAGCCTTGCCTTCGACTGTTTAAGGTTTTAAGCTCTGTAATTCCCACTCCAAATCTCTCCATTTCTCTCAATTCCTTTCTTCCCTGAAGGTGCTCTTTAAAACCCACATCTTTTCAAACATTCCAACATTTCTTGTCAACTCATTTGGGACATCCTGCTCCATGATATTATTGCTCAATGGAAAACAATTCTATCTTTTCCTGTACCTTTACAATTTGAAGTCTGTTTGTGGTGCCATTTTGGTTAAGCTCATGAGTGCAGTTCCAGCAGCACACAAAAATTTGAATAACATCTGGGACAATGCAGCCTGATCGGCAACACTCCGTTCACCAACTTAAACAATCGTTCCCTCCACTACTGATTTACAATGACTATTGTGTGTTCTACCTAAACAATATAATGTAACTATTTGCAAAAACTCTCCCAATCACATGACCTCTACTACCTAGAAGAGCAAAGGGAGATGGTACATTGGAAGACAATTACCTGCAAGTTCCCCTCAAACCGCACATTGTCCTGACTTGAAATGACGTCCTTCACTGTCACTGGGTCATACTATGGCTGTACCATATGGACTACATCAGAAGGACTACAACAATTGAAGAGGCTTGCTCACTACCACCTTCTGAAGGGTGAAGCAACAAAAGCTCACCTTGCCAATGATACTCACATCCTATGCAAGAATAAATTATCTTCCTGTCACACAACCACCTGATGAAGGAGCAGCGCTCCACAAGTTAGTGCTTCCAAATAAACCTGCTGGACTATAATCACCTGCTGTGCTTTTTAACTTTGTACACCCCAGTCCAACTTCAGCACCTCCAAATCATACCTCTGGAAGATGTATCAGCCAACAGCCAGATTTCTGAACCTTCCAGAACATAAAGAGGAGGAGCAGAAGAAGACTATATATGCCTGCTCCAACTGATCTTGGGCTTCAGCTTTTCTGCTGTCTTCCCATATTGCTCTATTTCCTGAAAGGCCAAACGTCTATGTCAGTCTTCAACAATGTATTCAACAATGGAGCACCTGCAATCCTCTGGGACTTTGAATTTCACAGACTCGCAATCCTTAAATAGAATAATTTCTCCTAGACACATCCCTTTTCTGAAGACTGTGACCCCTTGTGTTTTCGATTCACTGACCAACAGAAACAGTGGCTCAGCATCTATCCTGTGAAGTCCCTTCAGAATCCCATACATCTCAATGAGATTGCCTCTCCTTCCTCTAAGCTCCAGTGAATACAAGCCCAATTTACTCAGTCTCTCATCATAGGACAACCTATGGGGGAGAAAGCAATCCAAGGATTAACGTTCAGACATGGTACTGTATAAGGCAGCAGTGACTGTCCTGGAATGCTACTGAGCACGAGGTGGTCCCTCTCCAGAACACGTCCTCAATACAATTGCAGTCAGTCTGTTTGTTTGTTGTTTTTAGAGCTAATTATGAGTGGTCCGTGGTTTGTTCACCATTCCCTGCCAACCGCTGCCCAATAGTGATCCTGAAAGTCAAAACAATAACAGAGAAAACAAACAAAAACAAATGAAAGCAAGAGCAAAAGCCCCATTATACAACATCCCACAACAAAACTGGATATTGTGTAATGTAAAGCCATCCCACAGAAGCCACATTCCTGCATCACAAACCAGTAACTCTGAGTGAACTATCGTCCAACAGAGAGAAGATGGCTTTACACTGCAGGTTGATCAGAGTCTAGAAGAGAAAGGCTGTGTGAAACATTTCAAGGGGATTTGATGGCAAATCTGTCAGCGTGGAGAAGCAGTTGAAATGCAAAGATCGCACAAGAAGGAAAAATGCTTGAGGCAGAATGAAGATAGAGGAAGGTAGTCAAAATCGTGAGGAAAAGGCCTCTGGTCAATAAAATGAAAAACAACCTGTTAAGCCATACTGCCAGGGCTATTGTGGGATTTGATCCCAGCCCTTCTGGCTCAAAAGTAGGGAGACAATACCACTACACTACCAACTCATTGTCTGCTGTATTAGCTGGTGTCCCATCTGAATACCAATCAGGCATGATAGTGTGGCATGGTGGCTGAGTGGTTAGCACTGCTGCCTCACAGCACCAGGTTTTATTCCATCCTTTGGCAACTGTCTGTGTGGAGTTTGCACATTCTCCCCGCATGTGCGTGGGTTTGCTCCGGTTTCCTCCCACATGCCAAAGATATGCAGGTTAGGTGAATTGGCCATGCTAAATTGCCCATTAGATTAGATTACTTACAGTGTGGAAACCGGCCCTTTGGCCCAACAAGTCCACACCGAACCTCTGAAGAGCAACTCACTCAGACCCATTCCCCTACATTTACCCCTTTACCTAACACTACGGGCAATTTAGCATGGCCAATTCACCTGACCTGCACATTTTTGGACTGAGGGAAGAAACCGGAGCACCCGGAGGAAACCCACGCAGACACGGGGAGAATGTGCAAACTCCACACAGTCGCCTGAGGCAGGAATTGAACCCGGGTCTCTGGCACAGTGAGGCAGCAGTGCTAACTACCGTGCCACCGTGCTGCCCAAAGCTAGGTGCATTAGTCAGAGGGAAATGGGTCTGGGTGAGTTACTCTTCAGAGGGTCGGTGTGGACTGGTTGGGCCAACGGGCCTGTTTCCAGACTGTAGGGAATCTAATATTTTCTCAGTTTCTAAGATTAACTTAGTACAGTCATTGACAAGAAAGCTAAGACATAAAGTCAGCAACAGATGAAATTCCATTATATAAAGAACTGGCCAAATTCCATCCATACACTAAATGTTTGACCAGTTGAGGTCTTTAAAAAAATTGAAAAATTCAGTAAGGTAGATGCAGAGAACTTGTTTTCCCAGGAATCCAGAACAAGGTGCTATCATCTGAAACTTCAAGCTAGGCCTTTTAGGAATGCTAGCATGAAACATTGGTTTCATGCATAGGGTGATGGAAATCTTATTTTCTGAAATCTCTTTTCCAAAAAGTTGCAGCTGATAGAGTAAGTGGAGATTTTGATAGATTTTTGTTGGGTCTCAAGAGATTTGGAGAAAAGATGGGTAAATGGAAATGAACTACCAACCAATCATGATGTAATTCAATGGCAGAACAGCTTCAATGGGCGGAATTGCCTACTCCTGTTCTTAAATCCACAGAGCCACAAGGGAAGATAATTCGGTTGGATATTACACTAGGTACGGTCATACCTGTCAACAGGACTACCTGAGAAAAGCAGGATGACTTGTTAACCTTACAACAAAATGTCTATCATATTTGATAATGAGTAAAACCCCCAAACCAAAAATGAATTTCATTCCTACTCATGGACAGACCTTTCACACCACACCTGTAATCAACAATGGAGACTATCCAACATTGACTGCAAAGTTGCTCAAAAACTTGGTGCGGGGATTAGCCAGCAGTAAGGAGCCTTTAACTGCTCAAGGCTTCTTCTGAGCAAACTAGGCTGCAGAAAGCCTGAGACAAGGAAATAGTTAATTTCTAATTTTTCCTTATGTTACGTTTTAAGGTCTTCCAAAGCAAATAACTTTCAGCTAATGAATGATTTTTGTAACATTTTGTCAGGTGAATGTGACAGACAATTCATTCATGGCAAGCTTCTGGAAATTGCAAATGAGCACTAATGGCCTGTTTTGACAACAGACAAACTCCCTCCACACCTTTTGGCTCCACCTAGTTGGTGAGACTGCCTTCACCTGGATTAAATTAGATCCTATTGGATTATGACCGCTGGTCCGGTTAGGTTTAAAGTAATCCTGTGATGGGATGGACTTTCCTGGGACAGAGTTGTCTGAACACTGAAGAAAGACTTTTATTCGAATTCTTCATTGTGGGTGAGCAAAGGAAAATCCCAAAGGAACATCGAAAATGTTATGTAATGCTTCTTTTCATTGGCTTTAAGAGGGAGCCCAACCTTAACCAACCCATTTTCTCCCCAGTGAGATCAGTTATAAAATCAGGACATGACAATTGCCACAGTCTGGAATGCTGGGACAAAGCTAGAAGTCACATGACATCAGGTTTTGGTCCAACAGGTTTATTTGAAATCGGAACGCTGCTTCTGTATCAGTTTAAGGAGCAGCGCTCTGAAAGTTTGTGATTT
This sequence comes from Chiloscyllium plagiosum, assembly GCF_037043375.1. Lineage (NCBI taxonomy): Eukaryota > Metazoa > Chordata > Chondrichthyes > Orectolobiformes > Hemiscylliidae > Chiloscyllium > Chiloscyllium plagiosum. The sequence goes on from NW_028270174.1 coordinate 13,073,652, forward strand.
GAAATAAACCTGGTGGACTATAGCCTGATGTTCTGTGACCTCTGACTTTGTCCATTCCAGTTCAAAATTGGCACCTGTGCATCATGACCAAGTGATTTCTGGATGTTGAAATTTTAAGGACTGAGTATTGGAATACCAAGCCACAAGTGCTAGTATTGGAAAGTGTCATAGATATAAATATTTACTTGAATCTTTAACTGGTAATTAAACATTACCAAGTATGAATAAAATTGTTTTATTTACAGTATTCACATGCTGTATCTTCCATCTTTACACTTCCAGTGTACTGTTCTAAAATGATACAGTGAGTTGTTTAGGTCTGCTTAATACATTTCTGGACAACTGAACTTGCATAGATTTATTTTCAGGCCATGTATGAACAGAAAGCAAAAGAATATCATTCAAACCTGTTTGGTTATTCAATAAGATCAGGGCTGATCTGCTGTGTTTTGAATTCCACATGCCCACCTACTCCTGGTAATTTTTGATTCTCTTGTTTAACCAGTATACATCTGCAATAAAACAAAGAAATGTAGATGCTGGAAATCAGAAACCAATGAAAACAGAAATAGATGGCATTGAGTGTGGCAGCATCTGTGAAGAGTAATCACAGTTAACGTTTGGAGTTTAATGTTTCCTTCAGAAGGTATTCATTCTGAAGGTGGGTCACTGGATTTGAAAGGTTAATTCTGTTTTCTCTTCACAGATGCTGCCAGACCCACTGCCAACAATTTATTTTTTTGTTTAAGAATCTATCTGCCTGTGCTTTCAAATATTCAATGATCTCATCTCCCCACCTCCTGAGGAACAGAGTTCCAAAATTGCAGAACCCATTGAGAGAACAAAGTCACCCTCACCTTTGTCCTGAAAGATGACTCCCCTAATCTTAAAACAATGTTGGCTTGTTTTAAACTTATCCACAAAGGAAAATTATTTCAACATCCACCTTTTAGGATCTTATAAACTTCAATCACGTCACCTCTCACTCTCCTCAGTTTCAGTGAAAGCAAGACCAGCCTGTTCAACCTTTCCTCATAAGATAACATGCTCGTTCCAGGTGTCAACCTGATAAACCTCCTCTGAACCACCTCAAATACATTTACACTCTTCCTTAAATAAAGAGACAAAAACTGTCCACAATATTTAAGTTCTCACCGGTGCCCTGTGTAAATGAAACATAGTATCCTTACTCTTATAGAGTCATAGAGTCACAGAGATGTACAGCACCGAAACAGATCCTTCGGTCCAACTCATCCATGCTGACCAGATATCCTAACCTAAACTAGTCCCATTTGCCAGCATTTGGCCCATTTCCCTCTAAGCCCTTCCTGTTCATATCCCCATTCAGGTGCATTTTCAATGTTGCAATTGTACCAGCCTCCACCACTTCCTCTGGCAGCTTATTCCATACACGCACACCCCTCTGCGTGAAAAAGTTGCCCCTTACGTATTGTTTAAATTTTTCCCCCTCACTCTAAACCTATGACCTCTAGTTTTGGATTCCCCCACCCCAGGGAAAAGATGTTGTCCATTTACTCTATCCATGCCTTTATCCATGATTTTATAAACCTATGTAAGGTCACCCCTTAGCCTCCAATGCTCCAGGGAAAAGAGCCCCAGCCTAGTCAGCCTCTCCCTATAGCTCAAATCCTCCAATCCTGGCAATATCCTTGTAAGCCTTTTCTGTGCCCTTTCAAGTTTCACAACATCCTTCCTACAGCAGGGAGACCAGAATTCCAAAAGTAGCCTAACCAATGTCCTGTACATGACCTCCCAACTCCTATACCCAATGTTCTGATCAATGAAGGAAAGCATACCAAGCACTATCTTCACTATCCTATCTACCTGTGACTCCACTTTCAAGGAGCCACTATGAACCTGCACTCCAGGTTTGTTTATCATACTCAATGAATCTCATAATAAAGAATATTTCTGTTAGCCTTCTTTATTATTTGTTATCACTGAACTGTGAACATAAGACTGAATATGGCTAGACTGTTGTTCTCAATGGTACGGCAATGGCAGGGGCTAAGCTTGCATTCTGACAGGAGAGCTGTCGCAATGAAATTGATGTCTGGAATTTGTCATTTGTGAGTTGTAGTTTTGTTCATTGCCCATTTCCACTCACAATGTTGGCCATTGGGATAAAGGAGTAACTATTGACAGAGGCAGCGAAAGCAGGAGAAACGCAAGGAAACAGGATAAATAAAAGATGTGAGGCTTTAAAATTTAATAAAGAAGATTCTTCAATTCCAGATGTTTTGTTGGTATTGGAAATGTATGCTTGCTGCCTGGTCTTGTTTGATTACCTATTGTAAAGCCAAGATGTGTCAATGCTTTCACCTTAGAATTGCCAACTCATCAGGATTGTTCTAGATTCTTTTATTCCTGGAGACTCTCATATCCCCATCACTTGCTTATGAGCTGAAGGACATCAGAAATAATTGTTTTTTTGTGAAAAGTACAATATTTGAATCTGTTACCTTGCCAATTAGAAATCTATTTCTAAGGAAAGGGTGGTGTTTGAAGGGTCAATTTGGTGATTGACAATGAGCCATCCTGTGATGTAATGATGACTGTGCTACCTTTACATTTGGAGGGTGAAGGTGAGACACTGCCTGCATCGGCATGTTGAGTGATGAAAACCTCCAGGAATATGCCCATGGATTGGCAACTCTGTACCAACAACATAGTGTTAATTGTTTGGTCCTGCAATAGAGAGACCAGATTCTCGAAAGTCAAAACCAGGACAAATTGAAAAGCTTGTGGGGTTTCATGATGAGTGAGAAGCTGGGCAACCGAGAGACTGGGTGAGGGCAGTTCAAGATAGGTGATCATGAGATAATACCCCTGTCACAGGTGGCAGGCCTGTTAAGCCACACAGCTATGCACTTCCTTGACAGATCCATGGACCGCATGTAGAGTCCTGTAGTGACTTAACATTCAAAACAATTTGCCACCTTCCGGAAGGTGCCATGGAAAGATACAACAACTAGGCTTTATCAGGGGTTCCAATGTGCAGTAGGGCAGCAAAATCGTAAAGTGCACAGGAGCAGAGATGGGCCATTCAGTCCATCAGTTCTGTTCCACCACCCAATAAGTTAAAGGCTAATCCGGTAATCCTTAACTCCACTTCTCTGCTTTGTGAGGGACATGAGAATGTAATCATTGATCAGATTACACACGGAGAAAACCTTGAACCAAAGTCATTTACTGAGTAGTTATCCAGAGAACAATGAAGATGTTTACTGCCCCACACATGGATGCAGCTGTGCATGAATGGATAAATGTCTCTGTCCTTCTCATTTCACTTTTCCTACTTCTTCCTCTTACTTCCTTGTATTTTCCTTCAGCTTAAATGTTATTTACTGACCAGAAGAATAATAGGATGAATTTCTCTGAGGTCGGGCATTACAGTGTCAAAGTGCTGTGGTCTGATTTGACCTTCGGACTTCCTTCCTTCATTAATGGGAAGGTGCTTGTTTACATGAAACCTGAGCCAACATGAAAATGGGTTTGGGGGCAGCTCAGAAATCGATGGCACCTTGAAGCAGCACCACATGACTGGGGAGACCTTTCCAAATGAAGAATGGGTAAAGCACTGTTAGAATAGGCAGTAGATGTATGACTTTGGACCAAATGTTCAAACAATATGGAAGTATGCTTCCTTCAATTATTTACAGCTTTACAGTTGAATGTTCTCCCCATCCAAGTGCCAGAAAATGGGATTAGAATAGTTAAGGGCTGGTTTTTGACTGGTGCAGACCTAATGGGCCAAATGCTTTTTTTTCCCTGCTGTAGATCTCTTTGACTCTATGACCTTTGGAAGATTTGCAAGAATTTGTTACAGACTGGGGACCACCGAAGCATTCCATGTTTTCTTCAAATCGATTGTTCACATTATAAAAAGAACTCTCATTTTGATGTTGTGAGCGCAAAGGAGCTGGCACCCCAGAGAGAGAGAGAGAGTGAGAAAAAAAGTCAACTTGAATGAGAAGCGATGAGCCTTGATCCCGAGTGTTGAAATTTAGAAGCTCACACAGTGCAGGAGACCTCACTTTGATTACAGCCCTTTTTCATTGGCAGGGCAAAGGGGAAGGGACTCGGGGGAAGAAAAGCATAAAAACTTTGACGATGCTTGTGTGAAAGTTAGCAAAAGTGAAAACCCAGACATCTGAACTGTCGGGACACCAGCCCCTTCAACTGGGACTTTCCCAGCAAAACCGAAACATCTGATCGCAATATCCTGTAATTGCATTCCAGAAATATATTTCTGTTTTTGCTCTTGTGTTTATTTCATTTTTGTTTTGCTGCTGATAGAAATAGGACCAGGAGTTGGCCAAATAGCCCTAAGCCATACTCTGTCTTTCCAGCTTGTCTCAGCCTAGGATGGTCTTTATTCTGAGACTGGTGCTGATTGTGCAGTTAAAGCATGTCTGCACTTCAGCTCTTTAAGTGTAAGGATCGGCAGGACCTGTCAGGTCTATTGTGGGAGAAGCAAATCACTTACTGGTCCAACTAAAGGAGACTCTGACATTGGCAAGAAGTAGTTTACTGCATTCAGCACCCAGCTACATGTAGCATTGATATGAAAGACATTATTGCAGAGACTATGAGGACTTGGATGTTAGGCTTTACTCCACTGAGATCCTACGTTTTCCCCACACTAGTTCATAAAGGACCATTCATAGTTGTTACTTATAATAAGGCACATCTAAATACTCACCCTTTCAGACTCCAATATCCTTATGCATCATCCAAGATCTTTGATTTTAGACTCTCCATCCATAACAACTAATATTTATCCTATTAGAGCCCAAGAGCAATGCATGCTTTAAAGAAATAAACTCTTAATTTTTGAAATTCCAGAGACTTTAGGCCCATTTTACTCGGTCTCCTTTAACAGACCAAGCCCGTAACCCCAGTATCCAACCTGGAAAGCCTTTGTTACCCCACCTCTTTGAAAAGTATATGCTTTTTTAAATAAGGAGACATCATGAGATGTGGCCTCATCAAAGACATATATATATTTACAGTAACGCTTCTTTCCCCTTATATTCAAACGCCCTGGTGATGAAAGCTCACATACCATTGTAATATTCACAATTAATCTGCCAAACCTCTGTGAAGGAACTATCAGAAAGTGCATGCAATGAATAACAAAGAGATTAGAAAATGGAAAAATATCATTTATCTCTTTCTGCTGATAATTTTGAGAAAAAATGAGCCTTTTGGCACAAAACATTAATTCCATGAGTTTTTTTTAATGGAATGCTAAGAAAACACAGACGAATGTCTGAACAATAAAGCATTTACAACTCATAATATCAGATATTTATCAACTCGTAGAAACTTACAGTACAGAAAAAGGCCATTTGTCCCATCTGGTCTGTGCTAGCCTAATCCTGCTTTCTAGCACTTGATCCCTAGCTTCGTAGTTTTTTGCCATTTTGAATGCACACCCAGATGTGTCTTAAATGTAATGAGCATTTTTGCCTCTAGCACTGTCAGGCACTGAGTTCCAGATCACTGTCATCATCTGGGTGACAAAGATTCTCCTCACCTCTCTTCTGATCCATCTGTTGCAAATGTCACTATTTACTCCCAGGTATCAGTACATCCCTACTAAAGGAAATCTCGGTCACTCGTGTTGCCTCTGTTCAAGGAAAACAACCGAGACTATCCAATAAAATTCTCCAATGCCAGCTTACAATTCTTCTTTATAATCTCTCATTTCCTCTCCATTATCTCTACCGTTCTTGAAAGATCTTTGTCTGCACCATCATCCAGGAAACTCACATTGATATGTTTCTTTCCTAGTACTAGGGTGATGGACATCAATGGTTTCTGAGAAGGTTGGATGAGCTAACCAGTATTAGTACATTTTAAGAAAGGACAACATTGAGTTTGAGGAAGGGAGCTTGAAGTTAGTACAAAAATTGGAAGGGAAACGTGTTGAGTCCACTATTCACAGATGTGATTCAGATACCATCTGTCTCACAATTCTTTTTGTAAATATTTTTATTGAGCAAAAAGATTTTACATTTTTTACAAAATTACAAAGTCACTACAAAACAGTATAACAACTTTATAATATAACGGCAATAACAGTAAACAAATGACTACTCTACTCCATAAACCACTGATGAGAGAGAGAAAAAAATTACAAAAACTACAATAAATAACTAAAAAAAACTAATTTAAACCATGTTAAACCAAGGTAAATTAAATTACGTTCGGTTAAGTTACCGCACTCAGCACAATCCCACCAAAGCTCCCCATCACTGGGAGCATTAGTAAGCAAATCCATATTTGTTCGGGATTTCTCCCCCCGGGGTGCCCGGACCGCCAGACACAGCCCTCATGACTACACAAAGACCCTGACTAATATAGCCAACAAGTCTGTGTCTATATAATTCAGAAAGGGCCGCCATTTCTATAAAACAGCTCCGTTTTCTGGTGCACCGTACTCGAAAAGAGTCCAGGAGGATGTGCTCCATAACTAATCTACACCACCCGAGTGTCTCCGACACCCAGCTCATTAGAATGTTCTTCCTCTCACAGAATGCAAGGATATTAAACAGTTTCTTCCCATGCGCATCTCTATCACATTTTAAATAATAATGTGTGGCTGGAAGAATATTACGTAGAGCTTTATGTTTGTGAGGATACTGCGGCCAATTTTGGAACAGCAGGGGATTCGACAGAAAGTATGAGCTCCATTTGAGCAACCAAATATAATCCAGCGTCAAGAATAGAGGGCGATAATTGTGAATGTCAAATAATAAATTTGAAGGACTTGAATGGAGAGACTTAAATGATGTGGCAAAGTGTTTAAAAATAATTCTTCAGAAATACAAAGCAAGGGGACTTTTGTTTCCACTCAGAATGTGGTGGGAATCTGGAACTCGCTGCCTGTAAGATTGGGAGAGGCAGAAACCCCTTTAACATTTAAGAAATATTTAGATGTGCACTTGCAATGCCAAGGCATCCAAGGCAATAGGCTAAGGGCTGGAAAATGGGATAGTTGGTTGTTTTTGCCCAGCACTAACTCGATGGGCTGAAGGACCTTTTCTCTGTGCTGTCAGAATGACCAGTTCCCTCCTAAGTAATTGCTGAACCTACAAAATGGTTTTCATTATTTCGGGAGCTAGCTCTTTCATTTTTACAATAATATCCTGCTTCTCCATTTTTTTTACTGAACGTATCATTTTCCTTCCACTATATCCTGCCATTAGAAAAAGAGTTCTGGGATTTTGACCTGACGACGGTGAAAGAGCTTTGCTGACACTGAGGAGAATGTGCAGTATGCTCTCAGGATGCTCATGCCCATGCGTTGGTGAATGGGATTGATTGAAAAGGGTCTGCGAGCACGTCTTTATCTCTGGGTTGGCTGCCAATGTGAGAAATGGCCTTCCTATGAGCATCTGACAATGTTGAGTCAACCAGCAGGTCCCGCATTGAATGAATGACAACCAGCAACTCTGACACCACATCAATTTGTGGAATTATCATTAGCCTCCCTCCCACCCGCGAGAATAGATATGTCATAGTTTCTCATATTGCAGATTTTTAAAAATTCATTCATGGGATTAGGGCATCACTGGCTAAGCCAGCATTTATTGCCCACAGGGTCTGGAGTCACATGTAGGCCAGACCAGGTAAGGATGGCAGTTTCCTTCCCTAAAGGACATTAATGATTCAGATGGGTTTTCCACCAGTCATTTCATGATCATCATTAGACTTTTAATTCCAGAATTAAAATGCCACCATCTGCCATGGCAGGGCTTGAACCTGCGTACCCAGAACATTAGCTAAGTTTCTAGATTAACAGTCTTGAGATAACACCACTGGGCCATTGCCCCCTCCATGATATTTTGCAATATTTCTGGGACATTTGGCGCTGACGAACACTGCCCACATGTTCAGACTTTGGGCAGGCTAGCTGCTTCTTGTTCATTCCTTTTCCTCTCTCCGATCTTTATTTCCATCTGAACTTTTGATGAAGGAGAAAGTGAGGACTGCAGATGCTGAAGAGTTGGAGTCAAAATGTGCGGCACTGGAAAAACACAGCAGGTCAGGCAGCATCTGAGAAGCAGGAGAGTCGACGTTTCAGGCATAAGCCCTTCCTGATGACTCTCCTGCTCCTCAGATGCTGCCTGACCTGCTGTGCTTTTCCTGTGCCTGCTTTTCGACTAACTTTTGACGAAGGTTTCTAAAGAGTGATGAAGCCTCTTGAAAATGTCCAATGGCTTTCTTTATTGTACAATCTTTTTTCTAGTCCAATGCTTTAATTTTAATGTGTACTCCTAATCCTACCACCAGTCTGCTTTTTACATTCCCTCAAAATCACACTTAAATATTCATAAAACATTACAGCACAGTACAGGCCCTTCGGCCCTTGATGTTGTGCCGACCTGTGGAACCAAACTGAATCCCATCTAACCTACACTATTCCATTATCATCCATATGTCTATCAAATGACCATTTAAATGCCTTTAACGGTGGTGAGTCCACTACTGTTGCAGGCAGTGTGGTCCACGCCCCTACTACTCTCTGAGTAAAGAAACTACCTCTGACATCTGTCCAATATCACCCCTCAATTTAAAGCTATGTCCCCTCATGCTGGCGATCACCATCTGAGGAAAAAGGCTCTCCCTGTCCACCCTATCCAACCCTCTGATTATCTATATGTCTCAATTAAGTCATCTCTCAACCTTCTTCTCTCTAACAAAAACAGCCTCAGCCTTTCCTCATAAGACCTTCCCTCTATACCAGGCAACATCCTAGTAAATCTCCTCTGAACCCTTTCCAAAGCTTCCACGTCCATCCAATAATGCGGCGACCAGAACTGTACTCCAGGAGCGGCTACAGCAGAGTTTTGTACAGCTGCAGAGTGACCTCATGGTTCCAAAACTCAATCCCTCTACATTGATCTATTTTAAGTTATTATCTAACAAAAAATAAATTAAAATCTTTAAAATCCATTCAAACCTGTGTCTAGGTAGGCCGGAGATTGTTCAGCGCTGATTATTACAGAAGAATTATAATTCGCTTTAAATGCAAATTATTTTCTAAAAAACAGAAATCTAAAAATTGTAAAGCTATTCACTGTAGAATCTGTCAAGCAGATAAATGGGAAGTGATAGTCACAACTGGAAGCTTTCATCAGGGTGGCACCAAAGCAATTGTGGTCATTTACGTAAATGGTAAAAATGGGACATCAGGGCCAATTGTTTTAGCCACTGGAAAGCAACAACTATTCAAACCGAGTAGCCAAGGAAGGTGACATAATTGCCCTGAAGTAAGAATGCACATATGCAAAGTAATTAACAAATATGATTATAAATGTTAGGAACTCTCAAGTAAATTAAAAGCTAATATAAAAAGCAAAATATATTTGATAAAATAATCAGAATAAAAACAGTTTACAAATACAAAGTAGCAATGAAGATCAAAAAGTACACAATACATTTAATGCAGAAATGCTTTATATGAATGATATGGCAGTGAATAAATTAAAAGTTAAAATGTATATATCGTATTTAAAAGACTTTTAAAAATCCGTAACATTGGGATATCTCCTGGGGAAGGTGGGACCTGTACAAGAAGGATGGGTTGCACCTGAACTGGAGGGGCACCAATATCCTGAGCGTGAAAGTTTGCTCGAGCTTTTCGGGACGGTTTAAACTAGATTGGCAGGGGAGTGGGAACCAGAGCTACAGATCAGATGATGGAGTAGGTAGTGAAAGCCAGATACAGTGTGCAGAGAATCTGTGAGGAGGGATAGGCACTTGTCAGGGCAAAGATACAGTCAATGTGATGGTTGAAGTGTGTATTATAATGCAATAATTGTCAGGAATAAGGGTGACGAACTCAGAGCATGGATCAGTATTTGGAACTATGATGTTGTGGCCATTATGGAGACTTGCATATCACAGGGGCAGGAATGGTTGTTGGATGTTCCAGGGTTTAGATGTTTCAAAAGGAATGGGTGGGGTGGGGGGGGGGGGAGGTAAAAGAGGTGGAGGAGTGACATTGCTAATCAGGGATAGTATCACATCTGCAGAAAGGGAGGTCAGTGAGGAGGGTTTGTCTACAGAGTCATTATGAGTGGAAGCCAGAAAAAGGAAAGGAGCAGTTACTTTATTGGGAGTTTTCTACAGATCTCCCAGTAGCAACAGAGACATGGAGAAGAAGATTGGGAGACAGATTTCGGAAAGTTGCAGAAGTAACCTGTTGTTGTCATGGGTGACTTTAACTTCCCTAATATTGATTGGAACCTCCTTGTTCAAATAGTTTGGATGGAGCAGTTTTTGTCAGGTGTGTCCAGGAAAGATTCCTGACTCAATATGTAGACAGGCTGACGAAAGAGGAGGTCATATTGGATTTGATGCTTGGCAACAAACCATGCAAGGTGGGAGAGCATTTGGTGACAGTGATCACAGCTCCCTAACCTCTACTATACTCATGGAGAGGGAGAGGGAGAGGAGAGATGGCATGGGAAAGTATTTAACTGGGGGAGGGGGAATTAAAATGCTATTAGGGAGGAACTGAGGCACCTCAATTGGGAACAGATGTTCTCAGGGAAATGCGCAACAGAAATATGGAGGTTGTTTAGAGAGCACATGCTGGACAGGTTTGTCCCATTGAGGCAAGGAAGGAATGCTAGGCTGAAAGAACCTTGGATGACATGGGATGCGGAACATCTAGTCAAGAGGAAGAATGAAGCTTACTTAAGGTTGAAGAGGCAAGGATCAGACAGGGCTCTAGTGGGTGACAAGGTTGTCAGGTAGGAACTGAAGAATGGACATAGGAGAGCTAGAAGGGGGCATGAAAAAGCTTTAGGGTGTAGGATTAAGGAAATCCCTAAGGCATTCTACACTTACGTGAGGAAAAGCGGATGGCCAGAGTGAGGGTAGGGTCAATCAGGGATAGTGGAGAGAACTTGTACCTGGAGTTGGAGGAGGTGGGGAGGTCCTTAATGAATACTTTGCTTCATTATTCACTAGTGATAGGGACCTTGATGTTTATGAGGACAGTGGGAAACAGACTGATATGCAGGTTGATGTTAAGAAGGAAAATGTGCTAAAAATTTTGAAAACCATAAGGATAGATAGATAGATAAATAAATAAATAAATAAATAAATAGATAAACCCCTGGACCAGACGGGATATATCCTGGCTTACTACAGGAAGCGAAGGAAGAGATTGCTGTGCCTTTGGTGATGATCTGTCCACTGGAGTAGTGCCAGATAATTGGAGGGTGGCAAATGTTATTCCCTTGTTCAAGAAATGAAATAGGGATAATCCTGGAAATTATAGACCAGTCAATCTTATGCCAGTGCTGGGCAAAGTAGTGGGGGGGGGGATTCTGAGAGACAGGATTTATGATTACTTGGAAAAGCATAGTTTGATTAGAGACAGTCAGCTTGGCTTTGTAAAGGGCAGGTCATGCCTCATAAACCTTACTGGATTCTTTGAGGATGTGACAAAACACATTGATGAAGGTAGAGCAGTGGATGTGGTGCATGTGAATTTTAGCAAGGCATTTGATACGGTTACCCATGGTAGACTCATTCAGAAAGTATGGAGGCATGGGATACAGGTATATATGGCTGTCTGTATACAGAATTGGCTGGCCCATAGAAGACAGAGGGTAGTGGTAGATGGAAAGTATTCAGCCTGGAGTTCAGTGACCAGTAGTTTTCTGCAGGGATCTGTTCTGGGACCTCTGCTCTTTGTGATTTTTATAAATGATGTGGATTAGGAAGTTGAAGGGTGGGTGAGTAAGTTTGCCGATGACACGATGGTTGGTGGATTGATTGATAGTGTAGAGAGCTGTTGGTTGCAACAAAACAATGACAGGATGCAGAGCTGAGCTGATGAATGGCAGATGGAGTTCAAACTGGAAAAGTGTGAAGTGAATTATTTTGGAAGGTCGAATTTGAATGCAGAATACAGGGTTAAAGGCAGGACTCTTGGCAGTGTGGATGAACAGAGGGATCTTGGGATCCATGCCCATAGATTCCTTAGCATTGTTCAGTTTTGGTTGCCTCATTATAGGAAAGGTGTGGAAGCTTTAGAGAGGGTGCAATATATTTGCAAATCAGATGGTGAGAGGTTAGGAGGGGAGCTGTCAAATGATGATGTTCCCTTGTATCTGCTTTCCTTGTCTTTCTAGTTTGAAGTGGTCATGTGCTTGGAAGATTCTATCGAAGGATTTTTGATGAATTTCTGCAGTGCATCTTGTAGATAGTGCACACTGCTGCATACTGGTGGAGGGAGTTGATGCAATGCCAATCAAGCGGGCTGCTTTGTCCTGGCTGGGGTAAAGCTTTTTGAGTATTGTTGGAGCTGCACTCATCCTGGCAAGGAGAGAGCATTCCAACACACTCCTGACCTGTGCCCTGTAGATAGTGGACAGGCTCTGGGGAGTCAGGAGGTGAGTTTCAAGCTAGGCGGTTAATGAATGCAAAATGGATTGAATGTCTGTGGCTAGTGGCGCGGTTGGTAAGTTGTGGCATTTGGAAGATGCAATCATTGAGTTTGACCTTTCATCTGGGGTCATTCAACTTCTTACAGCATTTCATGAAGATGTTTGGGGTTGGCATCAGCAATGGAGATGCATAGATGTCTGCTCCTATTACCTTCTGTACTGCTAAAGTGCTTCCTGGATCACTGCAGAGAGAGACAGTAGCTCACCCATTTCCACCCCCTCCGCCAAGGCTGACATGCAGCATCCGAAAAGGGTGGAGATCGTGGTCTCCCATGTTGCATCCTCCTTCAAGGCTTCCCAAATCAGTGTCACTTTCTGGGTAACTGGCTGAAACTATTCCAGCCTAACCCCTTTGAGATCTTTGAGACCAGCTTTCAGCTACTCACAATAAAACACCATCATAGTGGGTACTCATGGTGTGGCACAACTCAGTCCTAACTCTTTCAGACTCATATATCCTTATGCATCATCCAGGATCCCTGGTTTTAGACTTTCCAGCCATAAGAACCAATATTTACCTGGTTGGGACCACAAGAACAATAAATACTTGAAAGAAAGGAACTCTGATTCTTTGAAATTCTGGAGAATATAGATCCATTTTTCTCAGTTCTTTTGTCATCGAGCAATCCCCTCATCCCAGGGTTCAACTTAGCAAACCTTTATTTCCCTGCCTCTAAAATAAGTATATCCTTTCTCAGATAAGGAGACATCACAAGATGCAGCCTCACCAAAGGCATTTTTATTTAGAGTAACACTTCTTTTTCCTTATATTCAAATCCCCAGCAATGGAAGCTCACATACCATTATAATTTTCACAATTAATCTGCCAAACTTTCTGAAATAGAAAATGTGTGCAATGAACAACAAACAGAAAGGGCTTAGAAAATGGAAGCCTGTCAACAATGTGGTCAGTGCTGACTGGGCGCTGGAATGAATTGGCAGCTCCCAATTGGCACATGCCCTGAATCATACTCAGTGAGCATGTGCGGTGGGGCCTCTTTCCTTTACTCTGCACTCAGGCCTGTGTCTGGGGTTAACTGATTACTGTGGTGGTCTTTCTCCAGCCTGAAACCTCAATGACCCGGAATGCCGCACTAGGGCAACTCCACTGGAGAGAGAGAGAGAGAGAGTGCTGAACTGAACTCACTGTTTATAACCTGAGCAGCGAGTCAGAACTTATCTCCGCACAGTAATTGCGACCGCCACCAATGCCTGGGTGATTCCCTCTATTGTTGGTGGGACAATGGCCACCTGGGACCTACCCACTCGGGTAGTTCTCCCAAGAGAGAGAAAAAGAGAGATCAAACTGCTTACCCTGGCCAGCAATTCCCCTTGAGTGGGCAGTTCAAATCGCCCGGATCACCCTTTGGTCCTTGATACTGGAATTTTAGTCTAGGATCTGCTGTGAACTCAGCCAGAATTGGTATACCCAGAAGGAGCACAGATGGACTCTAATATGTGTTCAGAATTACCAGTGAACTTTATTATAGAAAAAGAATCCAACTTGCCCAATCCATACAATACTTTGATGAAACTTATACTCTTTACTATGATATAAAATATAAGAAAACTGGAGTGGACACAACATAAATCTTTAACCTTACACAACTTACAGGGTACCTATACTGGATGTAGGTTTGCTCACTGAGCTGCAAGGTTCATTTCCAGACATTGCATTACCTTACTAGGTAACATCTTCAGTGGACCTCATGTGAGACAATCCTGAAAATTCCTGCTTTCTATTTATATGTTTGGGTTTCTTTGGGTTGGTGATGTTATTTCCTGTGGTGAAGTCACTTCCTGTTCCTTTTTTCAGGGGGTGGTAGGTGGGGTCTAACTCGATGTGTTTGTTGCCATGCTTCTAGGAATTCTCATGCATGTCTTTGTTTGGCTTGTCCGAGGATGGATGTATTGTCCCAGTCGAAGTGGTGTCCTTCCTCATCTGTATGTGAGGATACTAGTGAGAGAGGGTCATGTCTTTTTGTGGCTAGTTGGTGTTCATATATCCTGGTGGGTCGTTTTCTGCCTGTTTGTCCAATGTTTGTTACAGTCCTTGCACGGTATTTTGTAAATGACATTAGTTTTGCTCATTGTCTGTAGAGGGTCTTCAAGTTCATAAGCTGCTGTTTTAGTGTATTGGTGGGTTTGTGGGCTACCATGATGCCAAGGGGTCTGAGTAATCTGGCAGTCATTTCCCAGATGTCTTTAATGTAGGGAGAGTGGCTAAGGTTTCTGGGCGTGTTCTGTCTGCTTGTTTGGATTTGTTGCTGAGAAATCGGTGGACTGTGTTCATTGGATAGCCATTCTTTTTGAATACATGGTATAGGTGATTTTCCTCTGCTCTGCATAGTTCCTTTGTCCTGCAATGTATGGTGGCTTAATAATGAAATAATGTTCTGATGCAGTTTTGTTTGTGGGTGTTGGGATGATTGCTTCTGTAGTTCAGTATTTGGTCCGTGTGTCTTGTTTTTCTGTAGACGCTGGTTTGAAGTTCCCCATTGGCTGGTCGCTCTACTGTGACATCTAGGAATGGCAGTTTGTTGTTGTTTTCCTCCTCTTTAGTGAATTTTTTCTCAAAACTCGCTAAGGGTACTTATACTTTAGGAATTACACAACCACCCTCCCCCTTATGCCTAACCAATCACTCCAGAGTGTGAGTGTCCCAGCCCTGAAAATGGTTATTACGGTCTCAGAGGGACTTGTTGCTTGTCTGGTGGAGCTCCCTCTCTGCCTCAGGTGTTGTTGTGGACTTCGGCAGTCCGAGGTTGCAGACAGGGTCGATGTCTTCAGCCCCAAAGAGTTGAGGTCCAGAGATGCAGTGAGTTCAGAGCGAGAAGAGTGAAAAGGAAAAGAGCCCCGATAGCTGGCCCTGCTGCCCCCTTTCACCCTTGCGATTCCATAAGGCCGGCTGGCTCCACCTCTCAGGTCATTCCATTTGATGAAGCTTCTCCGGTGATTGCTGGGGCCGGCTTAATCTCATCATTCGCGGAATCAAAGGGTCAATACCGTCACAAATTTACCTAACTGAAATTTTGATGATTTCATGGAGTCTCCCACACTGTTTTCAGATTAGATTAAATTGTTACCCCGTTAACTATAGATGCTCCCATTGTTCACAGTTTCAGAGTTCATTACCACTTCTAGGCCTGTCCCCTGATACAATGTCTGACGGGTGCCATTTTGTTGGTCGGGTTGTCTCATATCTCTGAGGATCTCTGTCCCCAGAAAAAAGTGTCCTTATTCTGGCAGGCCTGCTGGGAAATCCTGCATGCACAGATGCCAGGTTGACCAGCTTTTCACAAAAAAAAAGCCATTTTCTTTCAGTCTTTCCTTTTAAAACTGGGGATTGCCCTGAAACTGCTACATCCATTGGCACCCCCACACTCGTTGGCAGGCTCTATTGAAACCAGCCAACGGGTGTGGGGGTGCCAATGGATGTGGAACCTACGCAACAGCATATAAATAGAGTTCCTCGAAGAGACAAATATTTAGAATTTAATAAAAGAGTAAATGTGTCAGGCAGCCTCAATGGAGAGAGAGAGAGAGAGAGAGAAGTGGAGTCAACAGTTGGAATTCTATGCATCCTTGCTACTGGGCAGCAGCATCATACTCTCTAGTGAGCATCGAAGGCATTGCCCAGAAGCTGACAACCCAGGATGGCCACCATGTTTCAGACTGGTCCATCACCTCCATGTCAAACTCAGCCCAAGGTAGATTTAGGTCAATGATCTTTCACCAGAATGGATGTTTTTGATGTCATCAACCTGAAAAGTTACCTCATTGTCTCTCTGTCCAGGGAGGATGCCTGATTTGCTGAGTACAGTGAAACTCCATTATGAGGTGGTTTAATATATCACAAATTTGCTTATAGTACAGGGGCTCGCAAGGCTCTGAAAAGAATGCAGACTTTGTTTAAGTCCCCAGGTTAAAATTAGGGATTTCCTTTTTAACCTGGTCCAGCTATAATGGGTTTGCGTGTTATAATAGACCTCACTATATTTCCCACATTTGCAGGTTTTATCTGGGATTTCCAAAATTGCCCTGTACTGTTTTGCATTTGTAGTAAACCTCCTGAGATGGATCATGAAGCATTTGCTGCAGATTGGGATGTCCATAACATTCAGCAACAGCAGAGCTGAGATTTCGTCACTTTTAGTGAGTTAATTTTTCCAAAGCAAGCTCTCATGCGGCCAAAAACTAAATATTACATTAATAAGACAAGGTATAGCCTGAGTGATGATGGCTACTTCTTCAACAGCCAAGTTTGTTTCACAGTAATCATGCCAAAGGAAGAGGAATAATTGTTTACAAGGCTCATTGGCTGTTAGTGAAGAGATATATTGGCAGTGGATGCAGCCCAGAGAAGGTTCACTTGGCTTATCTTGGGTATTGAGAGACTGTCTTAAGAACAAAGAGCAATACTCCACAGGAACGCTCCCTTTAGCCCACCAAAACTGCACCAACATATGATGCCTTTCTAAACTAAAAAGCTTTTGGCCTCTACGTTCTTCCCTGCCAATTAATATATCTGTCAAGATGCTTCTTAAATGTTACTATTGTGTCTGCCCCAACCACCATTTCTGGCAGCACATTCCAGCCACTTAAATTTAAATAAAACATTTGCCTCTCACACCGCTTTTAAACTTTCCCCCTTTTACTTTATACCTGTGTCCCTAGTAATTGATATTTCTACCCTGGGAAAAAGAATCTGACTATCTGTTCTATCCATGTCTCTCATAATTTTACAAACCTCTGTCAGGTTGCCTCTCATTCTTTGACGTTGAAGTGAAAACGAACTAAGTTTGTCCAATCTCTCCTCATAGCTAATACCTTCCAAACCAGGCAACCTCCTGGTAAACAATTTCTGTAGCCTTTCCAAATCCTCCACATCCTTCTGGCAGTGTGCTGACAAGAACTGTACAAAATATTCCAAATGTGGCCTAGCTAAAGTTCTATACAGCTGCAACATGACTTGCCAATTTTTTATTCTCTATGGCCTGACCGAAGAAGGCAAGTAAGCCAAACGCCTTCTTGACCATCTTAATCACTTGTGTGGTCTCTTTCAGGGAGCTGTGGACCTGTAAGCCTAGATCTCTCTCTATGTTGATGTTGCTGAAGTTTCTGCTACTTACTGTTTACTTCCCTCCTACATTGGACCCTCCAAAATGCATCACCAGGTATTTGCCCAAATTAAAGTACATCTGCCATTGCTCCACCCAAGTCTCCAGCCTATCCCTTTAAATCCTCCTATTCGCAGCTCCTCCAGCAGGAGGGAAATAGACAGTAAGTGGCAGAAGCCTCAGCAACATCAACATAGAGAGAGATCTAGGCTTACAGGTCCACAGTTCCCTGAAAGAGACCACACAAGTGATTAAGATGGTCAAGAAGGCATTTGGCTTGCTTTGTGTCATCTGTAAACTTACTAATCAGGCCACCTACATTTCTCTCCAAATTACTTATATATCTATTACAAATAATAGAATATTTTTGATTTTGATTTAATTGTCATGTATATTTTACTGTAAGAATACATTCAAATACAGTGAAAAGCTTTCATTTGTTGCCCACAAAATGGCACCATTTTGAGTAATTCAAGAATAAGGAAAGAAAAGAAAGATACAGCTTGAAGGGAGTCCATCAGTCCAGATCCAGCTCATCACAGCCGATCACACCTGTGCCACCACCCCAGACTCACTGATCCTCAGGCGCCATCTTTTGTCGCTGAGCCAAGATTAGGTTGTGGATAGCTGAAAGTCTGGATGCCAATGATGCAGTGAAAGAAGTGGGAGAATGTGCACAAATGCCAAATTGAAAGAATGCAAGGTTCTCTTCCGATATGATTACAAATGCTCAGCAATATATGTGAAAACACGTTGTGACGAAGCTGCTCATTTAACAAGGTTATGCTCTCCTTGAGTTTTTTTTAAGAGAGGTCGTAAACGACACAGACTGTGAAAAGTCCAGGGTTGAAGACTTTTCGGGCCAATTTGTTAATAGTTAACAGATGGTGCCTCTGGCAGAAGGCTTTCAAGTTAAATAAATACTTGTACAATGAAAGGGGCGTGGCCAGTTGTCCCAGCTCAGCTCTTCTCTGGTTTGGTTTGGGTTTTAGCAGCAGTGTGGAAAAAAGCTGCTCGATCCAAAGCAGGTACAGGCTGGTCCTCTCTCTCTGACGTCTTTCCTGTAAGACCGTGTTTAATTTTACGTTTTGTGTCAAGGGGTGTTTATGGGGATTGTTGCAAGTATTTGGAACAGCATCATTAAGTTGGGATAATCTGTTGGGTTTTTGGAGAGGTTAAGTTATTCGGTATTCTGTTTTCTGTTGTTTGTGTTTCGTTCAGTTACCTTGTAAATCTGTTTTGTTTAAAACTAAGTGATTTAACCAGCTGCATCTCTCCTGGAATATCCACTACACCTACTTAAAACAGTCAGCAAAGTTAAGGTCTGGGCTACTTTCTTGAAAGGTTTGAGGGATAGGGCCTGGTCCATTACAGATTGGGGGGGATTGCGGGATTTGTTCTATAGTTCCAAATTGGGATTCAGGTTGTTGGACTCGAAGGCAGCAGGTGGTAAGAGTTAGTGTCTTTTGTTCCAGGTGTTGAATTCAGCGCTGGGATAGCAATGGCTCTTCCTGAGGGTGGAAGAAGTGACCCAGGGGGCTTTGCAAAAAGTGATTAAGGCCAAGCTGCTGGAATGAGCAGACAAGCTGGAGCAGGAGCTGCCTCCTTCCGTGAGGAAAGGAGAGATAATTACAGCAATAGCTCAGCATTTACATTTGCTGGAAACAACATCAGAATCTTTAGAGATAGCTAAAATTCAATTGAAAATGAAGCAGCTGAGTTAGAGGCAAAAGACAAGGAATTGCGATTAAAAGCAGAGGAAAGAGGAAAAGAGAGAGAGACAGGAAAAGAAGGGAGTTTAAACTTCAGAAATTGGCACTTAGACAGGTGTTCAAAAATTCACCTTCTGAAGTAGTGAGAACTCATGTGGAGGAGCAGAGAGTTAAAATGGCAAAATTAGCAGCTGAAATGGCTGATGATTGTGAGTTGGTCCAGAAATCAGAGTTAGGCTTCCAAAAGCAATTTCAACCCGTGAGGGATAGAAATTGGGGAAAAGAGAATTCCTTGCATGGAAACAGAAAGGTAACTCTCGGTGAAGACCATAAGGATAATTTACCACAGGGTGAAAAGGAAACCCTTGAAGGGGAGAGCGAAGTTAAAAAGCTCCAGTGTTTTCACTGCAATAAAGTAGGCCCACATTAAATCACAGTGTTGGTGGGTTAGGAAAAGCACTGGGAAGCCAGATGTAGGAAAACAGGGTAAGCCAGTGAATTTTATTGGAAAGCACCAGAATGTACAACCTGGTCAGAGGTTGGTTAAGGAGGAAGTGCCAGCTCTTGTTAAACCTGCAAAGATAAAGTTTATTCACAAAGGCCAGGAGGAGCAGGTAAAGATGTTACAATATTAAGAGACGCAGGATCCTTTTAATCTGTAATGTTAAATGATTAGGAGACATGTACTTCTGAAGGACTATTGCCAGAAAAGGTACTAGTAATGGGAATTCACAGTGAGACATGAAGAGCTCAATTATATATAAAGTGAGGTTAGTGTGTCCAGCAAAGAGTGGGGATGTCACGGTAGGAGTACTGGACAAACTCTCAACTCCAGGAATACAGTTTGTTCTTGTTAATGATATAGTTGGTTCACAGGTGGGAGTGCTGCCGACTGTGGTTTAAAAGCCAATGAAAACTCAGGTAACTGAAATATTGCAGGTCACATATCCTGGGATTTTTCCTGATGGTGTGTTAACGAGGTCACAAAGTCACCAGTTGGAACAGGAGAGATCAGCAACTACAGATAAGAAGGTTGATGTGGACTTAGCAGAGACCCTGTTTGATCAGATGGTTGACACAAACCAGGAGCAGATAGATGACAAAGCAGACATCTTTAACTCAGATAAATTAACAGAGTTACAACAGAAAGATGAAAATTTAAAGCAATTGTGTCAAAAGGTATACACAGAAAAAAGATTACGAATGTATCCCTGAATGTTATCATCTTAAAAATGATGTCTTAATGAGAAAGTGAAGACTATTACATATTCAGGTAGATGAGAAATGGGCAGAAGTTCATCATGTCATATTACCAGTGGGTTACAGAATGGAGGTGTTCGAGTGGCACACCTTTAAGGGGTCATTTAGGAGTGAGAAAAGCTCAAGCTAAAATACAAAAATGTTTTTACTGGCCTGGACTGCGCAAGAATGTAGTTGAATTTTACCAGGCGTGTTATACATGTCAGGTAATTGTAAAACCCCAGGCAGTAATGAAACCTGCACCTTTAATACCTATTCCTGCATTTGAGGAACCTTTTACAAGTCTTAATTCATTGCATAGGTCCCCTACCTCAAACAAAAGTGAGAATCAGTATTTGTTAACAATAATGGATGTGTCGACTAGATTTCCAGAGGCCAGTCTTTTTCGCAATATCACAGTTAAAAGGATTATAGAAAAATTACTCAAATTTCTTACTAGATACGGACTCCCCACAGAGATACAATCAGATCAAGGGTCAAACTTTACATCAAAATGATTCAAGGAAGTTATGGACAGCTTCGGAATAAAGCAATTCAAATCTACTGCATACCATCCAGAGTTGCAGGGAGTGCTAGAAAGGTGCATCAGACATTAAAGACCACGTTGAGAGCTTATAGCTATCCAGTTGATTGGGACGTGGGGGTTCCGTTTGTGCTTTTTGCAATCAGAGATGCACCAAATGGATCGACTAAATTCAGTCGATTTGAATTAGTTTTTGGGCATGAAGTGAGAGGACCGCTAAAATTGATTAAGGAGGAATTGGTAAGCCAGAGTTCAGAGACCACATATTTGGACTATGTCAAATTTTAGGGAACAATTACAGGGCAACCTTGATTATCCAAATGACATGGGCAGGCAGTATTTTATCTGGATAATCGAATGTTCGGATAACACAGTTTAACCAAGCATTGGGACCTTGAGATCTTGTTCGGATAATCCAAAATTCGGATAATTAATGTTCGGATAATTAAAGTTGTACTGTAAATAGAACTGGGGAGTGGGCTAGACAGCATTTAAAAGTATCACAGCATGCAATAAAAGAGGAAGCAGCCAAGAAACCAAAAATTTGCAATTTTGCTATCGGGGATAAGGCATTAGTGTTACTTCTAGTGATAGGTGAACCTTTAAAAGCAGGGTTTAGTGGACCTTATCAAGTTGAAAGGAAATTGAGTGAGGTGAACTACTTGATAGGGATTCCAGGCACAAAGAAATCTTAAAGAGTGTGTCATGTGAATATGTATTTTGACAGGGAAGGGAAGCAAGAGGAGAATGGGTTACTGGTTACAACACAGAGGGAAGAACCAAGTTCAGAGGATTCCGATTGGACATTCCTCATATTAAATTAGACAATGAGGAAGTTGTCAAAAATTGGGATAAATTATTGAATTACCTCCAGAGAAAAATCAAAATGACCTGAAAGAGTTATTACTGTAACATGGGGAGATAAGTAGAAAAAAGCTGAGAAGTATTAACCTAATTATCCATGATGTAGATATAGGAGATGCTGTTCCAATTAAACAACATCCTTTTAGACATAACCTTCTAAAGTTGGCACAGGTTCAAAAGGAGATTGAACATATGCTCCAAGATGACATAATCGCAGTGAGTTACAGTAACTGGAACTCACCCATAGCAAAGGTGCCAAAACCAGATAGTCTAATAGACAATAGACAATAGGTGCAGGAGTAGGCCATTCTGCCCATCGAGCCTGCACCACCATTTAATATGATCATGGCTGATCATCCTTAATCAGTATCCTGTTCCTCCCTTATATCTATAACCCTTGATTCCACTATCCTTGAGAGCTCTATCCAACTCTTTCTTAAATGAATCCAGAGACTGGGCCTCCACTGCCCTCTGGGGCAGAGCATTCCACACAGCCACCACTCTCTGGGTGAAGAGGTTTCTCCTCATCTCTGTCCTAATGGTCTACCCCGTATTTTTAAGCTGTGTCCTCTGGTTCGGCACTCACCCATCAGCGGAAACATGTTTCCTGCCTCCAGAGTGTCGAACGGTTATGTGTAGGCTATCGCAAATTCAAAGTTAAAAATCACACAACACCAGGTTATAGTCCAGCAGGTTTAATTGGAAGCACACTAGCTTTCGGAGCGCTGCTCCTTCATCAGCCACCTGATGAACGGCATATCTGATTCTAAGGGACAAGCAACTTATATTTCTAAGTCGGACTTGTTCAGTGGATACTGGCAGAAAGAGCAAAGGTGATTTCAGTTTTCATTACACCGAATAGACCGTATCAGTTTAAAGTCATGAAAAATCTGCCAGCCACATTTCAGAGACTAACCAATAAGGTCATTGCTGGACTACTCAAATTGTTGTATATAACAATGACCTGGTGATTTTTCATCACACAAGGAAGGATCATTTACAGCATTTATCGGACTTGTTCAATCAACTTCGGAACTTTGGTGATAAACCAAGCTAAAAGTGAATTTGCCAAAGCCCAAGTTACCTTCCTGGGCCATGTTATTGGGCACGGACAAATGGCCCCACAGAATGCAAAAACAAAGGTAATTGGGGAGTTTCCCATACCATCGACAAAAACAACAGTACTACGATTCCTGGGATGGAGGGGATTTCATCGAAAATTCGGACCAAATTGTTGCTGTGTGGTTGCTCCACTCACTGAATGGGTAAAGAAAGGCAAGTTTCAGTAGACAGCAGACTGTCAGAAGGCATTTGACAGCCTGAAAGCTGTGTTAACTACTGCCACACCTAATTATGCAAAGCCATTCAAGGTGGCTAACGATGCCAGTGATGTGGGTGTTGATGTCGTGCTCTTGCACGAAGATGATGAGAAGACAGAAAGACCTATCGTGTATTTCTCCAGAAAGTTGAACATTCATCATCAGACTTATTCAACAGTTGAGAAGGAGACTTTGAGCTTGGTGTTGGCATTACAACATTTCAGTGTTTATGTTACCAGCAACATAGCTGAGGCAATCGTATACACTGATCATAACCCATTGAAGTTTGTGGAGAAATTGAAAATTGTGCATGTGACAGGACAAGAAAATGTGATTGCTGACACATTGTCAAGACTTGAATGAGAAACGGAGGCGTTTGGTGGCAAAAGTACAACAGACTGAAATGGAATATGGTTGTGCATGTTTGCGTGTTTATAGCCAATGTATATGTGTGTTTTCGAGTACTAACAATTTAGGTTGAAGGGGTTTTAAAATGAAACCATCTTTGGATATTGATGGTTCTTTTTTTAAGGGGGGAAGGTGTGATGAAGCTGCTCCTTTAACAAGGTTCTGCTGTCCTTGGGTTTTTTTTTAGAGAAGTTGTAAATGCCACAGACTCCGAAAAGTCTAGGGTTGAAGGGTTTAAGGGCCAGGTTGATAATAGCTAACAGATACTGCCTCAGGCAGAAAGTTTTCAAGTTTTTAAAAAAAATTTGTACAATGAAAGGAAAGTGGCTAGTTCTCCCAGCTCAGTTTTTCTCTGGTTTGTTTGAGTTCTAGCAGTAGTGTGGAAAAAATTGCTGGACCCAAAGAAGCAGATCCAGACTAGTATTCTCTCTCTCTCTGACTTCTCTCCTGTAAGACCCTGTGTTTGATTTTACCTTTTGTGCCAAGGGGTGTTTTTGGGAATTGTTGCAAGTATTTGGAACAGCATCGTTAAGTTAGGATGATCTGTTAGGTTCTTTGGGATGGTAAGTTATTTGGTATTCTGTTTTCTGTTGTTTGTGTTTCATTTGGTAATCTTGTAAATAGATTCTGTTTTGTTTAAAACTAAGTGGTTTAACCATCCTGGAATATCCACTTTACACCTGCTTAAAACAACTAGCAAAGTTAGGGTCTGGGTGAGGAAATGTTAGGCAAATAGACCAGTATTTGGAAGTGAAAAGATGGGTTAGCATTTTATGTGAATCTTTTCTTTTCAAACGTTACTGAGCAAAACAATTAATCCTTCATTAAAAATCATGCAACACCAGGTTATAGTCCAACAGGTTTATTTGGAAGCATTAGTTTTCAGAGCACTGCTCCTTCATCATGTGGTTGTGGAGAATAAGATCGTAGGACACAGATTAATCAATTGATTGACTTCCTGCTCTTCTCTTGATAGTTCCGGTTCACTTTATCTCTGGTGATAATGGGTTTTCATTTTATTTCCACCGATACTGGAACAGGAATAGGCCATTCAGCCCTCTTGAGCCTCCTCCATCCCTCAATTTGATGTGGCTGCTCATTTACCTCAGCTCCACCTAGCCAACTTTACTGCAGTCCGTTGTTGTCATATCCTGATTGAAAACCCATCTCAGAACCTTATTCTTAAAGGCTACAACTTTAACCCACAGATGTTTAGGGGAGAGAGTTGCAGATTTTCATTACCTTTTTACGTGAAGAGCATTTCTTAATTTCACTGCTGACTAATGTTAACTTTAACATGTGCCCCCTTACGCTGTATTCCCCTAACCAAGGAAATGGTTTCTCCAAATTGACAAATCCTCTTCACCGTTTTAAGCACCTGATCAGATGACTCCTCAGTCTCCTATATTTAGTAATATTGTTCACCAAGTTATGTAACATTGAAACCTAACAGGCATCTTCAGCTCGACTTCAAGAAGTGAAACCAGGTGAATGTGCACTAAAGTAAACAGAAAGGAATTGTGTTGGGGCTTGGAACCAGAGACTGTTTTTCGAGAAACTTAAACACTGATGCCAACTGAAAGATGAGTTACTGACTTTGGACCTGACTTTCAGTTGTGTCAGCCAATCCTTCCCAATAATGATTGAGACATGTACAATCATGAGTGTGTCTGGAACCTTCTAGAAGCAAACAAACACTTGCCCACAGCATTTCACAGAATCATCATGGCAATATCTGTGTACAAGATTTAAATGCCTATTTAAGAAGATCAGTGTTTGTAACTCAGCTAGCCTGGCAGCATCTGTGGTGACAGAAACAGTGTTTGTAACTCAGCTAGCCTGGCAGCATCTGTGGTGACAGAAACAGAGTTTGTAACTCAGCTAGCCTGGCAGCATCTGTGGTGACAGAAACAGTGTTTGTAACTCAGCTAGCCTGGCAGCATCTGTGGTGACAGAAACAGTGTTTGTAACTCAGCTAGCCTGGCAGCATCTGTGGTGACAGAAACAGTGTTTGTAACTCAGCTAGCCTGGCAGCATCTGTGGTGACAGAAACAGAGTTAATGTTTCGAGTCCAGAATGACTCTTCCCCAGAATTGGAAGGGATTACAATCACAACAGCCCATCCTGCCAGAGTGTCTTGTTTCTGTCGTGTTGAGTTTGACCTCAGTAATAATGCAGCCACTATACAACAATTTTCACTGCATTTTGTAACAAAATACATGTGACGATAAATAAATCAAACCTTCTCACACCTGTTACTTACACCTATCCATCTTACACCATCATTATCGTTCTCTTTGTTTATTGCTCTGGTCACACTCACTGTCTGTTCCCCTCACTCCCCTCCCCTCTGTGCCAACAGCATAAAAACCAGCATTTAGCAGCTCCTTTCAGTCTGATGAAGGATCTCTGGACTCAAAACATTTACTCCGTCTCTCCCTCCACAGACGCTGCCAGACCTGCTGGATTTCTCCAGCACTTTTGATTATTATTTCAGATTTCCAGCATCCCCAGGACTTTGCTTTTAATTGGATTTCTATAATTTTGCTCTTAAGCCCCCAGATGTGCTCAGGGTAAAGTATCTTTTTTCAATTATATTGCTTGGCAAAATCAAATGGATAGTGTCCTGTTATATTGTTCATAAAGAGTTAGGAACTAAATGTTATGTGAAGGTATATTTTGGATGCTTCTTTCATTGTCACAGTGCAGTAATATAGCATTTTACAAATGACATGGAAAACTTCACAGAGCACAAAAGCATTTTGACTCAGAAAGTTTAATTGTTGCGAATCTCTGGGTACCAAACGATAATATCAGTCACTGAGCCTCCAGCATAATAAACATAAGAAAACTTAATCTATGTTCACCAATAAATATAAACATTTCATCTTCACACACTCTTCAGTTTTCCCATATTCAAAATTTGATATGAGATAACTCCAGCTATATTAGCTGAAGAATGAGTCATGGAGCGGATTCAGAAATCAGACTCACTCAGCCAAGGACAAATTATAATCAAGTGCATCAAACAACTTGCGGAGTTATTAAAAAGTCAGTTGGAATGTTGGAAATGTGCTTCAGATGTTTAAACTGGCCTTTCAAAACATCCCAGTATGTCCCTATGAAGTAACGCCAAATCCTTTTGGCTTGTTGCACCCCTGCAAGTTTACCATTTGTGTGCGGAACAACGGATGACCTTCCGAAGAAGATTATGTTCCCGGCATATGGAACAATGGAGAGTAAGCAGGAATCAAGAGCATGCTGCAGTAATACCATCTGTAAGCACATTTCGTGAAGCAATATTTCACTCAGTCATCAGCAGGTGCTCTAATACCCTTCGTATTTAGATTTGAGTGCTTCCGGCTAAACTATCCTATAGGCAGACAAAGGAATTGGTTCAAGACATATTGAGCAATTATTAGCTCCACCAGAAATTATACTGGAACGTTCTGAAGACAGGCCATATTGGACATGAAATGTTAGCTGGTCTCTCCTCTCAACAGGTGCTGTCAGATCTGCTGAGTTTCTCAAGTATTTTCTGTTTTTGTCATCCCAGAGAACGTGCTGGTGAATCTCCCCTGGGCTCTCTCCCATGCAATCACATCCTTCTGATGATGAGGCAGCCAGAACTGCACACAGTTTCTATCTGTGGCCTAACCAATGTGTTATAAAGTTGTAACAAGACTCTGCCACTATATTCTGTGCCCCAGTCAATAAAGGCAAGCTCTCCGTATGCGTCCTTCACCACCCTGTCCACCTATGCTGACCTCTTCAGGGAATCTATGGACTTATGCACCCAAGGTCCCTTTGTTCTTCAGTGCAAACATCACCTCACTCTTATTGGGATTGAATTCCATCTGTTATTGTTCTGTACTGTACCTTCCTCCTTTTTCTTTATCAACCACTCAATAATCCTTTGACATCCAGGGTTCCCCGGACTTGCTTCCCTTGTCTTTCACTCTTAGAGGAAATTCTTATATTTCATTATACAGGTGTTCCCCCCCCCCCCCCCACCCCCGTATCCGTGTCCAAGACTAAGGCGGACGATGGAACCACAGATTGTAGCGAACCCTATCATTTAAATGAGAAGCTTACCTCCCCTGGAATTATTTTTGGAACGTTCCATGCAATATTTTCAAGCCGCGGTAAACTGCGGATAACTGACACCGCGGGAACCGAATCCACGGATACGGGGGTTCTACTGTACTTCCTGTAAAAGACACCCACTTTCTAATTTAAGACAGAAATGAGGAGGAATGTCTTCTCCCAGTTGTGAGTCTTTGGAAATCCTTGTGAATATTTAAGACTGAGCAGACTGACTCTTGATCAAGTCTCACAGGGAAAGGGCAGGAAAGTGGACGCGATGAGTGTCAGATCATCCACAATCCTATCGAATGGCAGACAGGGCTTGAGGGACCGAATGGCCTACTCCTGTTCCTATTTCTTACTGTTTTATGGACAAATACATACCTTTGGATATTGTTTGAATAAAGAACATGAACACACCCAAATCATTCAGAGAATATGAACCAGCAGACACAAGCTGACCCCATCCTGTCATCATCCATCTGTGACACAGAATTAACTTGACAATTTGGGGTTGTGTGCTGCAAAGTCCAGTCCCTGTCATGCCAGCTGGTGCCACGTAGCTGACCATCGCTGATGGAATTTGAACATGCCGCATGAGCAAGGATGTTTTTAGAATGTCAATGAAGACTCAAATGGTACTAAAGCTGGATGGGAAGACAGAAAGCAAGGAAGAGACATTAATGCCTGCTTGAATGATTCTGTCTTCAGCATTGATCACCACGACAGAAACCTGAAAGCAATAGCTTTGCAAAATATAACCGTGAACTTATGGTCAAAGAGCAGAAGACCTGCTCAGAACAATATATGCAATCAAATCAAGCGTGTATATGTTTCCTTTATATCTGGTTACTACATGGAGCCAAAGGTAATCAAAATTCTTCTTGTTTGCAAAAAGCAAACCTACGGTAGAAATGATGCCAAAGGAAAGAACTATATATGAAAGATCAAAGTTTTGCAGTGAGATGGATTGGATTCACTCCCTTCCAGCAAGGTGCTCTATTAATTTATTTCTTTTATCTAGAGGGAAGTCATTCCAAATTACAACCGTATGGCATCAGACTACAATATCAAATCACACATCTCCAGGTCGCATGCAAAGTCTCTTTGCTTTTTAATGTCTTGCAATGTTTCCACACAGCCTCTTGTGATGAGCTCATCTGTGGGGTTTGAAATGCCAAATTTTTTATGTTAAAACTCACACAACACCAGGTTATAGTCCAACAGGTTTATTTGGAAGCACTAGCTTTCGGAGCGCTGCTCCTTCATCAGGTGGTTGTGGAGAATAAGATTGTAAGGCACAGAATTTATAGCAAATGTTTACAGTGTGACGTAACTGAAATTATATATTGAAAAAGACCTGGATTGTTTGTTAAGTCTCTCATCTTTTAAAATGACCATGTTGGTTTCACTTCTTTCATGTGCAAATTGCAAAACCTTCTTTAAAAGTTACACTTTCAAGTGAACTTTAACAATTGGTGTCATGTCGGCCTAGATAATGTATCGATTATGTGAGCTTCTCTGTGTGAGGCTGTCTGTTTGGATGGATGGTGGGGAGAGGGAGGGCATAGAAAGAGAGAGAGAGAGAGAGAGAGAGATGCTCTCCATAAGGGGAATATAGGAAAATGCATAGAAATGAATAGAATGCCAAGCAGAAAAGGAGGGCCACTAACACAATAGGGGAAAAAATTCTTAAATTCCTAGTTGGCTTTTGTTAAGAGTGTTTCATCACACTTCTGATTTGTGTTCGGGAGATGGTGGACAGACTTTAGCGAGACTGGAGCTGAATCACTCACTGCAGAATTCCCAAACTCTGACCTGATCTTTAGGCCACAGTATTTATGATGGCCAGTCCAGTCCAATTTCTGGTCAGTGGTAACCCAGCACAGGTCGTTCTGCTAGAACGCGAGAGTTATATTCCTCTGTGACCTCGTGTTATTGAAAATCCCTCTATGGAAAACTGCTCTAAAACATCACCCTGTAGAAGATTGCAGTAGAAAATCGCTGTACCCATTCAGTAGAAAATTTGCGTTATCCAAACAGCGTCCACAATTCACCAATCGCATTATAGCTGATTTATGTTGAGGAAATGCACGTTATAACAGAGCGGCCTGGAATGCCATTGCATACCAAGGGACATGGTTGGATTATCTTTTGTTGGAAATGGTCACTGTCTAGTTCAAATACTGCTCACCACCTAAGCCTGCATGTTGTCCATATCTACTACAAAGGCTGTTTTTGTATCTGAGAATGGTATTGAATACTGTGCAAGCATCAAAAGATTCTGCATTTAAATTGAGAGTAGATCATTGATGAAGCAGCTGAAGACCCTGAGAAACACTTGTGACAGGCCTCCAATCACCACAGCCAATTCATTTGACTCTGGATATGATTCTAACCAGTGGAGAGCTTTTCCCAATCACATTCACCTAAATCCTGCAGCAGTGACTGGATATTACTCTTGGTCAATTCCTCCTTGATGTTAAGAGCAGAAATTCATCCCCATCTCTTGAGTTCAGCTCTTTGTTGCACAATTTGCCCTGGCCAAAGCGGAATCGACCATCATCGAGGGGATTATTGCTAAGTACATGTCACTTAATCTCATTGTTCATG
The DNA here is from genome assembly GCF_037043375.1 of Chiloscyllium plagiosum. NCBI lineage: Eukaryota > Metazoa > Chordata > Chondrichthyes > Orectolobiformes > Hemiscylliidae > Chiloscyllium > Chiloscyllium plagiosum. Next base: position 13,104,057 of record NW_028270174.1, read on the forward strand.
GAACCTTCTGTCTATTTGTTGATAATTGAGAGTAGACTGATCGGGGTGGTATTTGGTCAGATTGGCTTTGTTCTCCATGTGGACAGGACATATGTGGACAATTTTCCCATTTTGTTGATTAAATGTCAACATTGTAGCTGCACTGGAACAGCTTGGCTCAGGGAGCAGCTAATTCTGAAGCACGAGTCATCAGTACTATTGCCAGAATGTTGGCTTAGCTCATAACCTTGGCAGTGCCTTCAGCCATTGTCATTGTATAGGGATGAATTGAGTTGGCTTGCTGGTATCTGTAATGGCGATGGCCTTGGGAAGAGGCCAAGATGGATCATCCACGTGGCACATTGGCTGTAGTTGCTTCAACCTTGTATTTTGCACTGATGCGCTGTGCTCCCCCATCACTGAGGATAGGGAGTGCCTCATCCTTTTTTTAATTGCTAAACTGCCCACTACCATTTGTGTCTGGATGGGCCACCACATCAAAGCTTGGATCTGGTCTATTGGCTGTGAAACTGCTTCACCCTGTCTGTCACATGTTGCTTTCTGAGGCAGTCTGTGAGCTTTGGCCTGGAGTAGGAGGTTGAGCGGTGACCTTATGGAGGTTAATAAAAAAAATTTTAATCACGAAGGGCAAGAAGCAGAGGTATGTTTTTAAGATGAGAGGAGAAAGATATAAAAAGGACATGAGGAATAACTTTTTTACGCAGACAGTAATTCATGTGTGGAATGAACTGTCAGAGGAAGTGGTGATCCTGGGTACAGTTACAACATTTTAAAAATGTTTGGATAAGTACATGATTGGGAAAGATTTGGAAAATATAGGCTAAGCGCAGGCAGGTGGGACTAGTTTAGTTTGGAATTATGGTCAGCATGGACTGGTTGGGCCGAAGGGTCTGTTTCCATGTTGTATGACTCTGACTAAGTGAACACTTGCTGAAAAAAATACATTTTGTCAAAGCTTTTCTTTGAAGACTGAAAGAACATGCACACACACTGTATCGGCATCAACTTAATAAATAGGCGACAACCATTCTCAGGGCAACGCCTTTCTCAATTGGAATTAACCTGCTTGAGTTAAAATGTAAACAAAATTTAGGAGTCAACAGTCGGTTGTCATCTACTGGTGTATTCTTCATGGCAATACCTCTACCAATCAAAGTCAAGTTGTGAATCGGTTAGCAAACTCCTCTCACACAGTACAAATGTTTTCCCTTTATTCTAGTACGCCTTTTCCACTTCTGTATCACCAAAGGGCTAAGCAAAGATTTGTTCACCTAAGTAACACCCAAAATCTTCTCCCGTGACTACTTATGTTCAACAAAGGAGTGGTTATGGAACGAAGTATTCCTGATTAACATGAAGGTGAACATCAGCAGGTAATTTGATTCACAAATAAAAACAGTGCAGTGGTTGCTGGAGATCTAACTAAAATCAAAAACTTCCAGAGAAATTCAGGAGTTATGGAGCCATCTGCAGAGAAAGAGAGAAGTACAGAGATAAGGTTTTGAGCCCAAGATGACTCTTCTTCAGAGTGTACTGATTGGCGGGATGAAGGGGCTGTCATGTGAGGATGTTAGTACAGGGGTGACGCTGGTGACTGGCTAGGCCGATACTCAGTGGAGTGCAGAGGAGTGGGTGATTTGAATTGAATTAGCTGTACTGTCTCACATGTACTCAAATGAGGGAAAAGTTAATAAGTCGCCACTTACAGCGTTATCTTAGGTACAGAGTACCTGGGGACAATCCTTAGTTACAAAAATAGAGAAATGAAGGGAAAAAAGTTACATTACAGATATACACAGTATAGCCATAGGTCAGAAAAACAACAAGTTAAAAAGAAGTCTAGGGGCTTTCCACAACAGACTAGGTCAAGGGGGCGTCTCCTGTGGTCTGATCTCTGGCTGCTGCCAAGTTCTGCACTGGGCCACTGGTCATTGACTGTCCCTGCACCAGCCACTGGTCACTGAGTGTCCCTGCTCCAGCCCTGGTCACTGAGTGCACCTGTTCCAGCCCCTGGTCACAAAGTGTCCCTGTTCCAGCCGCTGGTCAATGGGTGTCCCTGCTCCAGCTACTGGTCACTGAGTGTCCCTGGTCCAGCCGCTGGTCACTGGGTGTCCCTGCACCAGCCGTTGGCCACTGGGTGTCCCTGCTCCAGCCGCAGACCACTGTGTGTCCCAGTTCCAGCCGCTGGTCACTGGGTGTCCCTGCTCCAGCTACTGGTCACTGAGTGTCCCTGCTCCAGCCACTGGTCACTGAGTGTCTCTGCTCCAGTCTCTGGTCACTGAGTGTCCCTGCTCCAGCCACTGGTCACTGGACATCCCTGCTCGAGCCCCTGGTCACTGAGTGTCTCTGTTCCAGTCACTGGTCACTGGACATCCCTGCTCGAGCCCCTGGTCACTAGCATTCCCCACTTTGGGTGAATGTTTATATTGAAGCATGGGGGAGCCTGACAGGCCTTGGCAGGATAAATGTTAAGAGAACATTTCCCCTTGTGGGAGAGTCTGAAGCTCGGGAGTATAAGTTTACAGTTAGGAGAAGGATCTACCATACAAGGAGGTATTTCTTCTTTGAAAGGTTTGGTCATCTTTGGAATTCTGTGTTCCACAGGCTTGGGTCGTTGAATTATATTCAAGAGTGTTCTTAAGCACAAAAGGAGTCAAGGATTATAATAAGCAGAAAAGAAAGTGGATCTGAGGCAAAGTTTGGATCAGCCATTATCTCAATAAATGGAGAACAGCCTCAGACGCCTGTATGGCCTTTCTGTCTCCTATTTCTTATGTTCTAAATTGTTGTTCATTGGAGATGAGTTGGATTTAAAATTTAATACACAACTGAACAACTGCATGTCGAAGTATTCTGGAACTGCCTTTCATTGCAACCTGGGGCCTGTACCCCTGAGGACACCCCCAGTCCAGCACAGGGAGACTGCCTCCATTGTATTGTTAGTCTCTTTGCAATGTGGCACTGGGACTGGGGAAGTGGGGGGATGGGGTGGAGTGCAAGAAAATGCCCACGATGCTGCAAAATCACAGAATACTGAGGCCTGAATCATTTGAATATGCAGTCCACTGAAGTGGACTGCTTGACTACCTGCCCCTGGGAATCTTCCCTAGTGGTGAGAATGTTTTGAAGAGCTCTCCTCAATTGGCCCCATTTCCTATTTTCCTGGCCCCACTACCCCCATCCTGACCAGGAAATATCCAGCTCTCTTAGAAGAAAAAGTATCAATCGGGGGCGGGGGGGGGGAGCGACAGTGTCCTGGTGGTCATGTCACCAACTTAAAAATCCAGAGGCCCAGCCCAATGGTTTGGAGACGTGAGTTCAAATCCCACCACATTAGCTGGTGGAATTTAAATTAGATCAATAAATTTAAAATTAGTAAGGATAACAATTCATCAAACTATCATGGACAGCTGTGAAATCCTATCTGTTCAGTAACATCCTGTAGGGAAGGAAATCTGCCATTCTTACCTGGTCTGGCCTACATGTGACTCCAATCAAGAGCAACTGGGGATGAACAACACATGCTGACCATATCCCATAAAAGAATAAAGAAAAAAAACTGCAGTGATGTGTGTTATTTAGTCTGTGCAGAGTAATTCATGTCATTACATAAAATGCAACATTATAGATTTCCACCCTCTTTACACTTGCTCAAGGTCTGTAACCATCATGGCTTTATCCAGTTTTGATGAGGCGTCATTTACCTGCAGCTTTGGGTTTGACCCATATTAAAAGCCCTATCCAACCCCTTACGAGCTAAAGACAATCAGCCTAACTCTGAGCTTACACCCTCCAGACTCGCACAAGGGACACAAACTTTCCACATATACCCTGTTTCAATAATCTACTCAACTTCTGCTCAGAAGACAATCCCTGCATACCCGCTCCAACCTTGTGAACCCTTTGTTTGCTATACTTTTTATTGAGAAAGTTTTGTAAATATGAATTAGTGCCTTACTTTTTTGAGATTGTAAGTGTCCTTTTTGTGACAGCTAATGTTACCTCCTAACCTGGGTTGGACAAACCCTTGTGACAATGGAACAAAACCCATGGAATAGATTCTGGAGTGAAGTTAATCGGCAAAATGTATCCAAAATAAAAGCATCTAAAGACAGGATTTTGATCTGATACATATTAATCCAAAATGTATGTTGGCATTTGTGTTTATCTGCTTCACAATTTGGAAAAATTGTAGGCTTTGGAGAATTTCAGATGAAATATGAAGGCAATGATTTACTCACAGGATACAAAGGGGAGAGGAGATGGGATGGAATGCAATTTGGAAGGTTCCAAACTGGAAAGTAATTGGAATCACAAAAAAAACCCAGCACTTCATGTTACCTGGATGATGTAGCTCCTGTTGCTGGAAAGATTGAGAACAGTACTGAAGGAAATTTAATCAATATGGCAGACTTTGAGTTTCCATAACAATTTTATGCCTTGTGCAATCCAACTGCCTGAAGAGAACCTTTCAGCGCATTTGCCAAAGCAGTTAATAAATTTTCTTTTGCTGCATGTGTTCCTCTTATAGTAGCTTATACTGACAGGTACAGAACTCACTGACATCCTGGCTCAATTACTGTTGCCTGATTTTGATTTAATCTGTACTTGCATGAGACCAGAGACTAATTTTTTTAAGTCTTCCTGAAAGATACAGCTCTTGCTTGCCAATTGGAACCAATGTCCTAATTCAGGCTCAGTTACATATTAGAAAGAGCTGCAAATTGAGTTTGGGTAGAGATGGAATGGGGGGAGCATGGCTTCAGCAAAATTAGATTTGGGTGTTGTTGTTACCAAATATTATAATTAATTATTGCTATCATGGTTATTATTCACCAAGCAATGGATGGCTCTCAAGGTTGTCCATCTCGATTTCTGTTGTTCCTCTATCACGCTGTACTCCATCATCTCTTGGTTTGAGAGACACATCAGTGAAGCTGAGCTTGCTGCTGTGATTGACTTGATGGGTGCCAGAAAGTGGCTACAATGTAGACAACTATTTTCCATGATTGGAATGAAAACATGTGTTTCCTTGAGGAGGGGAAGTGGGGGGGGTAGGTGGGTGGGGACGGGGGGATAACAATTTTACTCCTGTTGGTACATCAATAAAACCGTGTCAACTCATCGCAAGTAACTTTGAATTTCTTTTTCTCCCAGCATTTCCGCATTTTCCCAAATGTGCCACGCATTTAGTAGAAGGGTTAGCTTGCTCCGAACATAATTACTCAAAAGTGTTGAGCAAACTGCGCGCCTTTCACCCGACATATTCCAATAATGTTCTTACTTTGGCCACATCTTCCCTTCTCATTAGGTGTGAGCCTGCCAATGGTTAGCGCCCATTGAGGGGTTAAATTGGGCCGTGTAATTGCCAATTATTTTGGTTGCTGTGGAGTTACCACTTCAGACAACAACTGTAAGAGGTTATCCTTCTAATAGAGAGGTGAAGAGGTATCTCTTCTCTCAGAAAGTAGTGAATTGGTGGAATTCTTCACCACAGAGAACTGTCAGGATTGGGTTATTAAGTATGTTCAAGGCTGAGATAAACAGATCTTTAATCAATGAGGGAAATGGGATTATGGGAAAAATGCGGGAAAGTGGAGTTGAGGATTATCAGATCCGCCATGATCTCACTGAATGGCAGAGCAGCCTCAATGGGCTGAATGGTCCACTTCTGCTCTATGGTTTTTTGTGAGGGACACCATCTTGGTAGAGAGGTTTGCGTGTACAGAGGAACCGCGATTATCCAGCATTCGTTTAACCCAAACTTCAGATCATCTGAACAAGATCACAAGGTCCTGATACGTGGCTCAATATGTTATCCGTCATCAATGATCCGGCATTTGATTAACCAACGAAATAATCCCCGCCCGTGTCCTTTGGATAATCAAGTTTCCTCTGTATGCGATTAAAAATTGCTAGTACTATGCAAATCAGCAAGAGAAGATGAGAATGAGAATAGAACGCTGAAATGAAGCCAATATTAGCGATTACTAATTCCACATTCTAGCCAATGCCTTGAACTAACTTCTGTTGAATGTTACACCAAATAGAACGAAGCATCTCAAACCAATGCTACTTAAAGAGACCATGAAGTACTTACACATTTATTCCTGGATTACTTTTTCTGGGTGCCAGTATAATTTGTATATGTTGCTGGTTTTTCCCGTACTTGGATAAATCTGAATGTCCTGCAGTTCTAGTGATTTTAGGAAAAAGTGAGGACTGCAGATGTTGGAGATCAGAGTCGAAGAGTGTGGTGCTAGAAAAGCACAGCCGGTCAGGCAGCATCCGAAGAGCAGGAGAATCCATGTTTCAAGCATAAGCCCTTCTGCAGCATCTTTTGAAGCACACTGTGACTGGGAGAATGAAGAGAAGCCAGTCTGGGCTTCTCTGACTGAGCACGGCAAACTATTGGCTGAGGGAGACAACAGGTTGCTAAGAAGGTCTTTCAGCTGGCTGTCAGATCCTCCAAAGGTGTTCAAAATACAATTATCTTCCCCGTAGCTTCAGCGGGAGCTAGGTGCTAGCATGCGAGCTCATGAGTGAAATGTATTGGCTGCTACAGCCTCAAAGTAGTTTGGAAACAGCATTGTCTCCAGGTGTCAGTGTGACTGGGGCTCTTAACTGTTCTGCTCCCTACAGGCAGCAGCTAAGCAACAAGCTGATTATAGACCCCAAAAGAAGCACACTTCTCTAGTTACAGAGAAGCAGGAGCCAGCATAAGGTTTTTTGAGGAATGCTTCAGTCCACATAACTCAGGATCCTATTGACTCCATGTAGATCTTCCTGGTGCCTCAGGAACCTTTGTACTACAGTTGCCACAACTGTTTTCAGCATTTTCCAATTTAATAAATACTTTTAACACTCAGTTGCATTTAGTATCTTCTCTATAAATGAGAAGAGCTAGTCCGGTACAAAGTTGCATTCATTTCTCATTGTCCTCTGAAAAGGGTCATTCATGTAATGGCATGACTGTGATCACATCATTTAGCACACATTAGGGAACTCGACGTAGGATCCATGGGTCACTGCATTCAGTTGTAATGGTTTACTTCAGATATAGGGGACATGAGGTCCACCTACAATAGTGACTTGTTGTGCTACCAATTTGTTGGCAAGTTGAGCCATTCTCTCTGACCAACCATTGTACCCAGATGTCTGACTATCGATTATACGCAGATTTCCCATAAGAATCACTCTGGGCATTATGTGACTGTGTGACTCAGTGTCCTGGCCAAAATTTATCCTGAACCAGTGTTGCAGAAATGGATCCTCTGGTATCCCATTGCTATCATCCGGATCTTACTGCATTCTGATTGTCCACCACAGTTCCTATATCACAATGGCATCTCTGTCTTAAAGCTATTTCCTTGACTGTAAAGCACTTTGTGATGTGCTTGTAAAAGATGCTAGATAAATGCAAGCTTTTCTCTCATGTCACTTCCTCTTATTTTCTGTCTTCCTCAGTCCTTTCTCATTTCTAAACTTTCGCCACGCTTTTGTTCTGGCCACACTTTATAAGGTGATTCCTTGCTGACAGCACCGTTAAAGAATTGGATTTCAATCTCCATGAAAGAGAACACAAAACGTTGGCAGGCACAAAGCAGGAGAATAACTTCTTCAAACATTGTCCATATGCCCTTAATTACAAACCATCTGCTTTCCACCATACATCTCAAGAATCAGTAGGTATTCTTAATATTTTCACCTGTTCACACAGGAATTTTAAAAAACAGTCCAGTCCAAACAGACTGGTATAAAATTTACTGCTAAATATCTTTATTGGAAAAATATCTGCTAACGTTGTAGGTAATAAATACCTGGGTGATAAGAACACAATACTTCAGAGGCATCTGTTAATGATTTTGGATAACATTATCTTTGTGTTACTTCCAAAAGAAATACAGGAGTTCTTTTTTTTTCCATTTCTGTCTCCTTTTCAAAGTAAACTACACAGAATAATATGATGAGTGCTTATTTACTTTTATTTTGTTTGGCAACAGTCAGTATTTTAATTTTTTTATGTATTCATTTTTTAGAGGAGTTGGCCAGAGCTTAACTTAAACTGTTAACATCTGATGGATATTGCCAAAATTGAGAGAACTGTCCCAAAGATAAGTCATGCAATAGCCTGATAGACTGATACTCACAGGATATACGCTACGGATGATGTCCCAGGTACCATGACGGCCTTCCCTGGGTATGCCCTATCTCACCAACTGGAGAGACCTAGCAGACATAGTGATACAATGATATACAGTTGAGGGGAGTTGTCTGGGAATTCTCAGTATGGACTCTGCACTCCATAAATTCTCATGGCACCAGGTCAAACACAAGCAAGGAAACCTCCTGATAACTACTACTCACTGCATAGCCCTCTCCATCTTCTCCCCGGGCACCCATTCCTTCAGCTGATGAATCAGTACTCCCCATGTTGAGGAAGTGCTGAATGTGGAAAAGCACTGAATGTATTGTGGGTCAGACAACTTAATGTCCATCACCTAAGGCCGTCTCAGTAGTTCCACTGCAGAATGGTTTGCCTTAGATACTGAAAGACACAGCTGCTAGACTGGACCTGTGGTAGGTGGTGAGGGAAATCACAAAGGGGGAAATCAACAAGACCTTGTCCTCCCTAATCTGTTTGCTGCTGATGAATGTATCCATGATGGCAATGGTGGAAGTGACTCTGCACTGTTCTTGTGGAAGACAAAATCCTGTCTTCACATTGAGGATACCTTCCATTGCATTTACAGCCTACCACCATACTAATTGGGATAGATTTCAAACAAATCAAGCAATCCACAACTGGGTATATATCTCATGCTGTAGGCCATCAACAGTAACACAATTGTATTCAGCCACAATGGTGAACCAGCATGTCACCCATTCCATTATTACCATCAAGCCAGGGGATCAATTCCCTGGTTCAGTGCAGTATACAGGAGGATATACCAAGAGCAGACTCAGGCATATCTAAAAATGAAGTACCAACCTGATTAAGCTACAACAGAGCAACACTTGCATGTCAAAGAGAAGAAGCAGCAAGTGATAGACAGGGCTAAGTGATTGCAATTCCACAAACAACAGAGCAGATCTAAACTCTGCAGTTCTACCAAATCCAGTCAGGAATGGTGATGGATGAATAAACAGCTCACTGAAGGAGGAAGCTCCACAAATCTCTTCCCCCTCAATGATGGTGAAGGTTAGTGCATCAGTGCAAAAGATAAGACTGAAGCATTCACAACAATCTTTAGACGGAATGCCATATGGATGAACCGTCTCGGTCTCCTCCAGAGGTTCCCATCAGAGACCAGCATTCAGTCAATTCGACTCACACCTCATGATATCCGCAGCTTCACACCTGGGCCAATAAAAGTCCAGGCCAAAGTGATTGTTTAATTTACCTGTTTTCACATTTTGGTTAGAGAATGATACAGAACTGTTTTAAATTATTTTTCATTTCCTACCATAATAAATAAATGTGTTTTAATTTCCCAGTACCTTACAATCCTGATCATTTCATTGATATTTGTAATATGCCTCTTTTTCTTTACTCATGGCACATTCTTCTATGTGACAGAAAATGAATGGTTTTTAATAGAGTAGATAAGGAGGTGGTTCCACAACCAAAGAGCACATATTTAAGATAATAATAAGATGTTAATTGCTTTTAAATGTATCACTTTTGATCTTTACTTCTGTACTTACAAGTCTGTGATTATTCCAAAATATATGTTTATTTGTATGTTTACAATGATCATTATCTACCATTTTGTCGTAAGAATTTACATTTACCTGTAAACCTGGATTTACTTGTGCATGATTATATTTTCCCATGAACGTTTACCCTTGTGATAATGTAATGTCTAGTTTTATCTGTTTCTGCTTATGCCCTAGTCGTTACAGTATACTTATATGTCTCTGATGACCTGTTGATTTTCCTGGCTCTGATCATCATGATGTATAGATTTAACTGTGATGATAATCATAGATTTACTGGCTCATGATAACCTTTACCAATGGAATTGTCTAACTGTTGGTCATGATCTATCAACTCCCTTGTGATGACCTATGTAATGCCTTACTGTTCCATTCAGGCATGATACATACGCGATGAGACAAATTGGCAGAGACCAGTCAGAAAGAAAGATGCAATCTCAGAAGACTGGGAGATTGATGTCACTATTTGACACACACACCACCCTTCCCCACCTCCCCCCCCCCACCCCCGAACCCCAACCCCAGCACTCCACATGGAAGGAATTCCCCCAGCTTATTCTTGAAGACTGTAACTTCATTTTCGTCAATTCCTTGGATTGAGAACAATTTGGTTCCGCTCAGTTTGATGGGTTTTGAGATGGCTGTCCCATCTATAACCTGCAGACTGTGCTACGTTCTGGGGCAGGTGGTGCTTGGAGAGTTGGGCAGGTGAATTGTTTGGACATTTTTTCACCCTCTCCGATCCCTCTGTGTTCCCAATGGAGTCTCTCAATGTTCTAGGTGCCTCCTCTGCTTTGTTCAGTCACAAGCCAGGGACTCCCTGGAGTTCACTCGCATATCTGACCTCTTCAGGGAATAATTGGAGCCTCTTCCACAAAAACATTTCCTCCGAGACCTCTCCTGCCATGCACAAATACTGAGCAGAGCAGTTGAAGGCTAGAACAAAGCCATTTTTTTTAACATTCTAACCAGGCATTCTAGAGGTCATGTGACAATAGAAATAGGTGCAGGAGTAGACTTTGACCCATCGAACCATTTTCACCAACTATTACAACCTTGGCAGATTTTCTACTTCAACTCCACTTTTTGCCCATCCCCCCAGATCCCTTGATGCCTTGGGAGATTAAAAATCTATTGAAACCTCTACAAAAGATTAGCCCTATTGCAAGAAAATATAGTCTTTCAGAGGCAAGATTGATAGATTTTTGACAAAAGTATCAAGGAATATGAAAAAGGTCACTTAAATGGATTGCAGAATAACCATGAGACAGTGGGCAGCACGGTGGTTCAGCGGTTAGCACTGCTGCCTTACAGCGCCAGGGACCTGGGTTCAATTCCTACCCTGGTGCAGCTGTCTGTGTGGGTTTTGCACATTCTCCCCATGTCTGTGTGGTTTTCCTCCCACACGCCAAAGATGTGCACCTTAGGTGAATTGCCCATAGAGTTAGGTGCATTCGTCAGGGGTAAATGTGGACTGGGCTGCTCTTTGGTGGGTTGGTGTGGACTTGATGGGCCAAAGGGCCTGTTTCCATACTGTAAGGAATCGAATATGTGGCATAATAGTGATTTACTGAACTACTTACATGGCACCTGAAATACTGCTTGGGGCATTAGCTTTCCTGACTTTTTGCCTCAATTTCCTCACCGATGAAAATTCTATTGCATACTTAAATATTTCTAACAATGCAGACTCAACAGCCCTCTGCAGTAAAGAATTCCACAGATTCCTTACCATCTGGGAGAAGGAATTCCTCCTCATCTCTGTCTTGATTGATGACCCCTTGCTGTGAGATGATGCCCTCTGGTCCTAGACTCTCCCATAATGGGAAACGATCTCTCTGCATCTACCCTGTCGAGGCCTCTGAGCAACTGTCTGTTTCAATCAGGTCTCCTCTCATTATTCTAGACTCCAATGAGTACAGATCCAACTACTCAATCTCTCCTCATAAGACAGTCCCTCCATACCTGAGATCAGTTGAGTGAACTTTCCCTGGGCTGCCTCCAATGCCAATATATCTTTTCTTAGATATCCAAGCTGTTCACAGTATTCTAGCTTTGGTCTGACTAGTGCCTTCTGTTGTTTTGCAAGACTTCATTATTTTTATACTCCATTCTTTTCAAATAAAGGCTAACATTCTATTTGCCTTCCCTTTTACCTGTTCAACTCACTGCTAGCTTTTTGAGATTCATGCACAAGGGCAGGATTCTGGGTAATCCAAGATGGAGGACAAGAAAAAGTTTTGTCTGTAACAGCTGCTCTTTTTTTGAGGTATTTTAGGTGTTGGAGGTGGTTTCCTTGAATTCAGGAGCAGCAATTACTGTTTTATATGCTGTTGCATTGTTTTGGAACTTTGGGAAAAAAAAGTCAAAACAACAGCAGTTTAAAAGGGAGAAGAACAGACAAAGGAAGCACATGGTGAGGTCAGTGCAGGAGAGACAGAGAAAGAAAGAAACCCATATTGCTAACTGACAGAGTTAGTAGTTACTGCCTTTGCTGTTGAATTCATGTATCGCTGGATATCGGAGTGTGTCTAGGAAAATTAAAAAACAGTGAAATTCGCAACTGATCTTGGAGGAACCTGTTTGGGAGAAGTCACAGCACAGGAACAGATAAGTGGATGTTTTAAGCGTGGTCTTAAAATAAGTCTACAGTAGTGAGTTCTTTCTTGATTATATGTGTTATTGAGCTATGTCTCTTGATTAAAATTAAAACATAAGCCGTAAGTATTAATTTAACCTGGAGCAGTGTTTTGTAGAGGAATAAGACAGTGGTATTTTCTGGGTCTGTAGATTGGAAAAAGCAAAAATGGCCTTCAGTAGAGTGATATGCTCTTCTTGTCAGATGTGGGAGTTTAGGGGGAATTTACGGGTTTTGAGGATTATATTTGCAATAAATGCCATTGGTTGCGAATCCTATCATATCGAATGGATCGGTTGGAGAGGCAGTTAGAGGCAATGAGGAATTTACAAGAGCAAGGGGGTGTGATGGAAGGTAGTTATAGGAAGGGGGGAAGTCTCAGATACAGTCATGTAGATGGGTTAACTCCAGGAAAAGTAAGAGAGGTAGGCAGGTAGTGCAGGAGTCTTCTGTGGCTATCCCCATTTCAAACAAGTATGCTGTTTTGGAAAATGTAGGGGGTGATGGATTCTCAGGGGAACGTAGCACAAACAGCCAAGTTTCTGGTATTGAGACTGGCTCAAATGCAACGTCGGGTTCCAAGAGATCGATTGTATTAGGGGGACTCTCTAGTTCGAGGTACAGATAGAAAAATCAGAATGGTGTGTTATTTCCCTGGTGCCAAGATCAAGGATGTCTCAGAGAGGGTGCAGAATATTCTCAATGGGGAGAGGGCCAGCAGGAGGTCATTGTCCACATTGGAACAACAACATAGGAAGGGAAAAGGTTGCGATTCTGAAGGGTGATTACAGAGAGTTAGGCAGGAATTTAAATAGGAGGTCCTCAAGGGTAGTAATATCTGGATTACTCCCAGTGCTATGAGCTCGTGAGGGCAGGAATAGGAGGATAGAGCAGATGAATGCATGGCTGAGGAGCTGGTGTATGGGAGAAAGATTCACATTTTTGGATCATTGGAATCTCTTTTGGGGTAGAAGTGACCTGTACAAGAAGGACAGATTGCACCTAAATTGGAAGGGGACTAATATACTGGCAGGGAGATTTGCTAGAGCTGCTCAGGGGGATTTAAACTAATTAGGTGGGGGGGTGGGGGTGGAGGTTGGGACCCAGGGAGATAGTGAGGAAAGAGATCAATCTGAGACTGGTACAGTTGAGAGCAAAGGCGAGTCAAATAGTCAGGGCAGGCAGGGACAAAGCAGAGAGCAAGGTAGGACTGATAAATTAAACTGCATTTATTTCAATGCAAGGAGCCTAATAGGGAAGGCAGATGAACTCAGGACATGGTTAGGAACATGGGACTGGGATATCATAGCAATTACAGAAACATGGCTCAGAGATGGGCAGGACTGGCAGCTTAATGTTCCAGGATAAAAATGCTATTAGAAGATTAGAAAGGGAGGCAAGAGAGGAGGGGGAGTGGCATTTTTGATAAGGGATAGCATTACAGCTGTGCTAAGGGAGGATATTCCCGGAACTACATCCAGGGAAGTTATTTGGGTAGAACTGAGAAATAAGAAAGGGATGATCACCTTATTGGGATTGTATTATAGACACCCTAAAAGTCAGAGGGAAATTGAGAAACAAACTTGTAAGGAGATATCATCTATCTGTAAGAATAATAGGGTAGCTATGGTAGGGGATTTTAACTTTCCAAACATAGACTGGGATTGCCATAGTGATAAGGGTTTAGATGGACAGGAATTTCTTAAGTGTGTACAAGACAATTTTCCCATTCAGTGTGTGGATGTACCTACTAGAGAAGGTGCAAAACTTGACCTACTTTTGGGAAATAAGGCAGGGCAGGTGACTGAGGTGTCAGTGGGGGAGCACTTTGGGGCTAGCGACCATAATTCTATTTGTTTTAAAATAGTGATGGAAATGGATAGACCAGATCTAAAAGTTGAAGTTTTAAATTGAAGGAAGGCAATTTAGGCAAGAATTTTCAAAAGCTGATTGGGTGCAGAAGTTCGCAGGTAAAGAGACAACTGGAAAATGGGAAGCCTTCAGAAATGAGATAACAAGAATCCAGAGACAGTATATTCCTGTCAGGGTGAAAGGAAAGGCTGGTAGGTATAGGGAATGCTGGATGACTAAAGAAATTGAGGGTTTGTTTAAGAAAAGAAAGGAAGCATATGTCAGGTACAGACAGGATAGATTGAGTGAATCCTTAGAAGAGTATAAAGGCAGTAGGAGTATACTTAAGAGGGAAATCAGGAGGGCAAAACGGGGACATGAGATAGCTTTGGCAAACAGAGTTAAGGAGAATCCAAAGGGTTTTTACAAATACATTAAGGACAAAAGGGTAACTAGAGAGAGAATAGGGCACCTCAAAGATCAGCAAAGCAGCCTTTGTGTGGAGCCGCAGGAGATGGGGGAGAAACTAAACGAGTATTTTGCATCAGTATTTACTGTTTAAAAGGACATGGAAGATATAGAATGTAGGGAAATAGATGATGACAACTTGCAAAATGTCCAGATTACAGAGGAGGAGGTGCGGGATGGCTTGAAACGCATAAAGGTGGATAAATCCCCAGTACCTGATCAGGTGTACCCTGGAACTCTGTGGGAAGCTAGAGAAGTGATTGCTGGATCTCTTGCTGAGATATTTGTATCATCGATAGTCACAGGTGAGGTGCTGGAAGACTGGAGTTTGGCTAATGTGGTGCCACTGTTTAAGAAGGGCGGTAAAGACAAGCCAGGGATCTATAGAATAGTGAGCCTGACATCGGTGGTGGGCAAGTTGTTGGAGGGAAGGGACAGGATGTACATGTACTTGGAAAGGCAAGGACTGATTAAGGATAGTCAACATGGCTTTGTGTGTGAGAAACCATGTCTCTCAAACTAGATTGAGTATTTTGAAGAAGTAACAAGGAGGATTGATAGGGCAGAATGGTGGACATGATCTATATGAACTTCAGTAAGGCATTTGACAAGGTTCCCCATTTGAGACTGGTTAGCAAGCTTAGATCTCATGGAATACAGGGAGAACTAGCCGTTTAGATACAGAACTGGCTCAAAGGTAGAAGACAGAGGGTGGTGGTGGAAGGTTGTTTTTCAGACTGGAGGCCTGTGACCAGTGAAGTGCCTCAAGGATTGGTGCTGGGTCCACTACTTTTCATCATTTATATAAGTAATTTGGATGTGAGCATAAGAGGTACAGTTAGTAAGTTTGCGGATGACACCAAACTTGGAGGTGTATTGGACAGCGAAGAAGGTTACATTAGAGTAAAACAGGATCTTAATCAGATGGGCCATTGGGCTGAGGAGTGGCAGATGGAGTTTAATTTAGATAAAGGCGAGGAGCTGCATTTTGGGAAAACAAATCTTAGCAGGACTTATACACTTAATGGTAAGGTTCTAGGGAGTGTTGCTGAACAAAGAGACCTTGGAGTGCAGGTTCATAGCTCCTTGAAAGTGGAGTCACAGGTAGATAGGATAGTGAAGAAGGCGTTTGGTATGCTTCCTTTATTGGTGAGAGTATTGAGTACAGGAGTTGGGAGGTCATGTGCGGCTGTACAGGACATTGGTTAGGCCACTGTTAGAATATTGCGTGCAATTCTGGTCTCCTTCCTATCGGAAAGATGTTGTGAAACTTAAAAGGGTTCAGAAAAGATTTACAAGGATGTTGCCAGGGTTGGAAGATTCGAGCTACTGGGAGAGGCTGAACAGGCTGGGGCTGTTTTCCCTCGAACATCGGAGGTTGAGGGGTGACTTTATTGAAGTTTATAAAATCATGAGGGGCATGGATAGGATAAATAGACAAAGTCTTTTCCCTGGGGTGGGGGAGTCCAGAACTAGAGGGCATAGGTTTAGGGTGAGAGGGGAAAGATTTAAAAAGGACCTAAGGGGCAACGTTTTCACACAGAGGGTGGTACGGGTATGGAATGAGCTGCCAGAGGAAGTGGTGGAGGCTGGTACAATTGCAACATTTAAAAGGCATCTAGATGGGCATATAATTAGGAAGGGTTTGGAGGGATATGGGCCGGGTGCTGGCAGGTGGGACTAGATTGGGTTGGGATATCAGGTTGGCATGGATGGGTTGGACCAAAGGGTCTGTTTCTGTGCTGTCCATCTCTATGACTCTATGACTTCCAGATCCTTCTGTTCTGCAATTTTCTGCAGTCTTTAAATGATATTCAACTTCTCTATTCTTCCTGTCAAAGTGCATAACCTCACATTTTCTCACATTATATTCTGTCTACCAGTTTTTTGCCCACTCACTCCCCAGTCTGTTTATGACCTTTTGCAAGCTCTTCTTCCCCGTTTGCACTTCTGTCTATTTTTATGTCCTGCAAACTTAGTGATTGTAATTCATTTCCCTCATCCAAGTCATTAATATATATCGTAAATAATTGTGGCCCAGCACTGATCCCTCTACACCAGTAGTTACAGGTCTCCTTTCTGCAAATGTTCCCCTTATCCCAATTCTCTGTCTTCTATTAGTTAGCCAATCCTCTATCCATGCTAATAAACTACCTCCAACACCATGGACTCTAATTAAATAGCCTAATGCATGGTACAGTACTGAATGCCTTTGGCACATCAGAAATATATTGCTGTGTATATTTATCATTTCCCTTTATTTAACCTGGAGGAGACAGTGAGGACTGCAGATGCCGGGTATCAGAGTCAAGAGTGGAAAAGCACAGCAGATTAGGCAGCATTGGATGCTGACCTGCTGTGCGTTTCCAGCACCACCCTCTCGCCCCGTTATCTACCCTGTTTGTTACCTCCTCAACAAACTGGAATAAATTTGTCAGGCATAATTTACTCTTCATGAAGCCAATCTGACTCTGCTTGATTATTTTGTACATATCTAATTGCTTTGATACTACAGTACATCCTCAAGAATAGACTTTATCATTATTGTACATTCATTATATGATCTTCCTGTAAACAGACAAGACAACGCTTTTCACTGTACCTCGGTTAACATGACAGTAATAAAACAAATCAAATCCCTTTGAATCCAGTAATGGTAACCTGTTGTAACCTGCCCTTTGCATTTCTTCTGAAGAGTTTGTATGGAAAATCTGCTCGTGGTTGCCAACAAAATCCTAGACATTTACTTTACATTGCCTTTGGTTCTCACCAATTTCAACTATCTAATTCTCAGACGCTACAGCAGAGTTAGAAAGTCCCCAAACCAAATCTGAGCAAGGGATTTCTCTGCATTACGTAGCTATTCTTTAGTGGGATGTGGATGTTTCTGGTGTTATTATTGGGCAGTTAGTCCCTGAAAGGATTAACTGATATCATCAAAATAAACTCTGGAGTCAGGACAGAAAGGACTGCTCCTGGGAGGAATTATCTGGTTTTGTATTCCGAACCAAAGTTGTGTGAAAATGTTTCAATAGTAGTGAGGTGTATGTAAACTCACTCCTGATCTCTCACAAGAGACTGCAATGTATCCCCTGTGTAATGGAACCAGCTATTAAGTAATAAATAATGAACTTGTTCATTGTTCATCAAGGGGAAAGTGAGGACTGCAGATGCTGGAGATCAGAGCTGAAAATGTGTTGCTGGAAAAGCGCAGCAGGTCAGGCAGCATCCAAGGAGCAGGAGAATCGACGTTTCGGGAAACGTCGATTCTCCTGCTCCTTGGATGCTGCCTGACCTGCTGCGCTTTTCCAGCAACACATTTTCAGCTATTGTTCATCAAGGTTGAGCCTATCTTCTGCTGAAAACATCATGTGAGCATCCTTCCCAACACGGTACCAGTGGTTTAGACCTATAGCAACAAAAAGATTTGGACATAAGAACTGGGAGTAGAAGTAGGCAATTCCATCCCTCAAACCTGCTCTGCCATTTAGTACAATCATGGGTGATCTTATCTCGACCTTCACTTCATTTTCCCGTCTGCTCACCATTGCTCTTTAACCCGTTACTAATTAAAAATGAACTCCTCCTTAAATTTACTCAGTGTCACAGCATCCACCACACTCTGGGCTAGTGAATTCCACATCTTCCTATTCCTTTTGAGAGATGTAATTCCTTCTCATGTCTGTTTAAAATCTACCACCTCTTATCCTAAATCTGTGAATCCTAAATCTTCTCAACAAGGAGCAGCATGGTGGCTAAGTGGTTAGCATTGCTGCCTCACAGCGCCAGGGACCTCAATTCAATTCCACCCTTGGGTGACTGTCTGTTTGTCTGTCTGTCTGTGTGGAGTTTGCACATTCTCCCCATGTCTTTGTGGGTTTCCTCCCACAGTCCAAAGATATGCAGGTTACGTGGAATGGCTGTGCTAAATTGCTTGTAGTGTCCAGGGATTTGTAAAATGCAGGGATAGGGGTGGGTCTGGGTGGGATCCTCTTCACAGGGTCAGTGTAGCATTAATGGACTGAATGACTTGCTTCCATGATGTAGGGATTCCATGAACCCCACCCTAGTAATAGCTTGCAAGGCCAAAATTTGTTGTCCGTCTCGAATTGCTCTTGAACCTAGTGAATGACTTGTTTAGCCAACTGAGAGGGCAGTTCAGAGTCAATCACATTACTGTGGACTTGTGGGAGATTTTTTTTTCCCAAAAGGCATTAGTGAATTGGGAGAGTTTTTTAACAGCAGTCAGTGAGAGTTATCATGGCCAACATCACTGAGAGCAGATTTTATGAGTTGAATTGACTTTAAATCTCACTGGTTATCATGGTGGGATTTGAATCCGGGTCCCCAAACATTAGGTTAGGCCCCTGATTTACCACTTCATCACCAGTTATCTTTTAAGAGGGTATTGCAAATTTTAACTTCACAAAGAAACACCACATTTATATTTTATAAATGATCTCTTAAACTTTGAGAATGGTGGCTACCAGTGCTATATTAGATTAGTCCCTACTTCATATCTCACAGCAAGCATTACAAATAATCCCAAACATGAAAGTGTGCCACATACGTTTTTGTATTTTTGGTTATCCTATTTTGATCAAGGTTTAAGCAAGCTCAACTATCTTGCCTCTTGCTGATATATTAGCAATTTTGAAATAAATACAGTGTTCAGAATCTTATCCCATCTCAAATTGCAATTGCTTTTGATGTGGGTAATGTTAACAATCTCCCTTTAAGTGAAAACTTCCCACATGGAGCTGAAAGGGATTAGAGGTACCAAGTATTTACAGCAGTCATTTCCCTCCTGCCCGGTTACAGTGACAAATTGAGGAAATCAAAATTGAATAGGTGAACAGTCACACTTTGAAAAGGTATGTTACTATTGATTGGGTGTTTTCCCTCCATAGTTTTAAATTACAGTGTAGGAAGACCCGTAGAAAGAGATAGCTCCCCAGTCTTAGGGGGAGCAGCAATCTAAAGATGTTGGGACTGCACTGTGTGCCTTTGAAGAAGTAATTCAGCAGATACTTTTCAAAGGCATTATCCCAGAGTGCAGACAGTTAAGGTTATGTAATGACCAAATTTTAGAGAGGAGATAAGTTCTCATATATCAGTCTCAACCAACAGAAACTATATACCTTCTTTGTGGGGTGTATCAGAATCACCCTCTGGCATTTCCAAACTGGGGAGGGCGACATAGTTAGTGACATGCAGGCCAAAGAGCTTTGCTGACTCCAATCGGCCTCCAGCTATACTAAATGGCTTAGGATGGATGTGAGACCAGAGACCAATTGTTTACAAGGAGGAAACTATATTTTGAATAGCAGCTCAGTAGGCAGGTTGTAACAATGTCAACCTATTCAACAGACAGACAGTAATTCAACCTCCACTGTCTCGTCCCCAAGGAGCCAATGTTTCCCCATCTGATAAACCAGCTTCCTTCTTATATATCGGCATCTTTAAAGACTATTTCAGATCTTTGTTACATTTCATAAAAAACAATTATCTTTTGGCACAAGGAGACCTCCATACCTTATAAATGTACATGAAAAGACAATTGGAAAATGCATACATGAGGGTATATTTTCCAGTCTTTTCTGCTGTGCTGCGTACATTGGATGTCCTGCAAAGAAATATTTATATCGCACTCTCTCACATCCCAAAACCTTTTACAGCTAATGGAGGATTTTGAGATGCACACAAGATTGCATTACCAAACAGTATGTTTTAGTGAGGTTGGTCAATGGATAAATATTGTCCAGAGCATTCAGGAGAATGAAAATAAAACAACAAAGTGTGAATGCTGGCGATCTGAAACAACAACAGCAAACAGTTCTGAAGAAGGGCCGCTGGACTTAAAATGTTAACTCTCGTTTCTCTCTGCAGATTCTGCCAGACCTGCTGAGTTTCTCCAGCAATTTCTGGCTTTCGTACCAAGGAGAACGTCCCTCCTCTTTTTTGACATTATGCCTTGTCCATCTGAGAGGATCTCAATTTAGGCCTCAGGCCTGCGCAGCACTCTTCTTGTATCAGCTTTGAGTATGTGCTTAGATTCCTGGACTGGGACTTGAACTCACAACTTTCCGATTCAGAAGTGAGAATGATGCTAACTGAGCCTTGGCTACTGCAAAGAAAACAAATCCAATTTTCTATTAAACTTAAGCATTTATTTGACCAGAATTGGTCTGTTTATCTCAGTGAGCCTGGAAAATAGCTCTTGTGATCTGCATTTTACAGATTGCTTCCAGAGCAATGCATCATAAATTATGGCCTGAGCTATATTGAGTGACAGTAAAATCTTAACCCTTAGACTGCTTATAAAGTTCAGACGAAGGTCTCTAGGTATTGGTGATTTCAGTTAATAGGAGAGTTTGTTGGGATGGGGGAAAAGAAGGTATTTTAAACAAGTATACAATTTTCAAGTATATCTCTTCAACAGCATGAAATGATTAGACTCTCAGTGAATGAGCTTTTGATAACACAGGATAGGAATGGAAAAGGCTCTACAATACTGCTTCAAGGAAGAGCAGAGAGTTCTTGCAAATGTTTATTCCCCTGCCCAGCTTTGTATGAATACCCCCAAGCCCCCCACGCCCTCACCTCCACCTACCCTTCTGTGACTCAGCTTCTCCTTCTCTTAGCTTATGATTTGGTGCAGCGTTGTGTGCATTGCTGCGTTGTTCCGAGATAAGACTCCCTGCACAAATATGGGTTGAGATTCTGGTGTGATCTAAACCAAGAACAGAGGCGAACTGAACTTGCTTTTTGCTGAGATTCTGAATGAAGTGCACACGTCAAGAAGAAAAAAATTATCCCGGGATATGGGTGACACTGAGATAGCTACATTTACTAGCCTTCCCTATTTGACCTTAGGGAACAAAGAGACAACCACAAACTAGGACTCGAGCTTATGCAATCATGCAGCTGGCTTTCCATTCATGAAGGACATTGCTTAACCAACATTTGTGCAACTGTTTTCATGCTTAAATCCAACCAAGACTCATTTGTTTCCTAATTTGCCACCCTGGGCCATCATTCACTGCCTTTGATTTGACAGCCTGGTACCAGGCAAAGTGGAAAATGTTTCCAGAATGCGGCGGGCAATCCAGGAAGACATCACGAGTTCAGCAGATTGTGTGGTGTTACAATTCAGTCAACGAGTCTGGTTGGCTGTAGCAACATGTACTTTTACATGCCTGTCCTAGCCTGGAGCTATGGATTGTGAGGGGAGAGACTCCAATTTTCTCCCCATTGCATGGTTAACAAGGAAACTCCCCCATTCTAACAGCATGCCTTTGGCGTCTGTTGGAAGAATTTACTAGTTGACACTCAAGTTGTTTGGTCATGTTATGAGGGAATGCTCTTTACCAACAAGTTTCGGCATTGGAACCCAAACCCACAGCTTCCGGCTTACAGACACCTGACCTCTGCCCAGTTAACTAGATAATTATGTGAACAAGTGTTGGTGACTGTGAAGACAAACATTCTGGAATGAAAATTAAGGAATGGAAGGGGGTAAAATTAATGGAAAGATAGTGAAAGGCCTGAATGAACAAAGAGCTGCAGGCATGGAAATACCCTCAAAATGGGACTTATGTATATTTTCGTATCTTAGAGTTTGGATTTTGAAGTAGTGGTATGTGGATTTTGGTCTTTGTTTATGGGTTGATTTAATGATCAACTTGTTGGTATTTCTGGAGCCATAATTTTTTTAAAAAACATTGAGATGTACAGTTCCTGAGGTATAATCAGGGTTTGTTTGCATTGTGAAAGTTTTCTGTTTAGAGGAATGAGGAATTGATTTTTGTTTTTTGGTTAAAACCCACACCTTGGAAAGCTTTTGGTTTCAGCTTGCAGAAGTCCTAGTTGAAGTTGAATGTATGAAACAGTTTTTCCTAGAGAAAATAATTAATTCAGAAAAGTTAGAAAATAGGTTACCTCAGTTTTTGGGTTTTAGTAAAAAGCTTCAGTCCAGAAGTGTTGAAGTAGAACCCTGAAGAGGTCATTTGAAACGATGAAAGTTTAAGCTCAATTGTGTGAACAATCAAAGAGACTATCGGAATCTTAAGAACAAGAATTGAAAGAAACAGTTAAATCAAACCTATAGGTATAATAAAAAAAGGGATTCTCCCAGATGTTTGAATGCTGTAATATGATGCTTATGGGATATATCAGATTGTAATTAACTATGAATCTTGAATTCTTTCAAATTGTGTTAAATGTAAATAGTTTGGTTTATTCTATTTCATCTTCATCTTTTGCATAATAAATACTTGTGTTATTGCTAAAACAAAATTGGCAGATTTGTGTGTCTATGTTTGAGTGAAAAAGCACCTTATTACATAAAACAAAATAAAATTATAATGTCAATATGGAATTTGAATTGCCCAATAGTAACAATTGTGGTTACATTACATCAGAGAAAAAAACAGCAGTTTTGCAAATATGAATATATAGAGTACAAAAACCAAAAAAAAGGATTTATAGAAACATTTGTTAGATATTTTTGAAACTGCTGTCTGTGGGATGTGGGTGTTGCTGGCTAGGCCGGGATTTATTGCTCATGTCTAGTTGCCTTGAGAAGGTGGTGGTGAGCTGCCTTCTAGAACTGCTGCAGTCCATGTGGTGTAGGAACACCCACAATGCAGTTCAGGAGGGAGTTCCAGGATTTTGATCCAGTGACAATAAAGGAATAGGGATATAGATCCAAGTCAGGATGGACAGTGCCTTGGATGGGAACTTGAAGATGGTCATGTTGTGATTCACCCACTGCCCCTGGCCTCTAGATCATAATGTCAGCATTTGTGAGCTGCTGTCTAAGGAGTCAAGGCGGGTTGCTGCAGTACGATTTGTGTGTGGTACATACTTCTGCCACTTTATTAGTGATGGAGAGGGTGAACATTTAAGGGAGTGGATAGGGTGCCAATCAAGCAAGGGGCTTTGCCGTGGATGATGTTGAGCTTTTTGAATGTGATTGGGGCTGTGTTCATCTAGACAAGTGGAGAGTATTCCTTCACACTCCCGACATGTGTATGTAGATGCTGGATATGCTTTGGGGAGAAGAAAGTGAGGTATTTGCCACAGACTTCCCAGATATTGCCCTGCTCTTGTAGCCACAGTATTTATCTGGCAAGTCCAGGTAAGATTTTCATCAGTGGTAATCCCTCCTGGATGTTGATAGTGTAGAATTCAGTGATGGTAAATTGAATGTCAAAGGGAGAGTCTCTCTTGTTAGAGGTGGTCATTGTTGGTCACTTGTTATTTGCCACCCATGGGCCCAAGCCTGGATATTGTTCAGGACCTGCTGTATTTGGGCACGGTTTGCTTCAGAATCAAATGCAGCTGAACATTGTACAATCTTCAGTGAACATCCCGACTTCTGACCTTATGAGAGAGGGAAGTTCATTATGAAGCAGCTGAGGGTGGTTGGGCTTAATACAGTCCCCTATTGAACGCCTGCACAGATCTCCTGGAGCTGAAATGGTTAACTGGCCCAACCACAACTACCTTCCCATGTACTGGGCCTGACTCCAACCAATAAGGAGCTCTCCACTATTCCCACGGACACAAGTTTGTTAGGTCTGCCTTGAAGTCAATATCATCCTTATTGAACTCAACTCTTTTTTTTGGAGCGAGGCTGAATGAGATCAGGAACCAAGTCGACCTGGCAGAACACAAACTGAGCATTGTGTGAGCAAATTATTGCTATGTAAGTGCTGTTTGATTGAACTTTGTTGATATTGGAGAGTAGGCCAATGAGACAATAATTGTTGAATTGTATTTGCTCTTGACAGAACACACTGAGGCAATTTTCCACATTGTCGTGTAGATTTAAAGAATTGTGTGCACACCCCACATTAGAGAAAGCATGTTAAAGTATTCGGGATAAACTCAACAGGATGGGGAGCTATTTCTGAAGCAAGTTAGAAACTAGGACTGTTTGCGATCCAACAGGGGAGGCCAAAAATAAGATTTAATTGAAGCTTCTAAAACAATGAAGGCTTTTAATATAGGGAAACGGGAAAGGATATGTTGTCACATTATTCATTCAAAGTCATTTCAGGGAAGGAAGACAAAGCGAAGCTAAAATTCTTTTGAGGAAGCTTTTAAAACATGGAATGTTTTTGCACAGGGTGTGGTTGAGACAGGGTCCACTGTATCTTTCAAGGAAAAGTTCAGAATAAATATTTGAAACAGAACAAAACGCAGATCTGCGGGAAGACAGCAGGCCAGTGAAGTTAGTTTGCTTTGCTCAAACAGAGAGCTGGCACCAAGACAATGGGGTGAAAGGCCTTCTTCCTTGCTGTAAACCTCGATGGCTGTATGGTGTGGTTTCTAAAGGAATGTAAGGGATATTGTGCTGAAGGAGAGTTAACATGCAGTGCCATGTGATCTCGTGCCAAGATAACACTTCCCTCCCTGTTACTGCTGGACAAGGTCTTGAATCTGTGCCAGGAACTCTGAGGTCAAATAAAGATCAGAGTGAAGTGGGACATTTCTGTCTATGGGAGGAGAACTCAATACAGTCTAACGGTGGTTGCAGTAATCCAAGCAAGAAGCAGCATCTCAACTTATATTTCCATTTCCAAATCCTATCTTTAATATATTATGGCAGATGCAAAATGTCATCACCAAGGAAACTTTCCGAGTCCTAAACTCAGATAAGATCATGAAAGAAGAAAGCATTTAACCTTGCCAGGGTTAACCGATGCAACATCTGCAGAACAGGCACAGGGTGACAGAGCCAAGACATGTTCTTAAAATCACTAATGTGACTGGAGGTAGGAACAAGGCAGAACAGTGAAGTGAAAGAGCAATAAACCAGCGCATCGTGCTAGCAACTGACAAGGCCCCAGGTCAATTACTTTGCTCTGAATAGACTCTTGCTGGAATTTAATGGGGGCCGGGGATAATGGGATTTTCAGCTCCCAGCTGAAGAGGCATTGAGACCAACACCACTTCATTTTGGAAATCAGCAATGGGTCACCCCTCTGGATTAAGGTCAGCGGGGTGTTGGAGGGGTGTAGTAGACCACCAGGACCTACCAACTGCCAGACAATCAGCAGGTCTATTAATTAGCCATGTCACAAAGAAAGATTACCTTGAACAGTATGTTAGTTTCCAAGTATCTTTGGGTTCTGTTGTTGCTTTTTCCCAATGCTCAATACTGATTGTCTCTGAATGCGGAACCTTATTCACCCCCGCCCACAGGAGCCCAATTTTTGTGCACCGTGCTTCCTCCACAGCCCACTGCTCACACTCTCTCCCCATTCCCAAAGATTACCCACACTTGTACCTGGGAGTCCTGTCAGTCCCTGGAGGTGAGAAAGTGCTTGCTGGTAAAATGATAGTTTGCTGAAGGGAATCTCCAGATTTGGTGATTAATGATTGCCGTCTGTCCAGTCTAGACGACAAAACACAGAAAGCAGCTGTGGAAATGGCACCTGCAGAGTCTGCTGCAGCACAGCGATTTGCAGAATTCCACTCTTTCCTTAGTTTAATGGGATCCAGAATGCTCTGATTTAACTGATTGATACTCAGTATTGTAGTGACCAGTGATTTTCATCAGATTCGGATCGATCCTGGAGTTGCTCCCGTTTTGTGCTGAGACGAACCTTCCTATTACAAAGTGTAAATATCAAATAGACTCAGTGGTTAGCACTCTTGCCTCAAAGCGCAAAGGACCCTGGTTCAATTCCACCCTCAGGGGACTGTCTGTGTGGAGTGTGCACATTCTCAGTGTGTCTGTGTGGGTTTCCTCCGAGTGCTCCGGTTTCCTCCCACAGTCCAAAGATGTGCAGGTCAGGTGGATTGGTCATGGGCAGTTACCCATAATGTCCAGGGACATGCAGGTTAGGTGGGTTAGCCATGGGAAATTAGTTTAGATTAGATTCCCTACAGTGTGGAAACAGGCCCTTCGGCCCAACCAGTCCACACCGACCCTCCGAAGAGTAACCCACCCAGACCCATTTCCCTCTGACTAATGCACCTAACACTGTGGGCAATTTAGAATGGCCAATTCACCTGAGCTGCACATCTTGGGTTACAGGGAGGGAGTAGGTCTGGGTGGGATGCTTCCTGGAGGATCAGTGTAGAGTTGGTGGCCTGAGTGGCCTGTTTCCACACTGTCTGGATTCTATAACAAAAAACATACACTCCAAAACACTATTGTTTCTTTTCTCCCTCCCTCAGAACATCACAGTCCAGCACCACCCAAAAACCAATGAGCATAATTTCTTTGACATTGCTCCATAGTTTCAATTACTAATATTCTGAATAACAATTGACCTTAATTATAGAATCATTGAGAATTGGAGCAGGAGTAGGCAATTCGGCCCTTTGAGTCTGTTCCTCCGTTCAACTTTGGGTGGCATGGTGGCTCAGTGGTTAGCACTGCTGCCTCACAGCACCAGGGTCCCAGGTTCGATTAAAGACTCGGGCGACTGTCTATGTGAAGTTTACAGATTCTCCCCGTGTCTGTGTGGGTTTCCTCTGGGTGCTCTGGTTTCCTCCCACAGTCCAAAGATGTGCAGGTCAGGTGAAGGCCATGGTGAAGGTCTTCAGGTGAAGGTCAGGTACAGGCCACGCTAAATTGCCCATAATGTTGGGTGCATTAGTCAGAGGGAAATGGGTTTGGGTGGGTTACTGTTCGGAAGGTCGGTTGGACTGGTTGGGCCGAAGGGCCTGTTTCCACACTGTAGGGAATATAAAAAAAAACTTGATCATGGCTGATCATTCGACTCAATACCCTGCTCCCACTTTCTCCCCTTTGGCCCCCTTTAGCCCTCAGAACAGTTTCTAACTTCTTCTTGAAAACATTGAACGTTTTGGCCTCAACTGCTCCCTGGGTGAATCAGAGACCTTTGCCCTGAATGTCATTGAGCATTCTACTCCATCACCCTGAGGCCTTCAAAATATTCTGACCGCCCCTGAAGGGCCATCACATGCTCTGTTAGGAATCTACGCACCTTGCCACCCCCAACAAAATATCCATCTGCTCCCCACCTACTCGTGCATCTGTCCAGTTGCACCTTAAAAGAATCTACCGTTCCAAGCACCTACCACCCTCTGTGTAAAGTACTTTCCGCATGTAAACCCCTTAAACTTTTCACCTCTCACCGTGAACGTGTAACCCCTCATTATTGAATTCCTCACCCTGGGAATTGAATCCCTCACCTTGGGAAACCAGCCAGCCAATCTTCTGTCTGTGCTCTGATGTTACCCCCTACACCATAAGCTTCCCTTTGTGAGTGACCAAGCTGGTATTTAGGCCTCATTAGGGTCTCCTCAGAACTCAACTTCATCCAAATGCTCTCAGACTATAAAACCAGAAGAAATAAGAACAGGAATAGACCATTCAGCCCCTCAAACCTGTTCCACTATTTAGTAGGATCATGGCTGATGAGACATTCTTCGCACCCACTTTCCTGTCCTATCCCTGTAACCCTTCATTCCTCTACTGATTGAGAATCTATCTATCTCAGTCTCTGTGCTAAGGAGTTCCAAAGACTCACAACCCCTTTGTCCTCCTATACCCTTCAAAATGAGCCTCTCACTCCCACAATCATCTTGTCCCTTTCCACCACCAAACCTGAGGCCAAAGGATATTTTGTAAATATGTCATCCACAAAACTTCTTTTGACTGCACAAATTATTTCTAACGCTCACCTTAAGGGTTTGTGTATTGCTGTTTTTCCAGCTAATCTTTATTCAGGGTTATTAAAGATAGCATTGCAACCATGTGAATGCTTGATCTTATATAAGCCCTCAGGGAGAGGCAGAGTGATTTTACATTCTGTTCTGTACAAATATAAGTCTATTTCGGGAGTGGATCAAAGGTGGGGCAGAATATTCCAAGTGGAGGATTGGGTAAGTTGGTGAAGGGCATTGGCTGAGAATCTTGCTCCATTTATGGGAGCAACTCCCCACAAGATGAGACCTGGCCCAATCTCAGCTACCATATTTCAAAAGACAAGCTTCTACAATGACCTGAGAAATGTTTTTCTTTATTTCAATGCCTCAGCATGGGCACACATGTGCTAATTGTCACTGAGTGAGTTCAGTGAGTTCAGGCTGAGTCAGATTAGAAGGATTTACAGACAGAATCCAGGCTGAGACTTGAGTACAGCACTGGGATTCAATACTGGGGGAGTGTAACATGGCCAGTGTGCCTTCTTTAAAGCAAGATGTTAAACCAGTCTGCTCTTTCAGGTGCTTGTAAAAGACCCCATAACAAAATGTTAGCAAGAGGAAAGAGGAATTATCCTGAGTTTTTTTTGACAATTGATAATAGTTTCATGGTAACTGAGATTAGACTAGTTATGCTGGAGCGTCAGAGGCTGAGGACTGACCTTATAAGATTAGATTACGATTTTTTTTTAGATTAGATTACATTACAGTGTGGAAACAGGCCCTTCGGCCCAACAAGTCCACACCGACCCGCCGAAGCGAAACCCACCCATCCCCCTACATTTACCCCTACCTAACACTACGGGCAATTTAGCATGGCCAATTCACCTGACCCTGCACATCTTTTGGACTGTGGGAGGAAACCGGAGCACCCGGAGGAAACCCACGCAGACACGGGGAGAACGTGCAAACTCCACACAGTCAGTCGCCTGAGGCGGGAATTGAACCCGGGTCTCAGGCGCTGTGAGGCAGCAGTGCTAACCACTGTGCCACCGTGCCGCCCACAAACAGCAGGATGCCATTCCTGTTTATTGAATCATGAGGGGCATGGACAGGGTGAATTGCCAAGCTCTTTTTCCCCAGCGTAGGCGAGTTCAAAACTGGAGGGAATAGGTTTAAGGTGACTGGGGACCGAAGGGGTAATGTTTTCATGCAGGGGTGGTCTGTGTAAGGAATGAGCTGCCAGAGGAAATGGTGGAGGCTGGTACAATTACAGCATTTAAAAGGCACCTGAATGGGGACATGAATAGGAAGGGTTTAAGAGGGATATGGGCCAAGTGCTGGCAAATGGGACTAGATTAATTGAGGATATCTTGTCGCGATGGCCGAGTTGGACCGAAGGGTTTGTTACCGTGCTGTACATCTCTATGACTCTATGAATTCCTGCTTTTACTAATTGAATTTAAATTCCACCAGCTGCCATGAGGGGCTTGGACCTATGTCAGTTTCAGGAGCACAATCACCTTCGAGGAGGTGGTAACAATGGCAATTTCTCCCATGATTAATGTCCTCCCAAGCATTTACCTTGATTGGTGATTTATTTGTCTGATAACGATACCCCATTCCACCATCACAGCTCGGAAAGGTTTGACACTGACCTCTTTGGTGCTAAAAGCACCAATGTTGCTGATGTCACAGGGAACAACTATTGCTGTTCCACTCCAATTTCTATCTTTGCCTTTCCTAATGCTTACGGCAATGTAAGGTTACTGATTCCAGTCCTTTCTGGAGTAAGAGCAAGGACCTTTCTGTGTTTAAAGGAATAGCACTAGTGGACTTGCTGGAAAGGTCAGGTCATGTGGTAAATTAAAATTTCACACTGCTACAATATAAATCTCAGGAGCAAAGAAGAGAGTTTGATGTTCCATTTTCTGCTTTTTAGAGAACTAAGAGTTCTCACTCATTGAGAGACCTGTAAACTATACCAGATTGAAAACAGAAACTGATACCTTTATTTCATGGGATCGTAACCTGGCTAGACCCTCTTCTAATGTGTTATAAAATGGGAGACAACACTCACTCATCAAGTAAACAGATAGCTGATAAAAAGGCTCTGTTAAATGGATAAATAAGCAGTTTAAAGGTATTAGCATGGCACTTGACAGATGGCAGTGATTTGGAAACATACTAACCTTTTAGAAAATCCTTTTAATGTGTGATTTAAGTTGTCATTGTCACCATTATTGCTTTGATGGTTAATTTGATCAAACTCATAATCCCTAACAGTTGAGCTTCGACATCAGAAGAAAAATTCCCTTTAATCCATGAACATCTCAAGATTTCTAGTTATTTGTTTACCTCATAGTTAATAAATACTAGGACCCCCCAATACAGCCTCAGTGATTTTCTTAATGCAATTTACTATCACAGCCTATATTTCCAGAAACTGTTAAGAAGATATGACAAGAAAGGTGTTTATTAACTTCTTGTGGGCTGGTTCCATTTTTACTGCTTTTGTATATTCATTTTCAGTGTGTTGTTCTAACCATAAGTAAACCTGACTAAGCAATTTAGCCAGATTTGGTCACATAATTATAGCTCCATGCAGGCTTTTGGTTTTCTATCTTCTGAAATGTTGGAAGAATGTAAAGGTATTTAATAAATTTTCAATTTATGATTCATTAGAATTTAGGTTTAGATGTTTAGACCTATGTGAAATTAACCTCCAGTAATTACAAACACAAGTTCCAATTTGGGCTCAGTTGGAGTGTGATTGATCATTCAGTGAGGAAGCAAGACCTCCTTTCACATTATTGCCATGAAATCTTAAATCCATTCAATTTTCTGCCACAATTTTGTAACTTCTTTACAATCCAGCTGGGAGCTTCATGTGTCAGTTTCTGTTTTCATCACAGGACAGTTTACAGGTCTCTCAATGAGTGAGGACTCAGTTCTCTAAAAAAGAGCATTTTCCTCTGTGTCATGTCATATGAAGTTCCCAACACTCATGAAAAGCTTGGTTGGAAGCATGCCTCCAATGAGTCTTCCATGTGAGAGTCTTTAAAATTCTCAAGCTAGATACATTGAGGCCATTTCTGGGATGTTACTGAATATAATTGTTTTGCTGGCCATACTTTGAACTCTACCAACTTTAGTTCTGTCCATTCCATTTTGTCAGTCTTCTTTTGTCACCACTGACTACAGTTTTGTGCTCCCCAATTTAGTATCCACATTGGGGGTAGGGGGGTTGTCTAGCTCAGTTGGCTGAACAACTGGTTAGCAATGCTAACAACAGGTTCAATTCCCAGACTGATTGAGGTTTCCATTAAGGTTATACCTTCTCAATCTTATCCTTTTCGTGAGGTGTGGTGATCCACTACCAGTCATCTCTCTCTTTCTAATGCGAGAGCAATCCTACAGTCCAAGATGACTTTAGATGCATTAAGATATAACAGTTCATTTTCATTGCAACTAAAGAAATGCAACTGTTACATAAAAAGCAAAAAGCATAGTTGATGAACAATCATGATTTACTTTATTTAAAAAATTATGAATTGTCATATGTAAAATAAATCATTCTGAATACATGTAAAACTGCACTATACAAAAAATCGTTATTCATTCTAAAATTTGGAAAAATACAATAATTGAATATAATCAATTCCTGTTGAATGATATTAACAGCTCTTGAATGCAACACTGACAACGAATGTAAGAATTCTACAGCAAGACAGTTTGATTACGTTGTTTCAATGTTCCAATACTTTTGATGATAGAATTCAGTAAAATATTAAGATTTCTTCAATCCTCTGAAATCTGTGATGACTGCTTAAGAAAGTAAGTGCAAAACTTTAAGGATATTCTCTGATTATAATGGCTACTTTTTAAGCAATTAAGAAATTGGGCAATGAGATAACAGTTTTCATTTAACTTTGTTCAGCAAACCATGATTAATTGTTGCCACAAAGTGAATAAAAAACTAAAAGCTTTATTATAACATGCACTTGGTACTTCACCCCCTAATTCTCCTGCTCTGAAATCTTTGCTTATGCGAACAAGTGTAATCTGACAACTTATTCATCTGCAATTCTACATCCCTGACAATTGTAACATCACTGAAATCAAGCTGGTGTTTATCATTTCCTAACTCTTCCTCACTTGTAATGGGCCAATTTTCCTTTAGAGTGGGACAACAGGGTGTAGTACCTGCATACTTTATTCAAAATAATAGTCAGTGGGATGCAGCAGAGATGAATCAAGGTCCTCTGCAAGAGTCAGATCTAGTTTGTGCACATACAGGTCCCAAACCAGCTTGGAAACCCATGCCTGCACCCATTCAACCTATGGATGTCTGTATTACGTTGACACAGTGCCATCTCTTAGTAACATACCGCAGACTGACTAATCACAAAGTTAATCATGATATCATCGACAGCACTGCTGTAGCTATTAGGAAACTAACTGCTGAAATGATTACAATGAAAATAATCTCATCAAGGGATACAGGTGAAGATAGATAAACAGTAAGAACAAAATTCAAGTGATTAATAAACAATTTGAACTCTTTTTTAATGAGATGATTTTCTAGTAAACACTCCCATTATTCTCTACAACATGCTTTCAAATATTGTTTTGCTATTCATTCTTCTGTACTCACTGTTGTTATGTGTTGGAGTAAGAAGGGAAAACTAAAATAGCCTTATTTATGTTACATCTATTGTAGAAAGCACTTTTCATCAATAATACATACTTCATTGCGCCCTTTATGTGCTTTAAACCCTCAGGGTGTCCTCATATTAACAATATATTTTGATATTTGTAGGGAACTCTTAAACAAAACAAAAGCAAGTTACATGCAGTCCCAGCAAGCCTGAACTGAGCATGCACTGCTGAAAAAGGAACTGACTTGATTTTATTTCTTTAAGAAGGCCCCAAGTTTTGGCTTTCAATACTGTACATAAAATCCTGTACAAATTTACATTGAAAAGGTTTAGCCGTCACTTACAGGGTTCATTTTTGCTTCTCTGTCTTGATAACACAGACTATAAATCGTGACTGACACCTGTCTTTTCTTTCTTTGCTAAACCTGGCTCTAAAATTTTCACGCACTGCCCCGAACTGTAAGCATTGTGACAATTCCTCCTGTTGCATTAAAAAAAAGCTCCATATTCACTGGCTACCGCAGGGGTGAAGTTACATTAAACATTAACAGGTGTGTGCATATGACTGTATCTGTGAAGTCTAACAAGGTTATCTGATCCCAAGTGAACACCATTAGGGGAGGTTTCTATTCCCAGTACCTACCAGTAATGTGCACTTCAGACATACGGACCCTGATCTTGCATTCATTAATTTTATTACAGGAATTGTGCAAATTCCTGGTGTGTACTTACATCGTATGTTGGCATGCTTAAATGGAAAGCCTCTTTTAAGATAACCTGGAGGCAACATTACTAATGCTGCATGGGGCTCCATGTATTCCTGATGAAGGGCCTTTGCCCGAAATGTCAATTTTACTGCTCCTTGGATGCTGCCTGAACTGCTGTGCTTTTCCAGCACCATTCTAATCAAGACTGTGGTTTCCAGCATCTCCAGTCATTGTTTTTACCTGGGGCTCCCAGCAAACTGGCAGCTCACTTTCACAACAGAACTGAAAATGGAAAAGAAAATTTGGAATGGTGCATAATGGGTTTCCGCTTTGCTAGCATCCCAGTTCTGCTACAGAAGATAGCAATGTTTTTTTTTTAAGAGTTGTCATTCGTTTTATTGTGCATTATTCTGCTTGTAACCGTTTTGTCTGTCTGAAACGATCAGGTCAAAATCTCTAAGGTTTCACGATGAAGATATCAACATGAGTGCAAATTATGTTGCTGCTCTATTGAATTGAAAATATTGAGATCAAATAGAACCTGCAGGAACAGAGGATGACTGACTGAGGCCTTTTGAAAGATCAACCCCACTAACCTCCCTTGTCACTTCTCTTTCAATCCTTTCTGCCTCCAGGTAACACAACTGTTTCAAAGGGCTTGATCTGATTTTTAACATGTGCCCCATGTTAGTTGAATCTTTCACGTTGAACAAGAGGTAAGAATTGGAAAACAGATCAGTATAAACAGAATCACATGGCACAGAAGCTTTGTAAAAGCTATTCAAATAGATCAACTCATGCTGCTCGTTGCTCAGAGTTCTGCAAGACTTTCGATTTCAATTACGTATCCAGTTACCTTTTGAAGTTATTATTGAATCTTCTTTCAACATCCTTTCAGAAAATGCGTTCCAGATCATAACAACTAACTGTGTAAAATAATTTCACCTCATCCCCTTCCTCGTTCTTTTATCAATTACCTCCATCTGCATCTTTTGGTTGTCAATAGTGGAAATAATTTCTCTCTCTGGAGTCCACTTCTTAAATTTGAGACTATCTTTTAAATACTCCCTTGACGTTTTCTGCTCTAATGAGAAAGATCATCTCTGGAATTCCACTCGTTGCATGTTTTTAAAGCAAAGATAGATAGATTTTGAACAGTAAAGGAATTAAGGCAAGTTAGTGGAGCTGAGTTCATGAAAAGATCAGCCATGATCTTATTAAATTGCAGAGCCGCCTCGACGCGCCAAGTGGCCTACTCCTGCTCCTAGTTCTTATCATATTCGTATTACAGTGGGACTAGTGTCGCTACATAATTGAATTTGCTTATCACTGGGAGCATCTTTTTTCAATGTCCTCTGCACCCTCTCCAAGGTTTTAACATCTTTCCAAAATGATGTTGCCCAGAATGGGACACAATTCTTCCCCTGGAAGTTAAGCCAGTGTTTTCTTAAAATGTTGCCATAAGTTTGTTTCTTTTGCACCCTGTGACTCTATTTATAAAGCCAAGGATCCCTTTTTATTTCAATGTCCTTGTCAAATTATTTGGCCATATCCTAGAATCTGTGCCTGTGACCCTTTAGATCTCTGCAACATTTCTCCTCAGTCTTCATTCCAGAATACATTACTTCACTGCATTAAACTTGATTAAACATTTGTCCATCCTACCAATCTGTCTGTCTGCTCTGAGTCTGTCACCATCTTCTTCCCAGTATTAATAGATTTTAACCCGTTTTACATAAATCTGTACAATATAAAGTAATGACAGATTTACTACAGCACAAATTAACATATGCCGCCCTCAAATTACCTTTCTTTACTTTGTTTTTCAAAATATATTCATTAGTTTAAGCATCATGGAAGAGAAATAAAGACTTGTATGGTAGGCTGAAAAAAGAATTTGATTAACAGGCCCATTAGCCCATTTCAGTCAACATGATGAGACCTAATAACTTCAACCATGTAGTTAGTGATTAATTTAAAATGGCCTTCTCACATTTTGGTTGGCATTATGTTAATGATACATTAATATTTATTCCTAGTTGAGCTAAGTTAGCAGATATTGTCCTCTAATTGCTTTTTATTTTGTTGCATCATTGCTACCTTTTGTGATACTTGTGAATTAATTCAGTGAACAACTGTGGGAATCCCAGGCTATTAAACAGAAATGGTGAGTACACTGAGGTACACGGCAGCCACGATCTGATTAAATGGCAAAGGAGGTGAAGGGGTTGAATGGTCTACTCCTCTTCCTATATTCCTCACGTCTGCGTTTGTCAATTATGTCACTGACAATGGAACTGTAAATTAACTTATATTTTCATGGTCTGGATAACACAGTCACTGTTGTAGGAAATACACTGAATTATAAGCAGAGCGTTTCACTGTGTAATATTAACAATTGTGTGGATCTGCTAAATGGGATCATAC
This sequence comes from Chiloscyllium plagiosum, assembly GCF_037043375.1. Taxonomy (NCBI): domain Eukaryota; kingdom Metazoa; phylum Chordata; class Chondrichthyes; order Orectolobiformes; family Hemiscylliidae; genus Chiloscyllium; species Chiloscyllium plagiosum. The sequence continues at coordinate 13,140,161 of NW_028270174.1, forward strand.
AGTTGAAATGAACACCATTTTGGGGCAACACCATTGACGAGTGACTGATCTTCCCTAGTTTGCTAGGAAAACAAAATTTGAGATGCAGATCAAAGGGACTGCAATGGTTACAGAAGAAGGCTGAACCACTGCAGAGCTTGTGATAGTCAATATACAGATGGCATTGCACTGATCACAAGAAGAAATCGTTCAAAATGCCAGTGTAGAACCAATGAGGCAGGAGTGTGGAAAGACATTTGCAGAGACTTACTTTGTGTTATAATTATTTGAATCAAAAACTTGAATACCTTCAATGCCTCAATACCTTCACCACTGACTGAAACAGTTCAAAACTACCATCAGCTCAAGGAGCAGCTAGGGAGGGGCTAAAAATGGCCACCTTTTCTGCAATGCCTACATCCTGAGAATTATGCTTTTTTCATATACTTTATAAATGGAATAGTAAATGAAAGACTAAACTCAACACTCCCCACTAAGGTTTCTGACTGTCTTCAATTAATTTGGATGTGCTAGGCTATCATAGAATGATCAGAATGGATGTGCTGTGGTCTTCAGACCTGGTGCTCTATGTTCTTTTGCAATAAGCATGGATGAACTCTGGTGAGAGAAATGGCACTTTAACAAATCCTGTATTATTTACACAATGTGCTCCGACAAAAGCACCTTGCTTCACAGTCTCAGGGCCGCAGTGGAATCCCGACATACTCAGATTTTCTGGCAGATGTGCAACCTTGATTTGGCCTCTTTCCAGATTTTACAGGCTAGTCCTTTTGCACAGTCACAGCGTTGGAAAAGCTCCAAACCATGCGAACCCTTCCTCTTCTGCTTTGTACATACTTCCCCTTGGCGGAGGACTGGCTTACAGATCTTGGTCCAAAAGTGGCGAGCACAGCAGAACCCTTCTGCGCAGTCTGAGGAGCGCAAACACGAGTCCCCTTCGTGACCTGCGTAATAAGAATGACAACCAACGTGTACTTATTTGGTATCTTTAATATTGGAAAAGCAAAGCTTGGCCACATACATGAATAGAGTCAAGAGTGTGGTGCTGGAAAAGCTCAGCATCCAAGGAGCAGGATAATTGACATTTCGGGCAAAAGCCCTTCATCAGGAATTTCCTGCTCCTCAGATGCTGTCTGACCTGCTGTGCTTTTCCAGCACCACAGTCTTGACTCTAATCTCCAGTATCTGCAGTCTTCACTTTTGCCACAAACATGAATAGACAATTAGCACCAAAGAACCAAAAGGTGAAATCTGCAGGGTTGGACCTAATACGTTTTTTTTATTCGTGTGACATGGACATGGCTGGACGGCCAGTGGTCAAAGAGCTTGAATGTGAAGGAGAGGGTAAGGGGTTTAAGAAGTTAACTCCATAGCTTAGCAGCAGGTGTGGGACAACAATGTTGCCAATCCTGGGAGGAGAGGTGGGAATGCATCGGAGGTTAGGTTTGGGCAGATGGCCGACTGATCTCAGAATACCTACCTCATCTGAAGTGTGGTCACCCCAGGGGAGTGAGATGGAAAGGGGGTATTGATAATAAAACGTTTCCCTGGCAGATAATGGGTGTTTATTGTTGTTGATAGTGCTTTGCATGGTCTTTTGGAAGGCCATGCATCCCACATCAATTGCATTACCCTAATCAGCTCTTCTTGTTACTTCATCAAAAATGTCAATTGAGTTAGTTGAATATGGTTTGTCTTTAACAAATCTTCTCTGGCTTTCTTTCATTGGCCAACTGACTGCTAACTTAATCCCAGGGTAAGTTATCCTTACACCCACTTTTGAACAATAATATAACATTTGCAATTCTCCAGGTATCTAGAAGTACCTAGTGAGGTGTTGGAGGACTGGAGGGTGGCTAATGCTTTGTCTTCTGCCTGGGAGTTATAGACATGTGAGCCTGACATTGGTGGTAGGTAAGTTGTCAGAGGTGATTATGAATGATAGGATTTACATGCATTTGGAGAGGCAAGGACTAATTAGGGATAGTCAGCATGGTTTTGTTTGAGGGAAACTGTGTCTCACAAATTTGACTGAGTCTTTTGAGGAAGTAACTAAAAGGATTGATGAAGGTAAAGCAGTAGATGTTGTTTACACAGACTTTAGTAAAGCGTTTGATTAGGTTCTGCATAGTAGGCTAATTAGTAAAGTTAGATCACATGGGATTCAGAGGGAGCTTGCCAATTGGATACAAAATTGACTTAACAGTAGGAGTCAGGAATCCTGATGAAGGGCTTGTGCCTGAAATGTCGACTCTCCTGCTCCTCAGATGCTGCCTGACCTGCTGTGCTTTTCCAGCGCTACACATTTTGATTCTGACTCTCCAGCATCTGCAGTCCTCACTTTCTCCTAGTTAATGGTAGGAAACAGAGGGTGGTGGTGTTTTTCAGACTGGAGGCATGTGACCAGTAGTACTGGGCCAACTTTTGTTTGTCATTTATATAAACAGTTTGGATGAGAATATCGGAAGTATGGTTAGTAAGTTTACGGATGACACCAACATTGGTGGTGTACTTGAAAGTGAAGAAGGTTATCTAAGATTATAAAGAGATCTTGATCAATTAGGTCAATGGGCTGAGGAGTAGCAGATAGAGTTTAATTTGGATAAATGCAAGGTAGTGCATTTTAGTAAAACAAACAAGAGTAGACTTTATGCAATTAATGGTAGGGCCCTGGGTAGTGTTGCAGAACAGACAGACATATGGGTTCAGGTACATAATTCTTTTAAATTTACATCACAGGTAAACAGGGTGCTTAAGAAGGCATTTAGCGTGCTCGCCTTCATTGCTCAGGCCTTTGAGTATAGGAGTTGGCACGCCATGTTGAGATTGTACTGGATATTGGTGAGACTTCTTCTTGACTACTGTGTGCAGTTCTGTTTGCCCCGCTAAAGGAAGATATTATTAAATTGGAGAGGATTTGGAAAAGATTTACCATGATGTTTCAGGTAATGGAGGGTTTGAGTTATAAAAATAGGCTGGATAGGGTGGGACTTTTCTCACTAGATTGTTGGTGTCTGAGGGGTGACCTTAGAAAGGTTTATAAAATCAGGAGGAGCATGGTTAAGGTGAACATCGAGGGTCTTTCTCCACAATGTGGGGCAATTCAAAATTAGGACAAAATCTTAACTGGCTTGCATTGTCTCTAAGTAGGATTATTAAAGTACTGAAGTGCATGACCACATCAATGAAGAATCAAAAACAGCAGTTAATAATAGGGGTTGAACAAAGCTGGCGTCAAAGAAGTGGGTTAAAAGTCTCTCTCTGCGATGCAGCGGTAGGAACGTGTGAGAAGGGAACTGGAGAGAGTTGGAAAGTCAAAGACACAGCCAATAACAGCAAAGTGTTAGATTAGGCAGGGCACCTCCAAGAGAGAAATGTCATAGGAATGTGGAGCTTGTAGGTGATTGTAAACTAGGAGGGAGTTCCACAGATAGGAGGGATTTGAACATAAAAATGAACTTTAAATTGAAGGCATTGAGGATGTAGATCAGATAAGACAGGAAAAAATGAGTCTCTATCACTTGATCTGGGATGGAAGCAGAGGTAGGGGAGCACAGAAAAGGAGAGGTACATTGAAGTGGTGAAGTCTGGAGTTGACAAAGGCAGGGGTGAGTGTTTCAGTCATAGGAGCAAGTGCTGGTACAAAGCTGAAACGAGTTGGTCCTTATGAATGAAAGAATATGTGTCAGAAACTCAGCTCAAATAGGAGGGTGAGGTTGGAGGAAGCTTGGTTGAGCTGGTTAACTCTTCCCCCAACAACACTTTTCAACACAAACTTTGGAAAACTGCTGCTGACCATTGCAAACAGTATGCAGTACTCTACCAATGCGAATCAGCGAATCAATCAGTCTGCGTTGATAATTTTCATCTAAACTCTTCAGGAAATGATCAACAGTAGCTGAGCAAGTCTTTCATTTGCTAGATTTAAATTTAAAGCTTGAGTATGTGAATAAAGAAATTGGAAACCAGGAGTCTAAATCTAACAATGCTGGCAAAAGCTTGACATCTGAATTCTTCTGATACGTGAACACATTTGACCAGGGGGAGGAACAAGTGGCTTCTTCTGAGGTTCCCTTGGAGTTTTAACAAGCATGTCACAAAGCCAAACATCCTTGCTATTTCACTTATTGTTATTCATGGAAGCCACTAATGGCCCAGTGCGTGACTGCTGCAACTTAACAGAGCAATAGGAGAACAGAACTATATTAGCAATGTACAGGGGAACCTGCCAAGTGTAGATTACGGGGTTGAAGAAAAAGTCTTTGGGTTGACTGAAAACCATTGCAAAAACCCACAATTATCTTTGGCTAGATTCAGCCTCAGGCACCTTCATTACCCTTCAGAAGTTGCTGTCGTGAACTTCAAGGGCTGTACTAAATGTACAGATGAAAAATGTTATTCTCATCCTTTCCTCTCTTTCCCCCCAGCTTACTTCAGAGTGCCTCAGTCAGTATATACTGTAAGTGGCACTGTATCATACAGAATGATTTGATCCAAAGGTATACTGGTTAGGTGGATTAGCCATGGGAAATGCAGGGCTACAGGTATAGGGTAGAGGGGGAGGGTCTGAGTGGCAAGTTCTTCAGAGGGTTGATATGGACTCAATGGGCTGAAGGGCCTGCTTCCACACCGTAGGGATTCTATGATTACTATATGGGTAGCACAAAGCAGCTGGTATTGGGTTCTAGATCTGACTGAAATCGTTCTCACTCCACATTGTCTCATTATTGCTGGAGATGGCAAGGTGTGATATTTTCCCACATGTTGCTGATTCTGCTGAAAGATGATGGTGCCCACTAACCTTTCTCACGTGATGGTTTCGCCTGTGTGTTTCCCACAATCTGCCAATATGTGCCCTTGGATCCATGGTGGGTTCCCTTCTTGGTGTGCTCTTGTATGTCCCCGGGGAGGGTTCTGCGACTGGTGCCTTCAAGAAGTGGTACACAGATACCTGAGGGAAAGGATAATAATAGCTGCAACTAAATCAGGCATTACACACTCATGGTTAAAGATTAGCTGCAATTAATTGATCAAGGTGGAGTAGGGCAGAGTTAGCTTTAACTTGTCCGATTTGCACAGAAGTGTCTCTCAGTCTCTTACGCCTTCAGCACAAGAATACTTAATTCCCTATGTCCGCTGCATGGTAGATTATTAATCCTTCCTCTTTGGATATCTGCACATGTATCTATCTGTACTTGTAGACATGCAAGTGGGTGTTTAAATACACTTGTATGTGTGTGTACCTGTGTTTATGTGTCTCTGAATGTGTGTGTTCATTTGTGTGTGTGTGTGTGTTTTATTTATGTATTTAATTATTTGTGTCTGATTGTGTGTTTGTGAATTTGTGTCTTTGTTTATGTGTGTGTCTGTGTTTGTATGTGACTGATTGTGTCAGAGGGGGATAATACTTAGTCACATCAAGAATGTGCATGTGACACCTTTTATCATCGGGGGGTGGGGGGGGGACATGGTTTGTGCTCCAACTGCCACTCAGTTCTGGTTGACCAGGAAACCTTTCCTCTTTTAGCGCCTACCAATGGAGCATTAGAAAGGGTAACGGTTTGATAACCAACATGTCTGGTCGTGTTATGTCAAAACAGAGTTAGTGTTTCAGGTTTTCAACTACAACTGGAAAGAGTTACAGACTTGGGAATTTGTAATCCAGTGCAGAGAGTGGGATAGGAGACATGGAAACAACAGAAGGGAAGGTCTGTGATAGAATGGGAGGCAGGAAAAGGCAAAGAGTTGGTGGGAATGGGAAAAGTTATAAAACAAAAAGTGGGTCAAATGGGAATGACATTGACTGCTGCTTGAAAAGCTGGGATCAGAGGTTGTGGTGTGCTGTTATTTTCTAATCAACCTGCTCACCTCAGTTATTGCTAATCATTGGAGTACTGGGGCTTGAACCCAGGCTCAAGGTTAGAGCGGTGCTGGAAAAGCACAGCAGATCAGGCAGCATCTGAGGAGTAGGAAAATCAATGTTTCGAGCAAGAGCCCTTCATCAGAACCCAGGCTGCCTAGATGAGAGGTGGAGACACTATCAGCGCATCCTAAGACCCTCACTAAAGTTGTTGAATGCAATGTGAAATCTGGGAGGTTGCAAACTGCTAATTTTGTGCTAATTTTGAACCTACATTGAGGAACAGTGTAGCAAGCAACAATTGGATAGATCAGAATGGGAGGGGTTGCAGGATTAAGATTTAAACACATCTGTGTACATGTGCTTGTGTGTACGTATAGCTGTATAGCTGTGATTAAGGACGTGTGAGTGTGTACCTGTACAATTCAGGAGTGATTGTAATAAGGAAGCAAGGGACAAAAAAATTGCTGGGGATGGAGAGGAGAGGCTGACAGCTCACCAAGAAAGGTCAGCAATATCAGGCCTGTCTTGCAGCTATAATGCATCGTGGTTGGGCTAAACTGATGGATTTTGGGACTTCTCCTCTGCAGTGGGAGGAAGTCTCACTTATTGAACAGGGCTCATGCCCGAAACGTCGATTCTCCTGCTCCTTAGATGCTGCCTGACCTGCTGCGCTTTTCCAGCAACACATTTTCAGCTCACTTATTGAACAGCCAAGCAATCTGATTGGCTACTCCTGCAGTCCCGACAGTGCCAAAGCTACGTAGTGGATGCTGTCGGAATTACAGGTAGTTCCAACTTCAGCGGCTTAGTGGGATAATTTTCAACTCCAAGTCAGAAGCTTGGATGCTTCAATTTGGAACAGTAAGTGCATACAGTCAGTCCTGCTCTCATGCAACAGTTCCCTTCTTGTGCAACTCCACATTATAGAAAAATCATGCTTTAGGAACAGCACTTAAAGTGTTGGTGCTGTAATTGCACTAAACGCTCACACGTTAGAAACAGCATCCCCAATTTGTGAATCGCTTTACAGCAAATTTGCATTCACAAAATGCAATGTAATCTAGGTCATCTCTCCAGTCAACACAGAAGGACTGACATCTTTTTGATGAGATGTTAAAATCAGTCCCCATCAGCACACTCAATCCAAAGCAGAAGACAACATCTCCATGGAGACCTGGCCAACATTAATTCTACACAAACATCACTAAAACGATTTGTATTGCTGTTTGTTAGATCTTGCTGTGTAAAAGTTGACGACCACAACATTCAGTTGGCTGGAAGATTCTGAGCTTGTTAAAGGCACTAACTCAAAAGAAGTTCTTGCTTTATCTTCAACAAGTAGGTACTAGTTACAGTTAAGAGTGTGGTGCTGGAATGATGAAGGGCTTATGTCTGAAACATCGATTCTCCTGCTCCTCAGATGCTGCCTGACCTGCTGGGCTTTTCCAGCATCACACTCTCGACTCTGATCTCCAGCAACGCAGTCCTCACTTTCTTCTAGTTAGTTAAGATTTTTTTCACTAAGTAGAATGGAGTAATTATGTGGGAGTCACAAATCATTAGACATCAGCTGGTAGAAGTCCCTTGAGAATCTTACACAACTGGCCCGAACAATAATAACGTGAGAAGTTCATATCATTAAATAAATGCTGTATCTCCCTCTCTTTTCCAGTGGCTCTCTCAATTCTATAGGCATCGGTAGGATCTGAGTAAGCTTCTCAATCATATTCTATTGAAATAAATTACATCAATCAAAACTAGGCAACTTGTCCAAATTTGCACTATTTGAGTATGCCTGACCTTTTTAATGGTTGTTGCTATTGCAAATTATGCTTTTTTTAGATTTCGATTTTGAGTTGATTTACTATTGTCACATGTACTGAGACACGGTGAAAAGTATTGTTTTGCATGCTAACCAGACAAATCATACAAAAGCGTAATAGAACAGAATGCAGAATATAATGTTACAGCTGTAGAGAAGGTACAGAGAAAGATCAACTCTAATACATGAGAGGTCTGTTCATAAATCTGGTAACAGTGGATAAGGAGCTGTTCTTGAATCTGTTGGTATGTGTTTTCAAACTTTTGTATCTTCTGCCCGATGGGACTCTTGCTCCAAAAAGTTCAATTCTAAAGATATATACAGAACTAATTCAGAGGCCTGATGTATAAAGTTGGTACTGCCATCAGTATGGTCATGAAATAAAAAGAAATGATGCCTCCATGTTCTTTTAACAAAACGTAACCATAGCTTCTGTTAAAATCATGTTTGCCAAAATGGTGTACAAAATAAATAAAATGCAGATGTTTGTTTAGGAGCTTGATCTAAATGGGATACAAAGTGGCACAGGGCCATGCATTGGAACTTGGCAAGTTGAAGAATTTGCTTCAAAACTGGTTCGATGGGTCAAATGGCCTCATTCTATATCGCAATGTCGACAATTCTAAATGATTTTCCAGAGCACAAAATGACGCAGTCCTTGATTCCAGTCTATTGGTTAAGTTGAGGTTCGTGCCTTATGAGGTCACATGACTTCAGACTTGCTGCTTGCAGACATAAAATAATGAAGAAGATGAGGGGCAGGCTGTGGTGGGCTGTGCACTGTGTGTCAACTCTTAGATGACATTGGTTGGAGCGACATGAAGTCACAAGGCAACGTGGTTGCAATTATTACAAAATAAATTACAAAGCAGGGTGGTTTTGGTACTGATACTGTGTGGCACACAATTTCCCAGGAGAAATAAAACAGTAACAAACCAACAATAGTTTAAAATACACACAATGGTGATACTGGAGCTCCACTTTGAGTTATGCAAGATACTTTGGACTCTTGTGTACCATTTGCATGTTTTACTGTTCTTTTCCCTTCTGAGAAGGATTTATGCACCCAGTGTCACTATCATGAACTCCTGAACTTGGAAAAGGAGTAGTTAAACATCAAACACACATCCAAAGAGCAGGTTCTGAAATTGCTCTGTGTTTAAAAGCTCATTCAGGGGCATTGGTCTCAGGAGGTAACACTGGAACAGACAATGACAAACCACTCCATTTTCTATACTCTCTGAATTCAATGGAAATCTGAACTGAGAGTCATAGTCATAGAGTCACAGACTCATATAGCATAGAAACAGACCCTTCGGTCCAACCAATCCACGTTAATCATGTTCCCAAACTAAACTAGTCCCATCTGCCTGTATTTGGCCCATGTCCCTCCAAACCTTTCCTATTCATGTACTCTTTTAAATGTTGTGACTGTACCTGCATCCATCAATCCATAAGGCAGTTCATTCCACACATTAACCACTCTCTGTGTAAAATGTTGTCTCTCACAAACTTTTTAAATCTTTCTCCTCTCACCTTAAATGTATGTCCTCTAGTTTTGAACTCTCTCATCCTAGGGAAAAGGCCCTTTCTATTCTGCTTATCTACACTCCTCATGATTTTATAAACCTCGAGAAAGTCACCCCTCAAGCTCCTACACTCCAGTGAAAACATCCCAGTCTATTTTTATATCTCAGCCCCTCCATTCCTAGCAACATCCTAGTATATCTTTTCTGAACCCTCTCCAGTTTAATAATATCCTTCTTAGAACTGCACTCAGTACTGTAGAAGATGCCTCACCAATGTCCTGTACAGCCTCACCACACCATCCGTAGACTGTCGACTTACTATAATTTTGTGTTACCTATTCCCCTACTATTCTTTTCTATTAGACTGTTTTCTTATTAAATGGATCAGACTAGACGAAACTGATGATAAATGCAATGTACTCACACTTATTCAAAGTAAGCTTAACATCAACATTCTGAATTTCAATCCCAAAGTTCATATCCTGAGGTTACTTTGTGTCTTCCAAACAGACCTCTCTCTGCAGTTTTGAGTTTCTGGGCAGCTCTCTGCTACCTCACAATAGAGAAACCTGAACCAGGTGTAGGGATTTGCATTGAATCTCAAATACTAAGGTCCAACCTGGCGTTCATTAGACTGCTTTGGACAAACCTGGAATCAGATGTGTTGCCTTTTCAGCTATACGGGGTCAAATTTGACTTGGGGCGGGGATGGGGGGAGATGTGACTCAAACACAATTGCCACAGAGAATTTGAAACTTATTTTAATTCCCAGTGTGTTAGTTGGTTAACACACAGAAGACAGGGAGCTGAGATTATAGGATCTTTTATTCAGTTTGGACAAACTTAACTAGTGGAATGCCATAACGGTCAGTCCCGGGCTTCAATTATTTACTCTCTACATTAATGACTTGGAGAAGGGAGGAGAGTGTAATGTATCTAAATTTGCTGACGATATAAAAATAGGTGGGAGGGTATGTTGCGAACATACTGGAAGGGGATGTCGGTTGGTTGAGTGAGTGGGCAAAATCTTGCCAGATGGAGTGTAATGTAGGAAGTGTGAGGTCATTTACTTTGGTGGGAAGGATCCAAAGCCAGACTATCATTTAAATGGAGAGAGACCCCATAAAAGTCCAGTGCAGAGAGATCGGGGTGCTCTTGTGCGTGAAACACAAAATGTTAGCATGCAGGCACAGCAAGTAATTAAGAAGGCAAACAAAATTTTGGCCTTTTTTGCTTTAGTTTAAAAATACCAGTCTTTTTAAAGCTGTGCAGGGTGTTTATGAGGCAGCACCTGGAGTACTGTGTACAGTTTTGGTCCCTGTATTTAAAAAAAGGATTTACTGGCATTGGATGTAGTGCCAAAGAGATTCACTAGAACCATTGAATTCCTTCAGTGTGGAAGGAGATCATTCGGCCAATTAAATCCACACTGATCCTCCAAAAAGCACCTCACCCTACCCTACCCCCATAACCCTGCATTTGCCATGGCTAACCCACCTAGCCTGCACATCCCTGGACACCAAGGGCAATTTAGCATGGCCTATCCACTTAACTTGCACATCTTTGGACTGAGGGAGGAAACTGGAGCACCTGACGGAAACCTACACAGACACAGGGAGAATATGCAAACTCCACACAGACAGTCGCCCAAGGCTGGAATCAAACCCAGGTGTCTGGCACTGTGAGGCATCAGTGCTAACCACTGAGCCACTGTGCCACTCTAAGGCTGATCCCTAGGATAAAGGGGTTGACTTATCAAGAATGGCTAAACATGTTTGACCTTGATTCATTAGAGTTTAGTAGAACAAAGTGTGATCTTATTGAAAATGCAAGATTCTGAGGGAGTTTGACAGGATCGATGTTGAGGAAATCTTTCCACAGTGGGGTCATGTGGAACTTGGGAACATAGTTACAGAACACAGGGACACTCATTTAAATCAGCGATGCAAAGAAATGCCCTCTGAGGAGGGAGTTAGATTTTTAAAACATTGAAGAGTTGAGGCCTGATCTGATAGAATGCTGGGTAGGTTTGAGGAGATGGATGTGATATTCCTGCTCCTAATACTCACGTGTAACTATTTCTCATTGCCACACAAAATTAGTCCATTTGTTTTTAAAGTTTCTCCATTTATGATCTATTATGGTATGAAAAGAAATCAGTTCAAGGAAACACCCACCAGCCTCCTGCCCAAAACAGCAACTGTCCAACATGACAAAGGCAATGCAGTGTTAGCACCTTATTTGAGAAATATAGCTGCTCCCACGCTGTTTATAATTGCCAAGCTTTTCATCATATTAAAAAGTCCTGGCCTAGTTCATGGTTTTTTTTAAATTTGATCTATGGCCATTCCATAGGTGAGGTTTTTGGAAGGATGTACAAGTCTCTGTAACCCTGCTACTCATAACACAGGTGGTTGGTCTAGCATTGCCAAGTGTATCAGTGAAACCTCTGATAGGTTCTGACACATGGGTTCCTACGTTGAGGGCTACCAGTCTGCTCCATCTCTGCAATTGTTTGGCCTTTTATTTCCTGGCTTATTTTCTTTTAATGCACTCAGGAATTTCCTGGCTCCTATTCCCCTTTGAACATTAATCCTATCCCATATGAATCATCCTGTCCACTCATCATCCAATTACTCTCTCAAAGTTCATCAGCTTTGTTCAGCTCATGTGCCTTCAGTACACACAATTCCTCTCATAGCACAGCAGTTGAAAGGTCTTCATCTCTGCCACTCCCTAAGCAGTTTTTTTTTCCATTCCGCAAGGCTCTGGCTTGTTTCTCTTTCTCACGAGTTACAATAGAGTTTTCAGTGTTTATTTCTGATTGTTTCGGTTATAGCTCTGCTAATGTTCGCGGCCTAAGTATTGTCTCTCATCCCAAGTGGATGCCCCATCTCTCAAAGCTGTGAAGTGGGGCTTAACCCTCTGACTCAATGGCCAGAGTGTGAACACGAAGGAAAGACTGGCATGCAAAGGTTAAAATAATATGTCAAGATCTAAACCAAACCCATCTGCCACTTAGCAATATGTTCCAGCTCACAATATACAGCTGCACCAAAGCATTACTAAAGCGTTACGAATCAGCGTAATGTTATAACTGCTATTTGATTGATAATGATATTGCTTGACTTGAGGCATGTTTCTACTTTGCTGCTGTTGTGTGTTAGGCAGACAGAAGCAAGGTGGAACTGGAAACAACAGCAACAGCAAAGACAGATGAGTTATGAATCAAAACCTGGTGGTTTCTGTGGATACAGAAGATGTGCAGAAATTGCATTAGGTTAAGAGTTGTCAGAAGTTGTTTTGTTTTCCCCCAATGCTTCAACAATAAAGTGACAAACAGTAGGCAACAACACAGAGTGGGAGGAAGTGCCATAGAGTTTTTTTTTTATTCATGGAGCATCACTGGCTGGGCTAGCATTTCTTGCCCGTCTGAAGACTACTGCTTGAACTCAGTGACTTGCTGGGACCATTTCAGAAGACAGATTAGAGTCAGTCACATCGGCGTGGGTGTGGAGTCACATGTGGGCCAGGCCAGGTAGGAACAACAGATTTCCTTCCCTAAAGTTAGCCTTTTGAGTCTGACATGATCTTTCTTCAGAGCTGTCCCCCAAAGGTTTCCCCAATTGTTAGCACAGATTCGAGACGATTAAAGAATGGAGAATGTTTTCAGTTTAGTTGGTGATGCTGCTGTCAGGATATGGAAGGGGTAGTGGGGGCATGTTCAACATCAGGTCGTTTGGTAGAGGAATAGCTCAGCAGAAGTGCTCCCAGGATGGAGGGGTTGCCCATGAAGAGAGATTGGGAAAATTGAGCCTGAATCCTCTACAGTTTCAAAGAATGAGAGATGATTTCATTGAAACTTAAAAAAATACTTAAAGGCATAGAATGGGGTGGATGCAGGTAAGATGTTTCCCCAGTCGGGGAAATCTAGAACCAGGGGCATAATTATAAACAAAGGGGATGATTTTATTCGGAGAGTTGTGAATCTTTGGAATTCTCTACCACAGAGGGCTGGGGTAGCTCAGTCTTTGAGTATGTTTAAGGTTAAGATGTATCAGTTCTGGTTACCAATGGCATGTCAGAGTCATGGGGATGGAATGGGGGTGAACGGTTCAATCAGCCATAATTGCATTGAAGTGCAGGGCAGGCTCGATGGACTGAATGGCCTATTCCTATTCCTATATTCCGATAGACTGGCTCTTGTTAGTGTTGAGGGGTGATAAACTGATTGTCTTCACACTGAGTGGTAGATTTAACTTCTTCACCAAACAGAGACCTGACCTCAAAGGATAGGAGGCAGGAGGAGAGTGCTGATTTTCTGTGGTGCTATCTTTCAGCATGTATGCCGTACTGGTCACAGAGAATCAACAAATCCACCCTTGAAGATCAACCCAAGGTAACTGATCATTGCCGGACTTGTAAACTGAATGGTAACCATTCACCAAGGGGTGACGTTGTCACCATCAGCAGGAATCTCTTAACTCACATCCAGCAGTTCCTTGTCTAGAACGAGGGAGGGATACTGCCTGAGTGGTCCCGAAACCTAAGCACTTCAGTGTGAGCTGAAACGCATTTTTCATTAATCGAAGCCTTGAAAAGTCAGGAATTGCGAGGCAACGATATTTTCGCAGTGCCTGACACTTGAAAACAAATTCATGTGGTGTTCTTTGGGCAGAGTGGTTTCTGGCAAAACTGTAAAAATAAAGTGCCAGGGTACAGCAGTGATCACATCACTCAGCGTACTCCTTTGATGAGTCACAAATGTGAATGCACAGCTGCCAGGCTAAAACCCAGCTGTCACAACTCCATTAGACAGGACAGGCGACCACAGTCTCTTGTGCCCAATCAATTGTGTCTTTCACCACTGGGAATTGGGTATCGTGTGAACTGCCACATAGAACTACCCAGTGTCGCAGAGAATAGCAACAAAATGTTGCCTTCCTTCATTATCTGTTTAAAAAAGCATTTTCATATTGTCGCCCTGATCAGGAATTTCCCCAGAATGAGCCAGCATACTATGGCAAGTAAAGCAGTGTGCATTTTGGAAATGCGTGCGAGTTATTCAAGCGGCCTACTCCATTAATGTTAAATTATCTAATGCTGAAGGAGACATGCCTCTCTCCAAGCAATTCTAGCTCAAGTAAATCCAGGGTCCTTGTGCACCTTTCTGTTTGAAAACTAATCTTTGATATTGGTCCTGCAGCTCTGCACATACTTTATGGGTGGAACTTATGGCTGCCTGGTGTGCCATGTGTAATGGTTTAAAAAATGGAAAAGTACAGACAGAATGAGAACATCCGAATCACAACATGAGAATTTTGCACCTTTCCCCATAAGTCTTAAATGGCCATTGAATGGTGACTACCTTATTTCAATGCATCTCACTAAAGGCCCAACTCACCTTATTTATATAACTCTCCCAATTCCCATTTCGTTCCCCAAGAAACTGGATGGTGCAAATTCCCAACAAATAAACCGGAGCAGGTAGCTGGAAGCTGCAGCTCACCAAAACCTCATCCCAGTCAGCATCCCGATTGCTTCTTCACGACAACACCCCTGCATGCTCCTTGGCTGGCATCCTTCATCCCCCCATGTCAGCACTGGCAACCCACCAGCCTGACCACGGCACCATGCCAGCTCTCCGGGCCAACTCTCACACCACGTCAGTCCATCAACCCTTTAGGGACACCAAGCACTTGTGTATTTCTTCCTGAACACTTTGGGAACACACATACATCTGCACAGGACCCATCTCATGGCTCTCAGTAATCACTTTCTCAGTAATCACTGCCAGCCCGTGTGTGGCTCACCCTGCTTTCTTAACACAGACGGGTTTTCCATGCTCAGTCACAGGCTGCCAGCTTGTATTACTTTGTTAACTCGGAGGGCAGGGAGGGTTGGCAGTTTCAGAGGGTGAGAGGCGTTAAGTGGAGGCATGTAATAGTGAGAGGTGCAGTCTGTGATCTTGGTGAGAGGGGGGTGCAGTACCAGAATTAGAGTGAGTGATGGCCCTATAAGTGTGAGGTCGTACTGAGAAGATGGTGACAGCTATTCTTGTGGAGCACAGAAGGTCACTGACTTTTTTCTGCTGGACATCCTGTTTCCCCTGGGATACAGCACCAACCTGGGTTCCAATCTGTTCTCAGGCTGGCGGGGTCTGGTAGGGTGGCTGTCTGTGGGGGTCCACAGGGTAAAGGACTCCCCTCCTTTCCTCATCTCGTTCACTATCACCTCCAGGTCCTGTCTGTGATGCAGGGAGTGAGCTCTCCTTTCCTCTGGGCCAGGTGCTGAGGGTAGGGGCAGTTCCTGGCTTGCAGCATCTGGACTGGTGTGCGTGGCTGGGATTCCAATACAGTGTCAGTGGATTCAACACTGTGAGCTCCCGGCAGCGATATCTGCTTCCACTCATGGGCCACAAAATTCCCTGAAAAAGCCACCCAGGAGCGCAGTTACATTACTGCTGAGGTGTAAGGTGGAGGATTGTGTGTGAAAAGTCACTCTGAGCCAAGGAGAACCATGAATGTCACTCGGCAGAACACTTCAAGTGGAATTGGGTGTTTTCTGCCTCAACCTATTATATTCTATTAGTTGCAAGAAGCTGACAGAGTATTATGAAGGTAAAATGTAACATCACTGCACCTGTTTGTTAGGGCTATACACAGGAACAGAAAGATCCAAACTTTATTAGAGTAAAACAATTTGATCATCTGATGACAAGAAGCCCTTGTCTTGAACAAAGATGTACTTTATTGCGTGATGGTGCTCAGATGTATTAGTATGGTAGACATTATGTGGAGGTGCCAGTGTTGCACTAGGGTGGGCAAAGTTAAAAATCACACAACACCAGGTTATAGTCCAACAGGTTTATTTGGAAGCACTAGCTTTCGAAGCGTTGCTCCTTCATCAGGTAGCTGTGGAGCAGGACCATAAAACACAGAATTTATAGCAAAAGATTACAGTGTCATGTTGAATATATCATTTCAGTTGCACAACACTGTAATCTTTTACGATAAATTCTGTGTCTTATGGTCCTACCTCACAACCACCTGATGAAGTAGCAACGCTCCGAAAGCTAGTGCTTCCAGATAAGCCTGTTGGACTATAACCTGGCATTGTATGATAGACGTTGTTACAGAGACTGGGGAAGACCTCAATATTTAGTCTGACTCCCTCAAGATTTCAAGCTGTTTCTCCCACCCCAGGGTCCATGTGGCATCATTACATTGGATGGGTGCTTAATGCACTCCTCAATGTTAACTCTTTGATAGCCATAGACCCTTAAACAACAGAAACAACCAGATATTCTGCTTGGTTTAGGGATAAGTATTGACCTGGACACCAGGGATAAAAGCCCTCTCCTCTCTGACTGGTGCTGTGGTTTGTTTCATAGCTACCAAAGAGGGGAGTTCAATTCGCATCTCATGCAAAGGGGAACACCCCTGTCAGTGCTGCACTGGTGGAATGGCCTGAACTCAAATTCCTGCAGTGAAATTTGAACCTCAACCTTCAAATGTGGAGGTAAGGCTGTTAAACCTGAGCCTTTTTATATATTCTTTCACAGGATGTGGGGTCGCTGGTTGGGTCAACATTTATTGCCCATCCATAGACGCCTTGAGATGGTGATGGTGAGCTGCCTTCTTGAACCTCTGCAGTCCATTTGGGGTGGGTCGAGAGGGAGTTCCGGATTTTGCCCCAGTGACAGGGCAGGAATGGCAAGTTCTAGCACAATGGTGAGTGGCCTGGAGGGGAACTTGCAGGTGGTGGTGTTCCCATGTATCTGCTGTGCTTGTCCTCCTAAATGATTGTAATTATGCGTTTGGAAGGATTTTTGGTGAATTTCTACAGTGTACCTTGTAGCCAGTACACACTACTGCTACTGAGCATCAATGGTGGAGGGAGTGGATGTTTGTGGATGTGGTACCAATCAAGTGGGCTGCTTTATCCTGAATTGTTAGAGACAAAAACACTATAGGTGCTGGAATCCAAGGTAGACAAGCAGGAGGCTGGAGGAACACAGCAAGCCAGGCAGCATCAGGAGAAGTCAACATTTCAGGTATAACCCTTCTTCAGGAATCTATCCTGAATAATGTCAAGCTTCTGGAGCTTTGTTGGAGCTGCATTCAGCGGGGAGTATACCATCACACTCCTGACTTGTGCCTTGTAAATGGTGGACAGGCGTTGAGCAGTCAGGAGGTGAGTTAATCACGACAGGATTCCAAGCCTATGACCTGCTCTGGCAACCGCAGTACTCATATAAATAGTACCAACTCAATTTCTGACGGTTCAGAACATAGCTGATCTCTCTTGATGGAAGAACACTCGTTTTGTACCCCTCCCCGCTCCCTTGATGATCAAATCAACCCTTCAATTCCTGCCCAGTGGATTCAGTTAAGATTAACATCTGCCAAGTTTAAATACTTCTTTCTCTTGACCAGGCCCCAGTGAAGTAAAAACCAATGTACCGTTACTGCAGTAGTTTCCTGGGCAGCACATTGAGTCTCTATGACATCGTTTCTTCCTTCGCCTGCAGGATACACAGGATGGGTAGCCTTGATGGTGTGAATGATGACAGTACCCACTGGGTCCACACTCTTTATCATTGCTGCATGCCTGATTCTGAAACACACAAAACAGAAACACATCCTATAAGCCTTTTTATAAAGCAGTGGGTTAGCATGAGACAATCATTCAGATTGAGGGAAGGCCATTAGGGTGGGGAATGGGAAAGGGATGATCATGTAAAACCTACTCAGCAGTTGTGCCCTGAAGGGAAAAGTATCAGGTTTTAATGTGCTTTTGGTTGCAAATACTGGCTGTACTCGGTGAGCTACCTCACATTATCGAGTGCCTCTGAAAGCTAGCTTTGTCTGAAATCATTTTCACACAGATATCCTCTTCTTATCTCAGTCACAGCATCATGCACCTCAAACAATGTCCCCTTGCTTCACAGTAACCATAGGGAGACTTTGCTCACTGCTCACTGCTAGGTGTGACAGAGCACAGAGGAAAGGGAGATGATTAACATGGCAGCAGTATAAGCTGTGGTTGACCATTACAAATACCATGTAGCTTATTTGTACAACTCAGTTAAAGATAATTCACCACATTGAGATAATCATTGAACAACAATATGTACAGGATGTGCCAGAAGCTTAGTCCTCAAGTGTTCTGTATCATGAACAAATAATTATAGGTTCCCTTACTATCTATTATATTAAAACCACATATGACTGAATAAACTTCCTGTCAACTTTATAATAAAAACTTCAGTACAGATATGAACATGCATTATTGAGTCCTGGTTATCAGAGATTGCTCTGTAGCACTGTTACTGGTGGGATAGTGTAATTACAATGTGATAATTTCACACAAAAGGAATTGGCATTGAGATAGCATCACTGAAGAGCACAGCACAACCCAAAGAGATTTACAGAAATGAAGTACTTTTTAAAATGTTGTTACTTCTATAACGAGTTTTGAGAAGATTTGCAACTCAGGTTGAGGTTCTGGGTGTAGATTTGCTCACTGAGCTGGAAGGTTCATTTTCAGACATTTCATCACCATACTAGGTGACATCTTCAGTGAGCCTCCAGATGATGCATTGCTGATGATTCCTGCTTTCTATTGATATGTTTGGGTTTCTTGGGGTTGGTGATGTCATTTCCTGTGGTGATGCCATTTTCGATGGTGATGTCATTTCCACCAACAGCTGCTGGCCAATCAGAGGCTGGCAGTTCATGTGCTCAGCAGCACCGCAGGAGAGAGACTGTGGTAACTGCAGGAAAAGCATTTGATGAAGTTACAGGATCATGAAGAGTCTGGTTAACTAATAGTTGGGATTGGGGTGGAGAGGATTCATGAAGTGGGATTCAGGGCGGACAGGGAGGACAGTGGGTTCAGTAGCAAGGGCAGGCTTGTTGGAAATCGGCTCTGCCCCATTTCCCAGTGGAGCACGGATTACCTTTGATCAAGAGTTCACCTGGCATCAGGGCAGGCAGGTCAACCATGGGTCTTCCCAACCAGAAACTTAACTCCAGTGGAATCACTATAATGACCGACTTCAGAGAAACCGGCACCCTCCCAAATTAAATGCCTTTCATGTCTCTACATTTGCCACCTCCAAGATCAGAATATTCCATTAGTGCATTCTGGTCTAAATGTTCCCAATTTGTAAAATCCCTAAAAAAAAATTAACACTATGCGTCTCTCCACTTCATGGAAGACCGACCAGTTATTTTTTTAAAATATCCCTCGCCACTCTTTGGGTACTTTCAGAAAGTGTTGAAATGTTTACAATATACAGTAATGACTTAGAGGAAAGAAGCAAATACACTGTAGCCAAATTTGCAGATATCATAAAAATAGGTGGAAAGGTAAGTTGCAAAGAGGGACACAAACAGTTTACAGAGAGATATTATTAGGTTAAGAAACTGGGCAAAAAGTTGGCAAATGGAGTTTAATGTGGAAAAATGTGAGGTTTGTTCATTTTAGAAGACAGAACAAAATTACAGAGTATTATTTAAATTGAGAAAAGCTGCAGAAAACTGTGACTTTGGTGGTACTTGTGCACAAAACACTGAAAGCTAGCACACAAGCACAGCAGGGAATCAGGAAGGCTAATGGAATATTGGCTCTTATTTCCAGGGGGTTGGAGTATGAGAGTAGGGAAGTCTTACTGCAACTGTACAAGGTGCTGGTAAGACTACATCTGGAGTATTGTGAGCAGGCTTAGTCCTGTTAATTGTAGGCAGTTCAGAGAAGGTTCACGAAGATGATCACTGGTATGGGGAGTTGCCTTGTGAGCAAAGGTCAAACAGGTTGGGACTCTACTCACCGGAGTTTAGAAAAATTAGAGGTGATCTCATTGAAGCATATAGAATTCTTGAAGGATTTGACAGGGGAAACATTCGGGGGGCATTTCCCCTCACGGAAGAGCCAAGGACCAGAGGGCATAGTCTCAGAATAAAAAGGCGCCAACTTACGGCTGAGATGAGGAGGAATTTCTTTTCTTGGGGGATTGTGAGTGGCTGGAACTCCTTACCACAGAGAGCAGTGGGGGCAGAGTCCTTGTGTAGTTTTAAGACTGAGATAGATAGATTCTTGATCAGTCAGAGAATTGAGGGTTATGGAGGAAAGGTAGGAAAGTGGACATGAGGAATGTCAGTTTAGCCATAATCCTATTGAAGGATCAAGAGGCAGAACAGTCTATTCCTGTACCTATTTCTTACTATCTTCTTTTCATCCTCATAGTTTTACACATCCCCTTATTGCACTTCTGAAAGTTCCTGCAAATTCTTTTATTCATTATTTTGTTATTTTTAATCAAAAGATTTTTGATGTAATGGTCAGTGTAAGCCTAAAGCACTTCTTTTTGTTGTGTTTGTTCAAGGGATGTGGGCATTGCTGGCAAAGGCAGTATTCATTGCCCATCCTTAATTGCCCTTCTGCTATGCTACTTCCTTGAGCTGTCACCATACACAATGGGAGTTTCAGGATTTTGCACCAGCCACACTGAAGGAAGATATATTTCCAAGTCAGGATGGTGAGTGGTTTGATGGGGAGCTTGCAGCCGGTGGTGTTCCCATGTATCTGCTGTGCTTGTTCAACTAGCTGGTAGATCTCAGGTAGATCTCAGGGTTTCCAAGGTCGCTGTTGAAATAGCCTTGGTGATTTGCTGTAGTGCATCTTCTAGATGGTTAACACTGCTGCCAATATGCTCCATTGGTAGAGGGACTGATTGATTATGGTTACAGATTGGGATTGCAGTCAAGTAGACTCCTGGATGGTGAGTCTCCTGAATATTTTGGAGCTCAACTTATCCAGGCAAGTGAATCTAACAATGAAACAAATATCAAAATGTACATCAGATTGAGGGGCACTGGATGACTCTAACCCTTGGTTTAATTTGTTTTAATTTTTTAAAAAAATATTGACCAGATCGATTTTATAATCTTTTTATTAAAAAGTTATGATAGCAGACAGAATGGGGGCTGGACGGCTTAATTGGAAAGATCATGTCGGATCTTATTGTCGGTTCAGCTCCACTTACCTGCCTGCTCACCTTAACCCGTAATTCCTTTTTGGTTCAAAAATCTAACTTTGTTTTTAAGGCAATCAACAAGGAAGTCTCAGCGGCTTCACTGGGCAGGGAATTCCATAGATTCACAACCCTCTGGGTGAAGATGTTCCACCGTAACTCCACCCTGAATGTTCTCCCCCTTATTTTGAGGCCATGCCCTCTGGTACTAGTTTCATCCACCAGTGGAAACAACCTCCTATCTTTTATCTTATCTATTCCCTTCATAATTTGATATGTTTCTACAATATATCCCCCTCATTCTTCTGAATTCCAATGAGTATAGTCCCAGTCTACTCAATCTCTCCTCAATAAGCCAACCCTCTTAACTCCGGAATCAACCTGGTGAACCCCCTCTGCACCCCCTCCAGTGCCAGTACACCCTTTCTCAAGTAAGGAGACCAAAACTGTATGCAGTACTCCAGATGTGGCCTCACCAGCACCCTATACAGCTGCAACATAACCTCCCTGATGTTAAGCTCCACTCCTTCAGCAACAAGTGACAACATACCATTTGCCGTCTTAATTACCTGCTGCACCTGCAAATCAACTTTTTGTGATTCATTCTGAGGGCAATGTGATGTCCCAAAATTGTGAGGAGGGGAGCTCAATGACAGAGGATATGCAAAGATTTTCAGTCGCAATATCTATGAATGTGCATGTCACCACTTTAAACATTGCGCAGAAAATACACTTTCAGAAATGATTAAGTCGCAATTCTGCCTCGACTTTCTGACTCTGATAGCCTGGCCTTTTCTCAAGGACATAAGTCAGGAATTTACCTAACAATTACCAATCCAGAGAGATGTTCCTTCAACATCAAACTCTACTTGTCTCAAAGATGTTTTTACTTCCCGCAGGGAACTTCCCCAGATCACTTCCATAGGGAATAGCCAAGTAACAATTTCAAAGGGACTGCTCAGGTCAAATGCTGCTCCATTTTAGCAACCAGACTATCCCTGACCATGAGACTAGGGATCAGTTAGCTTGTTACAGAAAAGAATTAAATATTGTATTCCAATTCAAAGATTCAATGGGAACTCATAAACCAATTTCTTTCTCATTTCATGACTGCGTAATCATTTTAACATCACTCTCACATGCTTGTGTTATAGAGGCTGTATATTGTAGCTCCTGAAGATCCACTGAAAAATGCATTCAACCTTTTGAAGAAAAGTGAGACTGTAGTACACCAAACTACAGGAAGTAGCTGACATTAACTTTCCATTAGTCTTTCTATCAACTATCAGTAGAATTTAGCTTGATCTGTAAGGGCACATTAGTGATGTCCCTACACCTCAGCCTGCAGCCCCGGGTTCAGGTTCCACCCACTTGTGACATATGTAAAGCACCTTTGAACTGATTGATTCGGAAGTATCGAGTTAGGTTCAGTACTCCTGTCTCTAAGCTGAAAGGCTTCAATACCAATGCTTAAAACTCAAACACATGTTCCAGGCTACTGCAATACATCTGTTATGATGCAGATAAGTTCAACTAAGGCCCTGTCTGCTGGTTCTGGCTCAAATCATAGAATCGCTGCTCCAGTATATATAAGCAGGTTATTTGGCCACCAAGTCCACATTGATCCTCTGAAGAGCATCCACCCAGACCCACTCCCCCTACTCCAGTCCTGTTACCCGGCATTTCCCTCGGCTAATTCACCTAGCCTGCACACCCCCGGACACTATGGGCAATTTCCCACAGGTAATCCACTCGGGCCTGCACATCTTTGAAGTGTGGAAGGAAACTGGAGCACCCAGAGCAAACCCACGCAAACACAGGGACGATGTGCAACTCCACACCGACAGTTGCTCAAGGTTGACATAAAATTTTGTGTCACTACTCGAATGAGAGAAGGGAGCATTTGTAAAGGGACCAACTGATAAACTCGTGACCAATGTTTATGAAACTTTGCTGTATACAAATTAGCCACTTCACGACAGCAGTAATAATATTCCAAACATTGTGTGAAGTACTTTGAGAGGTCCTGAGGATGTAAATAGTGCTGTATCAATGCAAAATTATTTCTTTCAAGACTAAAAATAAGTTAAGTATTATAAAATATAATCATTCGAGATAAAAATTAACCAATATTGGAGAAGAAATGTCTTCACTCAGAGAGTGGGGAGCCTGTAGAATTCACCACCATAGAAAGCAGTCAAAGCAAAATACTGTATGGAATTGGATATAGCACTCGGAGCGAAGGATCAAAGGACATGGATGAAAAGCAGGAACAAGCGAATGAATTGGATGATTGAACAACACAGCAGGCTTGAAGAAAAAGAATGGCCGACTTCTGTTTCTATTTTGTCTGTTTCTATAAACTCTGGAACTTTTACACTTTTAGGATTATCCCCCACCTATTGAATAATCATTAGACTAGAGTTGTCTTGGCTTTTTTGCATTTATTTCATAATGCTCCGAAAGGAAGATTGCAATAGAAATAACAGACACACCACTGAGGCTTTGACAAAAAGGTGACTCAGAACGAGTATATTAACAGGCCTTTTCCTGTTTAGGTTGATGTACTGATTAGCTTGTTTGGAAACAGTGCAATCTATACCAGCCCAAGTTTCTTATTCACAATCCCCTCGCTAATTTCAATAGGATTGAATTCCTATTGAAAATGAACAGTTCCAATGGTAAATAGTTCCTTTCTTTAGCAGCATCCTACCCCAAAAAGCTGAAGCAATGTCACGTTTAGTGGCGCTGTCCAATGCTTTGCTTCCCTTTCAGAAGCTCTCACATTTCTTCCGTTTAACAAGCCTGTCTTTCTTTCTGAAGCTTATGAAATCTACCCCTCCCCTCAGTCCCCATCCCTGCCTTCCCAGGTTCTCTCCCTTGGACTCATCTCTCCAATATGGCTGAGCGAGTACGTGAACAACTCACCAATTCCTCACACCTGTGTCAATGCTGCAGTACGCCATCCACATGGAGTTGGGGCAGTCCTTTCGGTGGTTTTGGTGGCTGCTTTCGTCGGCATTAGTCTGGGGTTTTCTTGTGGCACCTTCAGTCCGTCTCTGACTCCATGCAGCGTTTTCCTCAGCATTGTGGTGGAGCCTGTCCAGAATTCCATTGGGGATTCAGGTCCGTGAGCCCGGAGCTGTGAAATGGACTAAGTGGACTTTGTCTTAAATTCCGCTCTTTTAATTTTTTTTCTTTATTCTATCATCGTGTACTTTCTATTTCTTTATTTTTCTAATTTATTAGTGTGATTTTGCACCATTGAAAGTCTGTAATGCTAGACTTTTTATGTCTTTATTTTTCTAACTTTCTTTCCTAAGAATTCATACCCAAGAATAGATTCCTTTTTATCTAAGGTGGCGTCAGAACTGGAAACTTTTCATTGTACTCATGTGTGGAGGTTCCAGTGTTGGACTGGAATGGACAAAGTCAGAAATCACACAATACCAGGTCATAGTCAAACAGGTTTGTTACCAGGAGCGAAAGCTTGTGATTGTAAATAAACCTGTTGGTCTATAACCCTGGCGTTGTGTGACCTCTGACTTTGTCCTCATGTCAGTGCATGTGACAATAAAGCTAAGTCAATTAAAATTCAATTCAAATACTTTGGGAATACTTTTCCTCCTCCTCTTTGAGTACACGTGCGGTCTGCTCTGGATTCCATACCAACCGTTGTATGGGTCAGGTGAGAAACGTATTCAAGTGGGTAAGGGAGAACAGGAATGACATGAGAAAAGCATGCCTTAACTCTTGGAACACCACCTTAACCTCCACTCAGAAATCCATGGCTTCGCTGATAATGACTAATTAGTATAGATCCGAGCAATTCAAAGCACAATAATCCCATGATTTAATTGGGTCTTTGAGAAATTTTAAAAAAAGCACTCTAGCTTTCCTGCCCAGGTGACCAGGCCCTGACTTCAGATGAGAAATATATCGATGTGGACATATCCAGGAATGGCCAGGTCAAGCTGCTGTTTATCTGGTCCAAGTCAGCCTGCTCTTGCCTATGGGTCAAGCATGGATGTGGCAATTTGAACCAGGCAATGAACTCACCTTGAGCCTGTAGCATCACAATCAACCAGCAGCTTCGGACAGTGAGAAAAATGAAGAAAAATCCAGTTCATGTGGAAAGTGGTACTCCATTAAAGTCGAGTGTCATTTTCACCTTCCTCAGCTGCACACCAGATAAGGAGAAAGTGAGGATTGCAGGTGCTGGAGATCAGAGTCACAAACTATGTAGCTGGAAAAGCACAGCAGGTCAGGCAGCATCCGAGGAGCAGGAGAGTCAATGTTTCGGGCATAAGCCTTTCATCAGGAATGGGAATCAGATAAGCCAGTTTCTCTCCTGTGTTGGAACAATGTCTATCGGATGTGAGGCATAGAGTTCAGCCAGGGTCTTCCCTGGGTCTTCTCTGGGTGGATATGATGCCATCACTAATCCCATTTCTAGAGCTAGTCTAAGACCTATTAATACTAAATGGTGAAGGTGGGCCAAGTCTTTGGAAGAAGACTTGAGTAGCATGAAGGTTATTACATAATTGTAAGAAAACAGGTTCCAGTAGAGTTTCCACTCTGGCTGAAGTTACCATGAAAATCCTACCTCCTCAAACTCACCCCTCACTTGAGGCATGGTAACTGTCAGATTAAGCTCACCACCAGGTTATCTCTCTCTAATGAGAGAGCAGTCCTCTGGTCCTCTAGGACTATACCAACTTTTACCTTATACAGCACACGAAGATAACTTCATTACAAAGCAAGAAAACCTATATATGAAAACCTGCAGCTTGGTCTCAGCCGTGTGTTGACTGATTACAGAGACTGTCTTATGTATCTTAGTGGGGTAGAGCTAGCCAGAGATTTCTTATTAACCCTTTCAGGCCAACCACCTCATACAACAGGTCAATCAGCCCCTTGATCCTATCATTCAATCATGCTGAACCAGCACTCCTGCCCGATTTTAATCAATATCAAAATAAAACTTGAGTGGCTCCTGTAATTCTGGGAGATGCCACCCACAAAGCCAATTTCCTGAGCATGGGAGCAATGACACTGTATGGAGAGTTCTAGTTCGATTCATTGAATGATAAAATGGTTAGAAGAGAAGTTTGAAAATACTATTCATTTTCCACTCTTCACGTCACCAATAGTGACTGAGAATTCAGCTGGCAGTCCCTAGAATTCCCTCCCTAATCCCCTCCACCTCTCCTTTAACATTTACCTTAAAAACCTGCCTTTTGATCAAGAGATTGGTTGCTTCCCTTGATTTCCCTTTGGCAAACGTCCAGATTTTCTTTGGGAAAGTGAGTTGGGATATTTGTTGCTTCTGAAGAGGAGTTTAGAGTGGCAACTGTTGTATCTGTTACAGGCATAATCCCATTCCAATTGTTTTACATCAATACTCATTGCATAAAAGTTAGTTTATTTCTTGAAAACCCAATAGACAATATGAAACAGATGCAAGTTTGCATAATAATAGCTGTAATTTCAATAATGATAGTGGACAATCAGGATATGATATGAAATGATATGATATGATGTGATATATGATATGATGTGATATATCATATAATGTGATATATTATATGATATGATGTGATATGGTATGATGTGATATATGATATGGTATGATGTGATATATGATATGATATGATGTGATATTGGTTATGATGTGATAAATGATATGATGTGATGTGATATGATATGGTATGATGCATGATATGATATGATGTGATATATGAAATGATATGATGTGATATATGTTATGATATGATGAAATATATGAAATGATATGATGTGATATATGTTATGATATATGATGTGTTATATGAAATGATATGATATTTCTCTGCCATCTGAAGACAGACATCAACCATCTCCAAATTATCATTCTTGTTCCCCCTCCCTATTTAAAGGAGTGACCATAGCTATCCTAAAAATGCGCTTCTCCACCTTAGCACCCATCTCTCTTCCCTTCAATGTTCATCCAATTCCACTTTGAAAGCTACTGTCCTATCGTGCAATGCATTCCAGCTTCTAACTGATCACTAACATGATCAAGATCTGAAGATGTGCATGTTAGATGAATTGGCCATGCTAAATTGTTCAAAATATTCCAGGTTGTGTAGGTTGGGTGCATTAGTCAGGGGTTACATGTAGGGGAGTGGGCCTGGGTCGGATACTCTTCGGTGGGTCAGTGTGGACTTACTGGGCCGAGGGACCTGTTCCCTTACTGTAGGGGTGCTAATTCTAATTCTAATGTATAAAATTAGATAGGGTGGACAGGAAAAGACTTTGCCCTGGGTGGAGGGAGCAATTTTCCCCTGGATGGAGGGATCAATGAGGACTGGGCAGATTTAAGCTAAGAGGCAGGAGGTTTACAGAGAATGTGAGAAAATATTCTTTCTACCCAGTAGTTGTGAGAATCGAGGAGTCACAGCCTGTCTGGGTGTTGAGGCATAAGCCCTCACAACAGTTATGAAGTATTTAGATGTGCACTTGCAATGGGAAGGCATTCAAGGTTATGGTAAACAGGAGTCGCGTAGTTAGGTTCTTGTTTTTGACTGGCTCAGTCTCAATGGGCCAAAGGGCCCTTTGCTGTGCTGTAGGCTTCTATGACTATGGGGGGATGTTGATGCAATGGTAATGTCAAAACACTAGTAATTCAAAGGCCAAGATTAAATGGATTCCAATGGCAACTGATGGAGTTTTCATCAAATATAGAATTAAAAACTGTACTTAGTAATGGTAGCCATGTAACTATCATCAATTGTTTTTAAAAGCTCTTTTGGCTTATTGATATCTTTTCGTGACGGAAATCTGCCATCTTCACCTGGTCTGGTCCACGTGTGACTCCAAACACAAAGAAATGTGGTTGATTCTTAACTGCACTTTGAAAGGGTCTAGCAAAGGCACACATTTCAATCGGGATGGGCACAAATATTGGCCTTACCAATGACCATAAAGGAGGAAAAACCTCATTGTACAGGCTGCACCTATTGTAAATGCCACCACCAGGCGGAGTAATGAGCACATCCACATACACTTGCAGCACAATGTCACTGCCCAGCACCATGCTGCCAATATGGTTCTGTGTATGAATTTTGTTAGACATCTTAAATCAGTGTCCGCTGGTTATTGACTCTTATTGTAAGCACTCTGTACATCTAAACACTTCTAAGATTTTAAACACCTCTATCACATCTTCTAAACATCTCTGCTCTACAGCTTCCCGAGTTTATTCATTGACTCACTGATCTTATGCCTCTCTGAACTGCATGAGGTCAGGAATTCAACATTGAGTAACTCCCTTCTGTCTCGTCAACACCCATCTTTCTCTATTTCTTCATTTTTCTGCCTTTATATTCTATGTTTTGGTTTACTTCTGTGTAGTTTAAGAGTGGTGCCAGAGAGTGGCCGCACTATACAATATTTTTCACTGGTTTTTGTGACAAGATACATGTGACAATAACAATTAAATCAAACCAACCTATCTACACTCTGAAATGATCCAGCTCCAACAACACTTAAGGAACTGAACACCAAGCAGATGATTGGTACTCCATCCACCACCTTCAACAATAAATCTCCTCATCACTGATGCATAAGGACTGTGGTGTGTTCAATTTAAATGTTGCACTCAGTAACCAAAAGCTTTTTCTGACAGCTTCTTTGGAACTGGCGACATCTACCAACTAGCAGGCTAGGGATATCCAGTATTGCTGTTGATAGGTGCACACACTGTCCTAATTTCGAATGAAATCCCTGTTCCTTCACTGTCGTTGGGTCAAACTCCAGGAGCTCCCTTCCTAATAGCACTGTAGGCATACTCACCCCACCACGGACTGTCTAGCTACCTGAAAGAGCAGCACTCTGAAAGCTTGTACTTCCAAACAAACCTGATGCTGTGTGATTTTTAACTTTGTCCACCCCAGTCCAATACTGGCACCTCCACATCCTGTTCAGGAAGGCAGTGCACCTCTTCAAAGGCAGTTAGGGATGGGCAATAAATGTTGACAATGCCAGAAATGCCCACATCCCATTAAGATGGAAAAAACATTTTATCATGAAAGTTCTCAGCTCCCCTTAGTGCCTGGGGAATGCATCCAGTAAGGAACAGCCATATAAAGTCACATGAAGCCAGGGAAATCTCGGCTTCAGTCCTTAGTCTTCACTGGGGCAGCTCATTTCTGCTGAAGTGGAAGTAGTGGAGCCTATAATTGGCTTAATTGCTTATGCAAAAAGGATAAAATCAGCCTGATTGCTACAGCAAAAATTCCAAAAACGTTGAAAGAAGGTGGACACCAGATATGAATGGGAGTTGCAGTAACACCCCAAGCAGTTGAATAACTACAACCCTAATTTAAGAGTCGAATTGGGAAGGGAGAGAGGCTAGTCAGTACATCTCTGAATTGTGCCATGGGAAATGGTAGGAATTGCTGGAAAATGTGGGTACATGGTTTTAGATTAGATTACTTACAGTGTGGAAACAGGACCTTTGGCCCAACAAGTCCACACCGACCCTCCAAAGAGCAATCCACCCAGATCCATTCCTCTATACCTAACACTATGGGCAATTTAGCATGGCCAGTTCACCTAACCTGCACATTTTTGGACTGTGGGAGGAAACCGGAGGAAACCCACGCAGACACGGGGAGAATGTGTAAACTCCACACAGACAGTTGCCTGAGGTGGGAATTGAACCCAGGTCTCTGGCGCTGAGAGGCAGCAGTGCTTACCACCGTGCCGCCCACGTTTTGCATACTGAAATCCCACACCTGATTCAGTTTGGAAACCTGCTCATCCTCGAGCCTTTGTGGGGCAGTGCTTGTGCCCCTGCCTCTGGGCAAGGAGGTCTGGGTCCAAGTCCTACCTGCTCCTGAGGTGTCTAACAACATCTCTGAATATAGACGATGCAGAAAATATCTACAGCACTCATCCTCATGCAAGTGAAAAGTAATATGTTTGCAAGCAGTGTGGAGAGCCATGTATAATAGCACATAAACACCAGCATGGTAAACTGTCTGATACAAGTCTGATCCTGTGCAAGATACAAGGGAGCAAGGTTGTTGCTGGTGACCAGGAGTTGAAACCCATCAATCCCTCGAGGTGACAGGACTGAACTGAATTGGCAGCTTTGTGACTGCATTATGCGGGGGTGGAACGGAAGGGCGTAGCATAGGGGAACACTGATCAAACTTGGGAATATTTCCCCATGTAAACATGCTGCCTTCTAACTCCTGCTCAAGAAATAAAAGATCACAGATAATGTTCTGACTGATAAGCATCCCCTACCTTTACACCCACTCCAGGCAATGTTGAAAGTGCATGGCTTTTAGATGTTTAAACCTCCCTCATTATCTCATATTACTTTCAGTTTCTAAGAACATTGCCTTTAGTCACATTTGATTCCCTGCCTGTCTCCTCCTGTCTCATTTATTTTGCACAGAAAGTGAAACAAGACATTTTAATATCATTTTCTTTGGCTCATCACTGTTTATAGCACAGGTATTAGTTTGCTATTAGTTATCCTTTGAAACCTAGTTAATCGCAGATGCTCATTTACTGTTTATTCACTCCACTTCTGTTAACAAAATGACTCCCTCCCAAGTCGATCTCTTCCGACTATGAAACAGTAAGGACTGCGGATGCTGGAAGCCGGAGTCAATTGGTGTGAAGCTAAAACAGCACAGCCGGTCAGGCAACATGCGATGAGTAGGAAAGTCAACATCTTGGGCCAAAGTCCTTCGTTAGTCCTGATGAAGGGTTTCAGCCTGAAACACTGACCTTCCTGCTCGTCAGATGCTGTCTGATCAGCTGTGCTCTTCCAGCTTCCCATCTCTTGACTGATCTCTTCCTACATTTGATTGTCTGCTATTCCGTCCCATTCACGTCACATTTTCAATCCCGTCACGGCTTTTTCCCAATAAGTCTCTTTCCTCTCTATCCCAACTTTTCACACAACTATAGAAAGCAAGATTCCAGTGCAGCACTCATCTCCCACTGGACCACACCACTGTCACATCAGAGCCAGGCCTTCTGACTAAGCAAAAGAAGATTTGCAAAAATGTTCCTATTTGAACAATCATTTGTTTATTATGAGATTCAAGTGTGGCACAGGCAGCTCCTACCGATTCAACATAACAGGACGTGGGCGGCACGGTGGCACAGTGGTTAGCACTGCTGCTTCACAGCACCAGAGACCCGGGTTCGATTCCCGCCTCAGGCAACTGTCTGTGTGAATATTCTCCCTGTATCTACGTGGGTTTGCTCCAGTTCCCTCCTACAATCCAAAAATGTGCAGGTTAGGTGAATTGGCCAGGCTAAATTGCCTGTAGTGTTGGGTGAAGGGGTAAATATAGGGGAATGGGTCTGGGTGGGTTGTGGGTTGGCGCCGACTTGTCGGGCTGAAGGGCCTGTTTCCACACTGTAAGTAATCTAAGTAAATTATCTAGTGCATTGAACTGAGCAACATAAATATTATGCAGTAAAGTGAAACTGGGATGTTTGAAAGAAACAAAAGGATGAGATAATTCGAACTTGGGCAGAGAACATCTGACCTGTGTATGTGGTCTAACATCAGATTGATCTGATAGTGTTACTTTGACCCACTTGCTTTTCAATCATTGGTATATGTAAACAGGCAAATTCTGCACTCAGCAGATTCCCTTCCATATGGTCCATATGGAACTATAATGAAAGGCTTGGAACACCAGGGCTGTTTTCACTAAAACAGGGAGATTAAAAAGTGGTGGGCAGAAATGTTAATTATGCTGAAGGAATGGGGCAGATTGTTTTCAGTGGTTGAGAGGTGTGTGTGCATGTGGGTGGGATAGTGTTATGGAATGAAAATGAAGCTTATTCATGGTCAGAATCCTCCACCAGAATCTCTTAATGTAGGGAGGCTGCTGTGCTGCAAATGTTCAGTCCTAAGATGTGAATGGTGCAGGCTTGGCTAGCATTTATTGTCCAACTCCAGCCCCCCTTGAGAAGGTGATGGTGAGGTGTTTTCAGGAACCGCTACCATCTATGTACTGTAGGTTGACCCACAATGCTCTTAGAGAGGGAATTCCAGGATTTATACCCAGCAGCTCTTAAGAAATGGTGATTAATATGTTCCCAAGTCAGTGGCTTGGAGGGGAACTTGCAGGTGGTGGTATTTCCATGTATCTACTGCCCTGTCCTTCTAGATAGAAGTGGTCATGAATTTGGAAGATGCTGTTGAAGGATCTTCAGTGAATTTTTGGAGTGCATCTTGTAGATAGTTCACACTGCTGCTACTGAGTGCTGCTGGTGGAGAGAGTAGATGCTTGTGGATGTGGTGCCAATCAAGTGGACCACTTGTCCTGGATGGTGTCAAGCTTCTTGAGTATTGTTGGAGCTGCCCCATCCAGGCAAGTGGGGAATATTCCATCACACTCCTGACTTTTGCCATGCAGATGGTGGACAGACTCGGGGAGTCAGGAGGGGAGTTACTTGCTGCAGCATTCCTAATCTCTGACCTGTCTTTGTGTTTATGTGGGGAGTCCTGGTGAATTTCTGGCCAATGGTAACCCCAAGACTGTTGATAGAGGGAGATTCTGTGATGGTAATACCATTGAATGTCAAGGGGGGATAGTTATATTTGTCTCTTATTGGAAATAGTCTTAGCCAATGTTACTTGCCACTTGTCAGCCCAAGTCTGGATATTGTCCAGATTTTGTTGCATTTCAACCTGACAACTCAAGAATGGTGCTGAATATTCCACAATCATCAGTGAACATTCCCACTTCTGACCTTGAGATGAAGGGGAAGTCATTGATTAAATAGCTGAAGATGGTTCATAAGCCATAAGACCATAGGACCATAAGACATAGAAGCAGAAATTAGGCCATTCAGCCCATCAAGTCTGCTCCACCATTCAATCATGGCTGATAAGTTTCTTAGCTGAAAATGTATTGCTGGAAAAGCGCAGCAGGTAAGGAAGCATCCAAGGAGCAGGGGAATCGACATTTCGGGCATAAGCCCTTCTTCAGGAATCCTAAAGAAGGGCTTATGCCCGAAACGTCGATTCTCCTGTTCCCTGGATGCTTCCTGACCTGCTGCGCTTTTCCAGCAACACATTTTCAGCTCTGATCTCCAGTATCTGCAGCCCTCACTTTCTCCTCCCTGATAAGTTTCTTATCCCTATTCTCCTGCTTTCTTTCCATAACCCTTGATCTCCCTGACAATCAAGAACCTATCTATCTCAGTATTAAATACACTCAGTGGCCTGGCCTCCACAGCCTTCTGTGCCAGTGAATTCCATAGATTCCCCACTCTCTGGCTGAAGAAGTTTCTCCTTATCTCTGTTCTAAAAGGTCTTCTCTTTACTCTAAGGCTGTGCACTCGGGTCCTGGTCTCTCCTACCAATGGAAACATCTTCCCAGCATCCACTCTGTCCAGGCCATTCAGTATTCTGTATGCTTCAATTAGATGCCCCTCACCCTTCTAAACTCCATTGAGTATAGACCCAGAGTCCTCAAACGTTCCTCATATGTTGAACTGTTCATTCCTGGGACCATTCTCATGAACGTTCTCTGAACACGCTCCAGGGCCAGTAACAATTTTCCTGAGATATGGGGCCCAAAACCACACACAATACTCCAAATGTGGTCTGACCAGATCCTTATAGAGCCTCAGAAGTATATCCCTGGTTTTATATTCAAGTCCTCTCAAAGTAAATGCCATCATTAATTTTCCTTACTAACTACTGACACAACCTGTAAGTTTACCTTGAGAGAATCCTCGTCTAGAACTTCCAAGTCTCTTTGCACTGCAGACTTCTGAATTTTCTCCCCATTTAAAAAATAATCACTGTCTCTATTCTTCCTACCAAAGTTCATGACCTCACACTTGTCCATGTTGTACTCCATCTGCCACTTCTTTGCCCACCCTCCTGAGGAACTCCAGCAGTGATGTCCTGGAGCTGAGATGACTGACTTCCAACAACCACAACCATTTTCCAATGTGTAGGGTATGACTCCAGCCAGAGGAGAGTTTGCCACCTGATACCTATTGATTCCAGTTTTGTTCGGGCTCCTTGATGCCATACTCGGTCGAATGTCAAGGGCTGTCCCTCTCCCCTCCCCTCTGGAATTCAGCTCTTCTGTCCATGTTTGAACCAAGGCTGCAATGAGGTCAGGAGCTGAGTGGCCCTGGGGGAACCCAAACTGGGTGTCACTGAGCAGGTCATTGCTGAGCAGGTGCTGCTTGATAGCAATGTTGATGATACCTTCCATCACTTTACTGATGGTTGAGAGTAGACTGACGGGCGGTAATTGGCTGGGTTGGATTTGTCCTGCTTTTTGTGTACGGAACATATTGGGGAAATTTTCCATATTGTTGGGTAGATACCAGTGTTGTAACTGTACTGGAACAGCTTGGCTAGTGGAGCGGCAAATTCTGGAGCACAAGCCTTCAGTACTAATGTTGGCATGTTGTCAGGGCCTATAATCTTTGTAAAATCCAGTGACTCCAAATGTTTCCCAGTATCAGATGGAGTGAATCGAATTGACTGAAGACTGGAATTTGTGATGCTGGGGAGGAGGCGGAGATGGATCATCCACTCCACAATTCTGACTGAAGATTGCTGCGAATGCAGTAGTGGTTGGGGGATTATTACTTGGGATCTAGCTCTGATTTGCTGCTTAACTGTTTGGCATGTGAGTAGTCCTGTTTTTTGGCTTCACCGGTGACACCTCATTTTCAGGTATGCCTGATGCTGCTCCTGGCATGCCCTCCTGCACACTGCATTGAACCAGGGTTGATCCCCTGGCTTGATGGTAATGATTGTATGGGGGATATGCCGGGCTATGAGATTGTGGATTGTGCTGGAGTACAATTGTGCTGCAGTTGATAGCCCACAGTGCCTCATGGATACCTAGTGTTGAGTTGCTAGACCTGTTCGAAGTCATCCCATTTCTTTTGGAGATAGTGCCACACTACAAAATGGAGGTATTCTTAACGTGAAGGCGGGACTTTGTCTCCACAAGGGCTGTGAGGTAGTCAGTTTTACCGATACTGTCATGGACAGATGCATCTGCAGCTGGCAGATTGGGTGAGAACAAGGCAAGTATGTTTTTCCCTCTTGTTGGTTCCGTCATTATCTGCCGTAAACCCAGTCTAGCAGTTACATCCTTTAGAACCCAACCAACTCGATCAGTAGTGCTGCTGCCCAGCCACTCTTGGTGGTGGACATTGAAATCCACCCACCCAAAATACATTATATGCCCTTGCCACCCTCAGTGCTTCCTCCAAGTGTTGTTCAACATGGAGGAGTACTCATTGATCACCTGAGGAAACAATTTCCTTGCCTATGTTTAACTTGAAGCCATGAGATTTCATGAGGTCTGGAGTCAATGTTGAGGACTTCCAGGGCAAATCCCTCCTAACTGGTATAGTACTATGGTGTTCTACCTCTGCCAGGTCTGTCCTGCCAGTGGAACCAGAACATATCCAGGGATGGTGATGGCAGTGTCTGGGACATCATCTGTAAGGTGTGATTCCGTGCATATGGCTATGTCAGGCTGTTGCTTGACTAGTCAGTGAGACAGTTCTCCCAATTTTGGCACTAGCCTCCAGATGTTAGTAAGGTAGACTTGGCAGGGCCAACAGGGCCATTTCTGCCATTGTTTTTTCTAGTGCCCACGTTGATACTCCATCTGGCTTCATTTCTTTGTTGAGACTTTGTATCAATAGATACCATTTCAGGGTATTTCAGATGGCAGTTGAGAATCAACCATGTTGCTGTGGCTCTGAAGTCAAACCAGGGAAGGATGGCAGATTTCCTTCCCTGAAAGAGCATTAGTGAACAAAATGGGATTCTCCCAACAATTAATTCATGGTCATCAGTATATTGTTAATTCCAAATTTTTAAAAATTGAATTCAAATTCCTACCATACCTTGACAGGATTTGAACATGGGTCCTCAGCACATTAACAAAAAGCAGAAATTGCTGGAAAAGGTCTGGAAGCACCAGCGAAGAGAAATCAGAGTTAAGGTCCAGTGTGACCTTTCGCCAGAATAGAAGGATGTTCTTCTGAAGAAAGATCACTGTACCCAAAATGTAAACTTTGCTTTCTCTCCACAGATGTTGTCAGATTTGTGAATTTCTCCAGCATTCTCGATGTTTGTTTCAATATCCGTTCCAGCTATAAGGCCTCCTCACCCCACATTTGCAAAGTGTTTATCCTTAACCAATTGTCTGTCTTTGACAGTGAAAGGTGTTTTAGACCTTGGCAACACCCGGTTTGTTGTACTTGAGATATTGTATGCAATATTTTACCAGTCTCTAAAGCAAAGAGATGATTCTTTGTGCTCAAGGGATTAGTGATGAAGTCAGTGTGCCACTTACACTTGATATCATAGTGATATGGTGCACCTTCTGACTTAACTGCTCTCTCCTTTACTAAGAAGAGAGAGTTAAGTTCCTCTTTAAAACACAATGATGTATGTGCCTTTAAGACAGCAGATTTACTGTTACCTTTGATTTGTGAACTTCATTCCAATCAACTAAGATTTTAATGCACATTAACACCTTCTGATGTAGGTTCACACAACAGTGCTCAATGTAAGTCATCAATCCACTTCCAGATTGTATTTTTGACAGTAATTGTCAGTCCTGGCTCTGGGTAGCACTCATGCCTCTGGGCAGGAAGACTGTCAGCTCAAGTTCCAGTCTAGAATCATGAACATTTAATACAGGATATTCCTCACAATACTAATTGGTTCTGCATTGTCAGAGGTGACATCTTTCAGGTGAGGTGTTAAAACAAGGGTTCTCAGCCCTTTCAGATGAATGTAAAGATCCCATGCCATAACTTAGAGTCATAGAGATGTACAGCATGGAAACAGACCCTTCGGTCCAACCCGTCCATGCCGACCAGATATCCCAACCCAATCTAGTCCTACCTGCCAGCACCCGGCCCATATCCCTCCAAACCCTTCCTATTCATATACCCATCCAAATGCCTCTTAAATGTTGCAATTGTACCAGCCTCCACCACATCCTCTGGCAGCTCATTCCATACACCCGTACCACCCTCTGCGTGAAAAAGTTGCCCCTTAGGTCTCTTTTATATCTTTCCCCTCTCACCCTAAACTTATGCCCTCTAGTTCTGGACTCCCCGACCCCAGGGAAAAGACTTTGCCAATTTATCCTATCCATGCCCCTCATAATTTTGTAAACCTCTATAAGGTCACCCCTCAGCCTCCGACGCTGCAGGGAAAACAGCCCCAGCCTGTTCAGCGTCTCCCTGTAGACTTGAGGAAGAACACGGGAGCTCTCCCTGGTGTTCTTGCCAATTTACATCCCTCAACACCCTCAAAAGATTATTTGGACCTTTATTTAAGTGCTGTTTATGGAACATTATTGTGTGATAGTTGACCTTTATGCTTCCTAGATTGCAAAAGTGACATTTTAAAAGTTACTTCACTGTAGATTGAGAAAGATGGTTTGTAAATACAAATTGTTTCATTTTGTGTAATTCAGCAAAGAATATGTTGCCTCATTGCATTCGTGGTTTTCCACTTACCTCCCGAAGAATATTTGTAAGATTACTCATTTTAATTCCTCACATATCGAAACAAGTATACTAGCATCCTCGGCAAGTGTGCTACCAACTGAATCAGAGCTGACACCTAGGGGTACATTTCATCATCGCTGCTTGGGTGGTAATCTGCTGCTTGCCATGTGTCTAGGGCAGTGATCTTCAAATTCTTCCCAGAAAAAAAGTTGGCAAATTTCCCATGATTCCACACACCACAAACATTGCTTCACTCCTGACCCACCCCAGCACTAACATCTGACATTCAGTATTAACCCATCCGAAAGAACACAGAAGCATGGTCTCTGTGAGTATTCTTGCACGTTAGTAAACACAGTAAAAAACTGCAGAACAGTACTGATAAAACCAGAAGACCTCAAACACCACAGGCATCCCTCAAGAGATTCCAGTTTTTAAAACCTATGATTCAGAAGATCAAGGTTCAACTTGAATTGATAAAACAAAGACAGTTGAAGAATGATGAGCTTGATGTTTGCTTGTTAATGTCAAATGCCAAAACCATAATATTCAAGAGAATAATTTGTTCAATTTTACCTTTAATAATAGTTAAATTATATTTCTAGGTTTCAATAAAGTAACAGAAAAATAGACATGAATCCTTATTATTAACAGTATTTTCATCAATCTTCCAGAGGGTTCACAGTTATCATGTTTGCTACAATTTTTAGCTTTTATCATCGAAATGCAATGATATTACTCCTTTGCAAGTAAAGACATTGCACAAACCAAAATAATGGTTCAAAGAATAAAATGCTCTCACATTTGTAAGGTACCTTTCACAATCTCAAGATGTCTTAACATGCATCAAAGCCAATGATGTATTTTGAAATGTCATCCCTCTTACGATGTAGGAAATGTGGCAGTCAATTTGTGTACAGCAAGCTCTCACTTGATAATAACTGTAAAATTGGTTGTTAGAAGAATGACAGATATTGGTCAGATCGCTACAGGCGACTTGCCTATTGTTTATTGAATGGTGTCACAGAACGTTCACATTGAACTGAGAGAGCAGGTTTTTCATCTCATCCACACAACAGCAACATCTTGCAGCTCTGAAGTGCCAGCCTAGGTTACGTGAGCAAAGCTCTGTAGTGGGGACTTAATCTTCTGATGTAGAGGTAAAAACTTCACGAACAAAACCACAATTGAAACCGAGAAATTACCAAAATAAACATTGCCAAAAGAAGAAGCTGCACATACCAGGTAACATTATGTGCCATTAATAGCAGAATTATTAAAGTTGAAGCAACATTGCATGGCATAGAAAATTCTCCAACTTTACAATGCGCACAATTTTCAGATGTTAAACTTTCCCCGTAATCTTAAAGGGGGTTTGTTTATCCATTAAATTAGAGGTACAAAAAGTCAACGCCTTGTATCATACACTATTACAGAGAATTATTTTAAAATCACTTAGAAACAGAATGTTGATCCAAACAGTCCATATTAGTGATTATCCTCTATACAATTAACAATAATCTTCAGCTTGGGTGTCTATTTCTTTACCAATTTATCCTATCATTGTTTCTTATCCTACCTGGTATCCATTGTCGACATGGGTTTTGACTGAGATTTCTCCAGCCCCCTCACTGCTACTTTGGCCGAAGCAACAAGTGGTATTTATATAGCACTCATAAATAAATAAATGTCTCAAAGTCTTCACTCACATCAACAGGGGGTCCTTCACAAGTTAAATTGGGTTAAACCTCAATTTCATCACCTTGGTGGCTTCAGTCCTTGACTCTGGTGGCACTCCCTAATCCTTTCTGGATGACCGCCTCCCCTTGTCGTCTGTCCTCCCTCATGTTGAATCTCAATTTGTTCTACACCTTCTCAACAATGGAAGGGAGAGTGTCTTCTTTTTATGACTCCATCCACTCTGACCAATCCCTTCATGATCTTCAATTTGCTCATCAAATCACTCTGTTCTTTTCTTCTCTATTCTAAGCCTGCAACCTTTCAGCATGTTTGTGGGGAGCGAAAATAGTTTTGGCGAATATATTCTAACAGGACAAAATGATTCTTATCTGATATTTATTGTGCACTGACCTTATTCTAGTAACATCCACAATCTCTGTTTAAGCAACCCGGGAGCTGATTTCCCTCAATTTAAAGCATGACATGTTTAACCTGGTCAAATGGGGAATATGGCATTCTCTTTACCTGTCCACGGTGCATGGTCAGAAATAAAACAATTCAAGTCCTCGCAAGCCGAACAAGAAAGAAGGCAGTTCAATTCCTGGTCTTGGTCAGAGTGACCTGGTCACCAGGGCAGCTACCCTCAGGATCTGAGGCTGAGGACTGTAACCGAGCCTGCTGGATGCTTCAAGCTACAGATTCGCAGAATTATGTCTGCACAGATGGAGGCCATTTGGCCCATTGTGCCTGCACCAGCTCTTCAAATGAGGGTTGTTAACCAATGCCAATCTCCTGCTTTAAATCTCCATACACCTGCACACTTTCTTCTGTTCACAAAAACCATCCAATGCCCCCTGGAGTGCTTGAATTGAACCTGCTTTCACCACATTTCCACGCAGCGCATTCCACATTCTAACCACTCGCTGAGTGAAAAAAAAAGGATTTTCTCACATCACCCTTGGTTCATTTGCCCATCACATTAAATCTATGCCTTTCTCACTCCCATTCCTTTTACAATCAGGAGTGACTTCCCCCTATCTATTCTATCCAGCTGCTCACGATTCTGGATCTCCTCTCAACCTTCCCTCGAGGGAGATCCGTCCCCAGCTTCTTCAATCTATCCTCATCACTAATGTTTCTCATGCCTGGATCCTTTCTTGTAAATGGTTTCTGCACTCTCTCTCCAATACACCTTACCCATAACATGGCCAAGAACTGGACTCAATACTCCAGCCCAGGTCTAACAAGTGTCTAGTACAAGTTCAACATCACCTGTGTGCTCCAGTGACTCTTTGCTCCTATTAATAAAGGAGCAAATTACTGCAGAGGCTGGAATATGTACTGAAAACAAAAAACAATGCTGGGAATCACAGCGGGTCAGGCAGCACTTGTGAAATCCAGCGGGTTTTTTTTTTGTTTTCAGTCCTGTGGATAAAGCAGACAGTCCATGGGAAACTCCTTTTTGCCAATCTCAATGAGTCCCAAAAGGGAAGGGAGTTGCTGCTTGGCAGATGGTCTCAGTCTGACACTCACCTGGCTGGCGATAGGGTTCTTCTTACTCAGCCTGCCGGGCTGCAAGCCGACAGACCGGTTGACCGGGGGTGTCTGGTCGGCGGCTTGCCCACTCGCCGGAGATTTGATGGAGTTGATTTTGGATCTGGCGGTGTGAACGCTCGGGGAGCCCAGGATAAGCAAGGTAGCCCAGAGAAACAGACAGCCGGCAGGAGTCATCCTCGACTGGACACGCAGGGAGGGGGGGGGGGGGGGGTGTTTGGAATTACTAAGGAGCAACTTTACAAAGAAAAGGGCTTAAACAAGAAAATTAAAATCACTTAAAGACTGGGATAAGCGCCGCTGGTCTCTCCCCCCACTGTTGTAAGTAATCGCTATTTCGCTGAACTGCATTTGCTTGGAAAGCACTCGCTGTTTCTCAGTCTGTGTCCCCTCCTTCTCCCAGCCCCTCTATTTATACAAGACCTCCGTCTCATTCCCTCCCCCCCCCCCCCCCCAATCCAGGAGATGACAGAAACCGAGAGAGGGAGGGGGTGTTCGCATCCAGGCACCTCTCCCCTCCCCACTAACCCCCCTCCTCCACATCCCAGTACAAAATAACACCCTCCCTCCCTCTACAAAGATCCACAGACAGACTCGAGAGACAGAGAGAGAGAGCAGGAGACGGGAACAATTACTGAGAACTGGGGCAACAGGAGCATTACTGACAGCAGTACATTGTAGAGTTTATCCTCTCTGGGGTTAATTCTCTCTCATCCTGCCCCTGGTCTGATCCCCAGGCACCCTGCAGGAGGGAGAGACTCTCTCCTCTGGGAGTTGTTTGATTTCATTAACGCTGCTGATAGAGCTGGGGGTCCCATTGATCGGGACAAGAGGGAAGAAGGTTCAAAGTTTGGAAAAAGGTTTGTGTAATTGTCAGGGATATTGCCAAATACAATGTATTGATGCCGGAGTTTGTGGTTTTCTCTCTCTCTCTCACACACACACACACACACCATCCTCTGTCTAATCCCACTTTCAAACTGCAAGGGAAACAACTCATTTCAAAGTTCACCCAGTCCTCGGAAAACAAATAACAAAGCAAAACAAACACGAGCAGAATTCAAAAATATTTTGCAAACTTTATCTGCAGCGTTTTATTGGAAGAGCGTGCAGAAGGAGAAGCGAACGATTCATCTGCGTTTAGAA
The DNA here is from genome assembly GCF_037043375.1 of Chiloscyllium plagiosum. NCBI lineage: Eukaryota > Metazoa > Chordata > Chondrichthyes > Orectolobiformes > Hemiscylliidae > Chiloscyllium > Chiloscyllium plagiosum. The sequence continues at coordinate 13,182,343 of NW_028270174.1, forward strand.
AGTGTTTCAGTTAAAAGCAAGTTTCCCCGTGATCTTCCCACTGGGGAACAGGTAGAGAGAGAGAGAGCTGGGTAATAGACTAACGCATTTCCGTCTTCCTTTTGCTTTTGATGCAGGTTAGTCGGCCTGAACCATTAACGCTTGTCCCTCTCTCTCTGGGACTGACGAACCAGCCGAACATTTATCTGGGCTACAGCGTGGAAACAGGCCCTTCGGCCCAGCTTTCACAATTTAAACTAGTCCAATTTGTCTGCGTTTGGTCCATATCCCTCCATGCCTATCACATCCATGTAACTGTCCAAATGTTTCTTACAAACGGAATTGTGCTATCTCCACCACCTCCACTAGCAGCGAGTTTCAGACACTCACCGTCCCCTTTATGATAAAAGATTGCCCGTTTGAATCCTTTTGTATCTCTCTCCTCTGAGTTCAGAAAAGATTTACAAGGATGTTGCCAAGGTTGGAGGATTTGAGTTACGGGGAGAGGCTGAACAGGCTGGGGCTGTTTTCCCTGGAGCGTCGGAGGGTGAGGGGTGACCTGATAGAGGTTTACAAAATTATGAGGGGCATGGATAGGATAAATAGGCAAAGTCTTTTCCCTGGGATCGGGGAGTCCAGAACTAGAGGGCACAGGTTTAGGCTGAGAGGGGAAAGATATAAAAGAGACCTAAGGGGAAACTTTTTCACACAGAGGGTGGTACGTGTATGGAATATGCTGCCAGAGGATGTGGTGGAGGCTGGTACAACTGCAACATTTAAAAGGCATCTGGATGGGTATATGAATAGGAAGGGTTTGGAGGGATATGGGCCGGGTGCTGGCAGGTGGGACTAGATTGGGTTGGGATATCTGGTCGGCATGGACGGGTTGGACCGAAGGGTCTGTTTCCATGCTGTACATCTCTATGACTATGATTCTCACCTTAAACCTATGCCGTCTAGTTTTAGACTCTCCCATCATGGGAAAAGCTGCATTTCCTGTTTGTTTTCTGTTTTTAATTTCAGATTTCCAGTATCTCTCGGCATTTTGTTATTGTAATAAGTCAGTGCTGTCCAACCGTGGAAAATTGGGAGCCTACATATGAATAAAAGCAACTCATCAATAAAATGAGTATTAGTCATTGGTCTTATTGTGAAAACAGAATCTAGATGCAGCAGTAGGCCATTCTGCCCTTTGAGCCTGCTCCATCATTCAGTATAATCATGGCTGATCATCCAACTCGGTCCCCTGTTCCCACTTTCTTAGACTGTATCCTCTGACTGTGACCCCTGGTCCTGCACTCCCTGGTCATCTGAAAAATTCTTTGTGTAATTACCTATCTAGACCTGTTAGAACTTCAAAGCCCATGAGAAGTCCAAAGATGTGCAGGTTAGGTGGATTGGCTATGCTAAATTGTCCATAGTGTCCAGGAATGCGTAGACTAAGAGGGTTAGGCTAAGAGGAATGCAGGAAGGGTGAGATGCATTTTGGAGGGTTGGTATGGACTCAATGGGCTGAAAGGCCTGTAGGGATTCTATAATTTTAGAGACTTCTATGAGATTTGTTGAGGTGTTTGCTTTCTGTATGGGATAGCATTCTTCCAGATTCCAGTGAATATAGTCCTAAAGTCAATACTCTGCCCCATACATTTGTTGGTGAAGTGTTAAGGGGGCAAGCAAAGAGTGCCAGTGAATTTCGGTGTATTTTGCCTTCTGGCTTACTGAAGGATGTTAGATGTTTGCCATTTTAAGCATGGAATCCATGTATCTGGATTGTGCAGAACACTCTGGCTTTGTTGGTACTATTCCTGAGTCCAAGTCAGAAGATGCAAGACTTACACTTACACTTGGCGAGTAGATTCTGATTTCCAGCTGGACATCCAGCAATCATTTGTTTGGTGAGGTAATGCTTGCGTTACACCTGACGGGAATAGTGCACTGGAAATCAAGGTTCACTATTTCCAGTTTTGAGGAAGGGTTACCAGATCCGAAACGTTAACTCTGATTTCTCTTCATACATGCTGCCAGCCCTGCTGAGCTTTATCTGCTTTTATTTCACTACTTCCAGAGTCATCACTAAAATTGAAAATTTATAAATATGTAGAACTCCCCAATTTACCTGACTTTCAGACCCAGGTTGATGAAAACATGAATCAGATTTCTTTATTGAACAATTACCATTCATCACAAGCAAACAGAATCTAGCTGCAAGTAAGCAATTGTGAACTATCAAGTCATAACTCGACTACTTCCAACTCTAACCCTTCATAATCCCCTCTTGCCCATGTGCACAGATGGATACAGTGGCACTGTGGCTCAGTGGTTAGCACTGCCGCCTCACAGAGCCAGGGACCTGGGCTTGATTCCACCCTCGGGCAACTGTCTGAGTGGGGTTTGCATATTCTCTCCATGTCTGTGTGGATTTCCTTGACACAAGGTGCCCTTGGGTCTTCACACAGTCCAAAGATGTGCAGGTTGGGTGGATTGACCATGCTAAATTGCCCATAGTGTGAAGACTAGGTGGGTTAGCCATGAGAAATTCAGGGATTGGGTGGGTCTAGGTGGAATACTGTTCAGAGGATCAGTATGGACTCAAAGGGCTGAATTCCACACTGTAAGGGATTCTATTTTATATGATAGTGAAAGATAGGGGTAGGAGGAAGAATGGGAAAGTAGTTCAATGCTCTGTGTCAGTAAAACCCGCTGAGATGATTCTTGAGCTGATCAGAGTGCTGCTTCTTCATCTTTATTTTCACAACGGTATCACAAACTTTAAAAAGACACAGGGTGACCGATTCACAATTTTAAATGGTCTCAAATTCATTAATTACAAGTCACAGCTTACAGTAACTGCTGAAAGAGAAATAATTTGGTTTCCTTCAGGCTTAAAGTAGTTTTACTGCAGAGAACAGAGAGATCTCCTGAGCTGAAGCAGGTCTGATATCTTCTCATTATTTTGTTTGCAGCCCCAACCTGTTCAGCTACTGATGAACCAATCACATAATTGTTGGCAGGCGGAAGGCCTTTGTCATCAACAACTGGTCACAAGTCTATAGATCGATCAGTTACTGGAGCTGGCTTGGCTCCAGCTCATGTGCACCTTCACCTACTACTGTTTCAACTATCAGCTGTGTAAACAGTGCTTGCAGTGAGTACCGGGTTACTTGCTTTCAAAACATGCAACAATCCTTCACTTGAAAATAGTTGTATTCCCATTTCTGTTCACAATTAAAATAAAGAAAGTTAAAAAGACAAAATCTTTACACTTGTAGCTTATGTATTATAGTTGACAGACATTAACTAGATTTTTCTTTTCTTTGAGATAATGGAATGCAACTTAATAAACACTTGTTTTGCAGTGTTTATAGGTCACAGTGTCACAGCAGCAACTCTTTGAGCTCTCCTGCCTTCAATCAAGATCGTGGTCAGCAAAGTTTAAAAGGGAAATAAAAGCAAACACATTGTCATTGCTGTTTTTTGCACAAGGCAAGATTTAGATGCTTTTTTGCCTAAAGAAAAATCACTTGTTATCTTACTGTTCAGATAGTTATTTTGATCAAGGAAACAACAACGTAGTAACACGGTGCTAAAGTCGTTGGACTAACAATCTGGGATAATAACTGGGAGCAGAATTTCATGTGTCCTGCTCAGGTATTTGCAGGCCACAGGGTAGTGGCCATACAAGGCTCCCTGCTGTGGCTTTCCCTCTTGCTTGCCCCGTAGATTTCTGTTGGTTTTCAAGGACCGGCAAGGCTTAAGGTTTCCCACCCATCTCCCCCACCACATCCCCTCCCCCCTCCCCACATTAGCACACACACAAACACACACCAAGCTGAGGCTCTTTGGTGGCCAGTTGTTGGGGACTTAAGAGCTGCTTCCACCCCTCCCTCAACTTAGAGGTTGACAGAAGGGCTCGGGGGCAGAGAAGCATTAAATGCTGTGACCATCTCTTCAGACAGTGGGCTGAGATGCTCCTTCTCCCCTTTTGAAATTTCCTGCCCAGTGGGACTGGGGGAGGGATGGATTGAAAGGTAGAATTTATGTTGAGACTATGTGGCAGAGTGTGAAGATGATTACTTTGGACTTTCCTCTACTCAGCTGAATGAAATTGAACTTCATCCAAGTCTGGAGGCGAGACGAACAGTGTGAGAGCACAGTCAGGGAGTTACTGGGAGGATGTTTCCAATTGTGGGAAAGACGGGAACTAAGGGGGTCACAGTTAAGAATACAAGGTCTCCCTTTTTAAAACAGAAATGAGGATAGTTTCTCTCTCTGTGGAATGCTCTCACTCAGAAAAGAGTGCAGACTGTGCCATTCAAGACAAGAGTTAGATAGATTTTTGATAGATAAGGGAGTCAAGGCCTCAGAGAGTGCAGAGAAGAAAGCTGAGTTGAGGTCCACAACCAGATTAGTCATGAGATTACTGAGTGTTGGAGCAGGCTCAAAAGGGTCAAACACTGCATCTATGTTGCTGTGAGAGAAGTAGTGGAACGCTAATAGAGTTATAGAGTCATAGAGATGTTCAGCACGGAAACTGACCCTTCGGTCCAACCCGTCCATGCCGACCAGATATCCCAACCCAATCTACTCCCACCTGCCAGCACCCGGCCCATATCCCTCCAAACCCTTCCTATTCATATACCCATCCAAATGCCTCTTAAATGTTGCAATTGTATCAGCCTCCACCACATCCTCTGGCAGCTCATTCCATACACGTACCACCCTCTGCGTGAAAAAGTTGCTCCTTAGGTCTCTTTTATAACTTTCCTCTCTCACCCTAAACGTATGCCCTCTAGTTCTGGACTCCCCCACCCCAGGGAAAAGACTTTGTCTATGTACCCAATCCATGCCCCTCATAATTTTGTAAGCCTCTATAAGGTCACCCCTCAGCCTCCGACGCTCCAGGGAAAACAGTCCCAGCCTGTTCAGTCTCTCCTTCTAGCTCAAATCCTCCAACCCTGGCAACATCCTTGTAAATCTTTTCTGAACCCTTTCAAGTTTCACAACATCTTTCTGATAGGAAGGAGACCAGAATTGCACGCAATATTCCAACAGTGGCCTAACCAATGTCCTGTACAACCGCAACATGACCTCCCAACTCCTGTACTCAATAACATCATCACAGGAAATGACATCACCAACCCAAACATATAAATAGAAGCGGGAATTTTCAGCAGTGCTTTGCCTGAGGCCCACTGAAGATGTTACCTAGTAGGGTAACGAAACCTTCCAGATCAGCGAGAAAACCTACATCCAAAACCTCAACCTGAGCTGCAAATCTTCTCGAAACTCGCAAAGAGAAGTTAAAGTTCAAGTGTACCTTTCAATAAAAGTCTGTTCTAATGAAATGTTACGCTATAAAGTCTTAATCTTTCTTGCTCTGTATTTTATTTTATCTCACTGTAGGTCTTTTGAAGAGATAATGTTTAACTTGAATGAATGGAGTCCTTATAAGATACCTGACAAGAAAAAAAACATAGGCACTGAGCCAAAACCAAGGAAAGCTAAACTTTCCAACCAATCATTAAACTTTCCACCCTTTGTATAAATTGTTGTGATCGTTTGAATTGGTATATTTGCATTTACCCTGATAAATACAAGACAAAAGCTTTGGTGGCCCATCTCTCTTTTCGGCAGAACTGAAGTTAAAGTAGATGTGAGAACCAAACATTTAGCTCAAGAGATGAGTTTCAAGGAGGGTCATAAAGGATGAGAAAGATGTGAAGGTACGAAGGGGATTGAGGAAGAATTGCAAAACACAGGGCTGAAGGCTTGACTACCAATGAAGTTAGTGAGGCCAGTGTGGGAGAAGCGGAGAATTCTAGGTGAGTGATTGGCTGGACGAGGGGCAAAGCAATGGAGGGACTAAACAGAAGCAGGAGACTATGGGGCACCTGGAAACAATGTAGATGGCTGAGGACCGGTTCAATGGTTAAGTGAAATTTAGTGCAGGATAGCATATGGAAAGCAGAGTCTTGGACAAGCTGCAGTTCAGGAGGTAGGGACTGGGAGGCCAGCCAGGAAAGCTTTGTATTAACCAAATCTGAAGGTATTAAAGGTGTTTATGAGGGTTTCAGAAGCAGATGGATTGAGCTGGAATGGATAAAGGTGATATTATGGAAACAGTGAAGAACTGTGACTGAGATGAGAATGTTTGTTAGCAGGATATTTACAAGCATCGAAGAGAAACAGGGATTGTCTTTGAGGCAGCTGTCAGTGAGGGCAGAATCCTCAATACTCATGTCTACCAAAACAACAAAGTTGCCAAAGAAAATTTGTAGTGTGTGAAGTTATGGCTATTACTCATAGTCTTGAGCAAAGCCAAGCTCAGACTTATTAGCAAGTTTGTAGACTGAAAAACACAGTGACCATGGCACTAAACCATAACAAAGTAATCCATAGTGAGCCACGTTAATTGTGTTTATCTGATATTAGTGCTAAGAGAACTCTCTTGGCTTGTTACTGCTCCTCAGTTTAGCAAAGTGCTGACGCCTGGCCCATTATGTAAACCCTCTTCAGGTAAGTCCATCATTAAGAGGCCAACTTCATATAAGTTAAACAAACATTACATTTATTTCCCTTCCTTTAAGTTGGTTTGTAAAATATTACTCATTAATTATTTCACTGAACCCTCCCAATGCAGAATTCTTTTCCCCTCCAGCTTACCAGATGTATTTACTTTAAGAAGCTTAAACTCCATTACAATAGCACAGAGGGATTTCAGATGAATTTACTGAGACGTAGTGGAGCTCTGTATTTCCAAGGACAAAATGGGGAATAATAAGAGGCAGACGAATGGTAAAGTTGAGAGAAGTTGTTAATTTATCCTTATGGAAGATCTTACAAGTCATTCATTGATCGCGTCCTGGATAGTTAACTCTCTCATATAGTTTAGTTTCCATTATTACACAAAGTTTATAAAGAAAATCAAGTTATTGGCAAAAATGTGAATTTATTCATTTGCAGATGTTGACGTCATTGGGAAGGGCAGCATTTACTGCCCAACTCTAATTTCCCAGAAGGCAGTTCAGAGACATTTACATTGCCGTGGGTCTGGAGTCACACATAGGTCAGACCAGGTAAGTATAGCAATTTTACTCTCTAAAGGACATTAGTGAACTAGATGGCTTTTTCCAAAAATTGACAATGGACTTTTGGTCAGTGGTAGACTCTTAATTCCAGATTTTTATTAAATTCAAATTCCACCATCTGCTTGGCAGGTTTCACACCAGGACTCTAGCTGGCTCTCTGATAGCAGCAGACCATTACTTTCCCTTATTGCAACCAACAACAACTTCCTGCAAGTGTCTTTGTGACTAATCCAATGTCACTCACCAGGGAAGGTTGACATTAAGTCTCACACTGCTGCTACTGAAATGCTCAGGCTCAAGTTGAAGCACTAATTATAGCACAGCTACAGAAGGCTGAATTGGCTCCTCCTTTGTACGATTATGCATGTTTTAAGATGAAATACTTTGTCGCATGCTGGGCACACTTGAAAAGCAGCAAGTTTTATGATAGTTTATATTTCATTTACCTACACACACTCTGTTCTCTCACTCACACACACACATTCTCTCATTCTCACACACACTCTCACAGTCACTCACTCTCTCCCAGTCTCACTCTCACACACATTCTCACAGATACACATTCACACTCACACACCGACACACTGACACACTCACTCTCTCTCTCACACACACTCTCTCTCATACACACTCACTCTCTCACACACACACACACACACTCTCTCACACACACACTCTCTCTCACACACTCACTCACTCTCTCTCTCACACACACACTCTCTCTCTCACACACACACTCTCTCTCTCACACACACTCTCTCTCTCTCACTCACATACTCACTCTCACACACTCACTCTCACACACGCACTCACTTTCACACACGCACTCACTTTCACACACACACTCTCTCTCACACACATATACTCACTCTCTCACACACACTCTCTCTCACACACACACTCTCTCTCACACACACACACTCACTCTCTCTCACACACACACTCACTCTCTCTCACACATACACACTCACTCTCTCTCACATATACACACTCACTCTCTCTCACACACACGCACTCACTTTCACACACACTCTCTCACACACACACACTCACTCTCTCACACACACACTCTCTCACACACACACTCACTCTCTCACACACACACACTCTCACTCTCTCACACACACACTCACACACACACACACTCTCTCACACACACACACTCACTCTCTCTCTCTCACACACACTCTCTCTCTCACACACACACACTCTCTCACACACACACTCTCTCACACACGCACTCTCTCACACACACACACTCACTCTCTCACACACACTCACTCTCTCACACACACTCACTCTCTCACACACACTCACTCTCTCACACACACACTCTCTCACACACACACTCACTCTTCTTGGGCCCTTGAAGACAGAAATAGGGGAATATATTACGGGGAACAAAGAAATAGCAGAAGAATTTAATTGTTACTTCAGATCTGTGTTCACTGGGGAAGACACAAGCAATCTCCCTGAGGTAACAGTGGCTGAAGGACCTGAACTTAAGGGAATTTATATTTGCCAGGAATTGGTGTTGGAGAGACTGTTAGGTCTGAAGGTTGATAAGTCCCTGGGGCCTGATGGTCTACATCCCAGGGTACTGAAGGAGGTGGCTCGGGAAATCGTGGATGCGTTGGTGATTATTTGCCAGAATTCGATAGATTCGGGATCAGTTCCTGTGGATTGGAGGGTGGCTAATGTTATACCACTTTTTAAGAAAGGTGGGAGAGAGAAAGCAGGAAATTATAGACCAGTTAGTCTGACCTCAGTGGTGGGAAAGATGCTGGAGTCTATTATAAAGGATGAAATTACGACGCATCTGGATAGTAGTAACAGGATAGGACAGAGTCAGCATGGATTTATGAAGGGGAAATCATGCTTGACTAATCTTCTGGAATTTTTTGAGCATGTAACTCTGAAGATGGACGAGGGAGATCCAGTAGATGTAGTGTACCTGGACTTTCAGAAAGCTTTTGATAAAGTCCCACATAGGAGGTTAGTGAGCAAAATTAGGGCACATGGTATTGGGGGCAAAGTACTAACTTGGATTGAAAGTTGGTTGGCTGATAGGAAACAAAGAGTAGTGATAAACGGCTCCATTTCAGAATGGCAGGCAGTGACCAGTGGGGTATCGCAGGGATCAGTGCTGGGACCGCAGCTTTTTACAATATATGTTAATGATATAGAAGATGGTATTAGTAATAATGTTAGTAAATTTGCTGATGATACTAAGCTGGGTGGCAGGGTGAAATGTGATAAGGATGTTAGGAGATTACAGGGTGACCTGGACAGGTTAGGTGAGTGGTCAGATGCATGGCAGATGCAGTTTAATGTGGATAAATGTATGGTTATCCACTTTGGTGGCAAGAACAGGAAGGCAGATTACTACCTAAATGGAATCAATTTAGGTAAAGGGGCAGTACAAAGAGATCTGGGTGTTCTTGTACACCAGTCAATGAAGGGAATGCTCTGCCCCAGAGGGCAGTGGAGGCCCAGTCTCTGGATTCATTTAAGAAACAGTTGAATAGAGCTTTCAGGAATAGTGGAATCAAGGGTTATGGAGATAAGGCAGGAGCAGGATACTGATTAAGGATGATCAGCCATGATCATATTAAATGGTGGTGCAGGCTTGAAGGGCAGAATGGCCTACTCCTGCACCTATTGTCTATTGTCTCACACTCACTCACTCTCACACACACACTCTCTCACTCACACACTCACTCTCTCACTCACACATTCTCACACTCACACACTCACTCTCTCACTCACACACACTCTCACTCACACACTCACCCTCTCACTCACACACACACACACACTCTCACTCACTCACACTCTCACTCAATCACACACACACTCTCTCACACACTCACTCTCGCACACACACTCACTCTCACATACACACACACTCACTCACTCTCACACACACACATTCTCACACACACACACACACATCCACATTCTCACACACACTCTCACACACACACTCACACACTGTCACACATACATTCTCACATACACACATTCTCACACACACACACACATTCTCACACACACACTCTCACACACACACCCACATTCTCTCACACACACACACTCTCACACACACACATTCTCACACACACACACAATCTCACACACACACACTCTCACACACTCACACATTCTCACACACACACATTCTCACACACACACACTCACACACGCACACACACACACACACACACACAAACACACACATTCTCTCACACACACACTCACACACACACACTCACACATTCACACACACACACTCTCACACACACACTCACACATTCACACACACACACTCACACATTCACACACACACACACATTCTCACACACACACATTCTCACACACACTCACACATTCATAAACACACACACACATTCTCACACACACATTCACACACATACACACATTCTCACACATTCTCACACACACACATTCTCACACACACACACACATTCTCTCTCTCTCACACACACACACTCACACACACACACACTCACACACACTCACACACACTCTCTTACACACACACTCTCTCACACACACACTCTCTCTCACACACACACATTCTCATACACACTCTCACACACACTCTCTCACACAGACACACACACATTCTCACACACACACACATTCTCACACACACACACACATTCTCACACACACACACACACACTCATACAGACACACACTCTATCTCACACACACATTCTCTCTCACACACACACACTCTCTCTCTCACACACACACACTCTCTCACACACACTTACTCACACACACACTCTCTCTCAAACGCACACACACTCTCACACACACACACTCTCACTCACACTCACACTCTCTCTCTCACACACACTCTCACACACACATTCTCTCTCACACACACACACTCTCTCTCTCACATACACACACCTTCTCACACACACTCTCTCCAACACACTCTCTCTCACACACACACACACACAGACTCACACACACACACTGACTCACACACACACACTCACTCACACACACACTCTCTCTCACACACACTCTCTCTCTCAAACGCACACACACTCTCTCTCACACACACACACACACTCTCTCTCAGACACACTCACACTCTCTCTCACACACACTCTCTCACACACACATTCTCTCTCACACACACACACATTCTCACACACATTCTCACACACACACACCCTCACATTCTCTCTCTCTCATACACACACACATTCTCACACACACAAACATTCTCACACACACACATTCACACACAAACACACACTCACAGACACACACACACATTCTCACACACACACACACATTCTCACACACACACACACTCTCACACACACACATTCTCACACAGACACACACTCACACTCTCTCACATTCACACACAAACACACACTCACAGGCACACACTCACACATTCTCACACACACACACACACACACATTCTCACACACACACACACACATTCTCACACAGACACACACTCACACTCTCTCACACTCACACACTCACACATTCTCACACACACACTCACACACACATTCTCATGCATTCTCACACACACTCACACATTCTCACATACACACACTCACACACACACACACTCACACATTCTCTCTCTCTCACACACACACACATTCTCTCACACACATTCTCACACACACACATTCTCACACACACACATTCTCACACACACACACGCACACACACACAAACACACACACACATTCTCTCACACACACACTCTTACACACACACACTCTCTCACACTCACACACACTCACACATTCACACACACACACTCACACATTCACACACACACACTTTCTCACACACACACACACATTCTCACACACACACTCACAGATTCACAAACACACACATTCTCACACATTCACACACACACATTCTCACACACACTCACACACACATTCTCACACAGACACACACTCTCTCACACACACATACACACTCACACACACACGCGCATTCTCACACACACACACATCTCTCTCACACACACACACTCACACACAAACACACATTCTCACACACACACACTCACACACACACACACACACATTCTCATACACACACACTCACACATTCACAAACACACACGCACACATTCTCACACACATATTCTCTCACACACACATTCTCACACACACACATTCTCATACACACACACTCTCTCTCACACACACACACACACTTTCTCACACACACACTCACACAGACTCACACACACACATTCTCACACACAATGTCACACACACATTCTCACACACACACACATCCTCACACACACTCACACACACATTCTCACACACACACAGTCTCACACACATACACATACACACTCACACACGCATCCTCACACACACATTCGCTCACGCACACACACACTCACACACACACATTCTCACACACACTCACACACATACACTCACGCACACACACTCACACATTCTCTCTCTCACACACACACACATATTCTCACACACACACTCACACACACACACTCACACACACACACTCACACACATTCTCACACACACACACACACACACACACAAACACACACACACATTCTCTCACACACACACTCTTACACACTCACTCATTCACACACACACACTCTCTCACACTCACACACACTCACACATTCACACACACACACTCACACATTCACACACACACTTTCTCACACACACACACACACATTCTCACACACACACTCACAGATTCACAAACACACCCATTCTCACACATTCACACACACACACACATTCTCACACACACTCACACACACATTCTCACACACACACACATCTCTCTCACACACTCACACACAAACACACATTCTCACACACACACACACACACACATTCTCACACACACACACACACACACACACACATTCTCATACACACACACACTCACACATTCACAAACACACACGCACACATTCTCACACACATATTCTCTCACACACACATTCTCACACACACACATTCTCATACACACACACTCTCTCTCACACACACACACACACACACTCTCTCTCACACACACACACACACACACTTTCTCACACACACACTCACACAGACTCACACACACATTCTCACACACAATGTCACACACACACACACACACACATTCTCACACACACACACACATTCTCACACACACTCACACACACATTCTCACACACACACAGTCTCACACACATACACATACACACTCACACACGCATTCTCACACACACGTTCGCTCACGCACACACACACTCACACACACACACATTCTCACACACACTCACACACATACACTCACGCACACACACTCACACATTCTCTCTCACACACACACACACATATTCTCACACACACACACTCACACACACACACTCACACACACACACACTCACACGCACACACTCACACACACACATTCTCACACACACACACTCATACACACACACTCATACACACACACTCACACATTCTCTCTCACGCACACACACACATATTCTCACACACACACACTCACACACACACACTCACACATTCACACACACTCTCTCACACATTCACACACACACACACTCACACATTCACAAACACACACACACATTCTCACACACACATTCTCTCACACACACTCACACACACACATTCTCACACACACACACACTCTCACACACACACACATTCTCTCACACACACACACACATTCTCACACACACACATTCTCACACACATTCCCACACACACACTCTCACACACACACTCACACACACACACATACACACTCACACACACACATTCTCTCACCAACACACACACTCACACACACACACTCACACACACACATTCTCACACACACACACACACACACACACACATTCTCGCACACACACTCTCTCTCTCACACACACACACAAACACATTCTCACATACACTCTCACACACATATTCTCACACATACTCTCTTACCCACACACATTCTCACACACACTCTCTCGCACACACACTCTCACACACACATTCTCTCACACACACACACACACACACTCACACACACACACATTCACACACACACACACACACATTCTCACACATTCTCACACACACACATTCTCACACACACACACACATTCTCTCTCACACACACACACACTCACACACACTCTCACACACACATTCTCACACACACTCTTTTACACACACACACTCTCTCACACACACACACATTCTCATACACACTCTCTCACACACTCTCTCACACACACACATTCTCACACACACACACACACTCTCACACACACTTACTTACACACACACACTCTCTCTCTATCAAACACACACACACTCTCTCTCACACACACACTCTCCCTCAAACACACTCTCTCTCACACACACTCTCTCTCTCAAACGCACACACTCTCTCTCTCAAACGCACACACTCTCTCTCACACACACACACTCTCTCTCACACACACTCACACTCTCTCTCCCACACACACTCTCACACACACATCCTCTCTCACACACACACACACTCTCTCTCACACACACACACACTCCTTCTCACACACACACTCTCTCTCACACACACTCTCTCCAACACACACTCTCTATCTCACACACTGACTCACACACACACACTCACTCACACACACACTCTCTCTCCACCACAAACACACTCTCTCACACACACACACGCTCTCTCACTTACACACACACTCTCTCTCTCTCACTCACACACACACTCTCTCTCTCACACACACACACACACTCTCTCTCACACACTCACGCACTCACACACACTCTCTCTCTCTCACACACACACTCTCATGCACACCACTCACACACACTCACACACACACACTCCCTCTCACTTACACACTCTCTCACTCACACACACTCACTCACACACACTCTCTCTCTCACACACACACACTCTCATGCACACGCTCAAAACACACAGTCTCACACACACACTCTCACACACACACTCAAACACACACACACACTCTCTCACACACACACACATTCTCTCACACACACACACACACTCACACACACACACACTCACACACACACACTCACACACACACATTCTCACCCACACACACAAATATTCTCACACCCACACACACATTCTCTCACACACACACACACTCTCACACACACACACTCTCATGCACACACTCACACACACAGTCACACATTCTCACACACACACACATTCTCACACACACTCTCTCACACACACACTCTCACACACACACATTCTCTCACACACACAAATATTCTCACACCCACACACACATTCTCACAAACACACACATTCTCACACATTCTCACACACACACACTCAAACACACACACACACTCTCACACACACACTCACACACACTCACTCACACACACTGTTTCTCTCACACACACGCTCTCTCACTTACACACACTCTCTCTCTCACTCACACACACACTCTCTCACACACTCACGCACTCACACACACTCTCTCTCACTCTCACACACACACTCTCACGCACACCACTCACACACACACACTCTCTCTCACATACACACTCTCTCACTCACACACACACACTCTCATGCACACACTCAAAACACACAGTCTCACACACACACTAACACACACTCACACACACACTAACACACACACACACTCTCACACACACACACACACACTCTCACACACACACACATTCTCTCTCACACACACACACACTCACACACACATTCTCACACACACACACAAATATTCTCACACCCACACACACATTCTCTCACACACACACACACTCTCACACACACACACTCTCATGCACACACTCACACATTCTCA